>NW_012115799.1:4281920-4293392 GCF_000951035.1 Colobus angolensis palliatus | reverse complement strand
AATACATAAACAAGAACACCACTGGGTCTAGATAATCCATCCAGGACAGATCTGAAGCTCCCTTTCCGTCCTAGTCAAAAGAGCAAAACAAAGAAATCAGCCTCTGATAAAACACAGACATTAGTGGAGATTTAACAACTGGCATCCCTCAAGTGGAGGAAAGAACAGCCTGTCCTGAAGCCAAGCACATTTGTTGACCTAACAGATGGAGGTCAGCAACAAGAAATAGTTAGTTCCTCTCAGACTGGAGAAAGTATGTTTCCATTTTCATTAACTGCTTAAAGTTGTTTGGAAAATCTAATCCTTAAAACTCATTCTAAAAACTGACAAATGCTGATGTACTGGGGGAAAAAAGTTGTTTTCAACATAAAGACACGGGAATGGGAAAACCACTGGATGAAAGGGCTGGCCAGGTCGGGCGTGGTGGCTCACGCCTGTAATCCCAGCACTTTGGGAGGCCGAGGGGGGCGGACCACGAGGTCAGGAGATCGAGACCATCCTGGCTAACATGGTGAAACCCCGTCTCCACTAAAAATACAAAAAGTTAGCCAGGCATGGTGGCACACGCCTGTAGTACCAGCTACTCGGGAGGCTGAGGCAGGAGAATGGCGTGAACCCGGGAGGCGAAGCTTGCAGTGAGCGGAGATCGCACCACTGCACTCCAGCAAGACTCTGTCTCAAAAAAAAAAAAAAATCTGGCCATAAGCATTTATAGTACAGCGATGGACTGCATAATGACATCAAACCACATATACAGTGGTCCCATAAGATTATTTTGGTGTACCCTTTTTTTAACTTATTTTTACTGTACCTTTTGTATATTTTGGTATGTTTAGATACACAAATACTTATCATTATGTTACAACTGCCAACAGTATTCAGTAAAGTAACATGCTGTACAGGTTTGAAGCCTAGAAGCAATAGGTTATAACATATAGCCTGGGTTTTTATAAGTACACTCTATAATACTGGCACAATGAAATAATTTCCTGAGAATGTACTTCTCAGAACATATGACAGTCAGTTACAAGTCACACATATAAACACAGAACTGAAGCTAAACAATTATGTATATGATCCTGAATATAACTACTCCTCCTCCTCCTTCCAAAAAGACATGGAGAGTTCTTGTAAGAATTTACTGTAGTGGTAGCAGTAATAATAACTATTACTATGGAATGGGTCAAAAATCCCAGAGCACACTAACCAAAACTGGGACACAGAATTAGGGGAAAAATAGAATTTTAACAGGCAAATGATACACTTGAAAAAAATACTCAGCACATATGACAAAGTGCTAATTTACATAACATTCAAAGAGACCTAATAAATCAACTTTAAAAAATGTACAAAACAGAAAACCGTCACGGGACATGAAAGGCAATTAATAGAATACAAAAAGGCCAACAAACGAGTCAAGTGACACCTAATTTTACTCATAAATGGAAATGCAAACTAAAACAGTGATTTTTTTTCATATCACATTGGTAAAGATTAATTTCAAAATGCAAGTCTGCATACTATTGACACGGGAATTCCACTTCTAACTTGTTTTTTCCTATAGAAACATCTGCATAAGAATGCAAATATATATGTATCATAATAGTCGGTATTTACTGAATATTTACATGCCAGTCACTATATAATCTAACAGCTTAACTCGAAAGAGTTAAGTACTGTTATTACTCCCAATTTGAAAAAAGAGGAATTAAGGTGTAAGGTGGTTAAGTAACCTGACCAAGGTCACTTGACAGTAAGTGAGAAATAGGATCCGATTCTACCCGACTCCATAGCTTAAGTTCTTTACCAAAAGGCAGCATAGTCTACACAGCCACCAAACAGGGAAGTTCATGCTGCAGTACCTGCAGCATAAAATGAAATTAAACAACCCAGATGTCTACCAATAAAGGACAAAATAAATTCCACCACATCCATACAATTTACTCTATGTATTCAATAAATATATATATATGTGCTTACACGGAAAAGCGTCCAAGAAATATTAAATTGAAAAAGAAAGTAACAACATATAATTGCATTAGTGTAAAAAAAAATTTAAATAAATAAATAAAACACAAACAAGCATAGAGAAAAACTCTGGAAGCAGTGAACCAAATTGTAAACAGTGATTATCTTCGAAGGGCAGGGTGAAGCGGCCTACCATTTTCTTGAACTCCTGAGCTCAAAGACCACCCGCCTCGACCTCCCAAAGTGCTGGGATCACAGGCGTCAGTTACTGCGCCCGACCATTTTCTAAATAATTTTATTAACATCTAAAGCTGTTTGCAACAAGCATGCAATTTAACCACAAGAAAACATAAGCTGAATGATGAATTGCTTCTATAGCCCTGTGGGTCCTGGGGTCCCAAGGGGAAGACTTGGGTACTGAGGCATATAATTTTCCCACTTGTTATTCTAAAAAAAAAAAAAAAAAAGTTATTTTAGAACAAAGACCTAGAACGCTCACCATCGAAATAAATCTGAGCAATCGTGTTCTACTCTCTTAAGTACAGTAGACATGCAACAAGTGAACATCGAGTGCGAAGCTATAAAATCAGTACCAAAGCCAGAAATCTATAAATAAATAAATAAAACTGCGTGAGCCGACATGCTTAACGGGCAGGACGCCCACCATCGGCGGGGACCCGCAGCAGGAGGCTAGCGGAGGGCGCGGGAGGACGTACCTTGGGTGAAGGGCCTGGCAGGGACAGACTGCCGCAGTCCCGGCTCGGCTCCGCGCGGAGGGAGGGCCGGACACCGCCCGGCTCGCGCCTCAGGCCCACGGTGGCCCCTGCCCGCGGCGGCCGGGCACCAAGCGACGCTTACCCCCTCCGCGAGATACTCTCACACAACACTTCCGCAATTCAAATTTGAAGAGCCCGCCCTCCAGTCAGCCCGGGATTGGCACTCTCGGGAATTGCGCCACCGTGCGTCTCACAGGGACGCTAGAAAACTGCAGGCGGCCTCCGCACTCCGTGGACGGTAGTGTGTCCACAGAAAGTAGGCGACCCTAACCCGTCACGGGCAGGGGGCGAGATCCTCTAGTTTTCCTCAAAGTTCGTTTCGTCTTCGCAGGGCACTCTCCCACCCTGAATCCCGCCTTTCCTCCCGTGAAGCTCTGCCGGGACAAGGCTGACATCGCACGCGGGGGCCGCGAGCGCGCTCCGGCACTGCTGCGGCCAAGTTTGGCCCTTCCTAGCTGCCGTCCTCCCTCACTAGGCTGTGCGCAGTAGCGGCTGTTATCCGTCTCTTCCGTCTCAGGAAAACAGCGTGCTCGGTGGGTTTGAGAGAACGTTTGTTTTTCTGCCCTCCATGTTTGAGGGGGAGAAAGAACATTTTGTTCTTGAGGGGATGATGGATTGAATGTAAAGTTACGCACAAAGTGGGATGTTTAGTTTGAACCATTCCCTCAAGAAGTGTGATATTTTGGGGCATGGGGGATAGGTTCTCGCTCTGTTACCCAGGCCTGAGTGCAGTGGCGCAATAACGGCTCACTGCAGCCTGGAACTCCAAGGGATCTTCCCACCTCAGCCTCCGAGTGGCTGGAACTACAGGCGTGCGCTACCATGCTTGGCTAATTTTTATTTTGTAGAGAGGAGGTCTCGCCATGTTGCCTGGGCTCTTCTCCAACTCCTGGATTCCAAGCGATCCTCCCATCTTGGCCTCCCCAAGTGCTAGGATTACAGGCAAGCAACCGCGCTGTGCCAGGAAGTGATTAATTTTTGTTTTTTAATCACCTCACATTCTAGAAACATTAATTTCAACAACTGTAGGTTGCTGCGTGCAGCTTGTGACGGTGGCCCCCAGACTGCGTCCCGCCTTAGGCTGCACCCAGTGAATCTCCGCTATAAATCACTGGGGAGTAACCGGGTGTATCCTTCGCCTTGTATAGGGCACATTGGTTCAGTCTTGAAAGTAGAGAAGGGGAAGCGAGGGTAGTAAGGTGTGTTTTCATCCCTGAACCCTGTTCAACTCCAGTCCTGCATGAAGTCTATCCTCTTCCCCCCATCCACATTTGTGATGAGAGCTTCTTTTTATTTTATACTTTCATCTAAGAAAATTGCTCAACTTCCTAGTCACATACCACATTTCCCCATTAAGAGGCTTTACTGAAAAGGTTGTAATGGATTGATTTTTTTTTTAAGTGACTTTTGCAATCCCTTCTAAATCCTGCATCTGTTGTACCCAAGTGAGTTAGAGAAATGCCACACTTTGAGACAAATTTAAGAGTCCTTTATTAGCCGGCGACCGAGAGGTGGCTAACGCTCGAAATTCTTGGCCAGAGGAAGGGGGTGGGTAAGGAGTCCTTGAAGCCTTGCAAATGATGGAGCCAAATGGAGTTCATCCAGCCTTTTTAGCTAAGGGAGAGCTTATCATGTGGAAACAAGGCTAGGTGATTGTAAAAACAAAGTAAAAAACAAGGTTAGGTACTACACATCTGAATTTTGTACACACTGAATAATCAAAATCCAAAATATAAATTTAAAACATCCACATGAATGCAAGTAAGGAAAAACAACAGTTGGAGGTAGGGGGAAAGGAAGCAAACTCACCTGGATAAAATGAAGTTTCTTTCTTGTACACCATAATGAGAAAATGATTGGACATGGATTTGCACTAGTTTTGTGGGAACCCGCCTTAAAACAGGTTAAATGGCATGTGTGAAATATACTTTGATAGGGGAAGTTTGAAGGGATGGTCATTCAGATTTCAAAGCACCTGAAATTGAGGTGTAAGAGGTTTCTGTGCCTGATGAAGATGGCCATGGCTCACAAGTTTAGGCAAAATAGGAACCATGAAGTATTAACGGCAGGCACTCAGAAATACACACTTTTTTTTAACTGACCACTTCTCATGTAAGAAGGTAGTAGTATATAGTATGTAGTATGCCCCAATGTGAATGGCCGGCAGGAATTTACATAAGATGACTAGTAATTTTCCAAACAAAACTGGATTAAACAGTTTGTGGATAACAAAGTGTGATGAGAAGGCCTAGAGGTCAAGCTACAGTTCATCTGTCCCTTAATGGCAACATGCTGTAACTGCCCAAGGGGTTCACCTTGCCTGCTCCCTAGACAGAGCAGATTCAAGACAAGGGAATTGCAATGGAGAAAGAGTAATTGATGTGGAGCTGGCTGTGCAGGAGACTAGTGTTTTATTATTACTCAAATCAGTCTCCCCTGAGCTTTTGGGGATCAGAGTTTTTGAGGACAATTTGGTGGGGGGAGCCCAGTGAACTGGAGTGCTGATTGGTCAGGGATGAAATCATAGTGAGTAGAAATTGTTTTCTTGCGCTGAGTCAGTTCCTGGTTTGGGGGGTCACAAAATCAGATGAGCTAGTTTATTGATCTGGGTGGTGCCAGCTGATCCCCTGTGTGCTGGGTCTGAAAAATATCTCAAGCACTGATCTTAGGAGCAGTTTAAGGAGGGTCAGAATCTTGTAGCCTCTAGCTGCATGACTCCTAAACCATAGTTTCTAATATTGTGGCTAATGTTAGTTCTACAAAGGCAATCTAGTCTCCAGGCAAGAAGGAGGTCTGCTTTGGGAAAGGGCTATTACTGTCTTTGTTTATAGACTACAAACTAAGTTTCTCCCAAAGTTAGTTCAACCTACACTCAGGAATGAATAAGGACAGCTTGGAGGTTAGAAGCAAGAAGGAGTCAGTTAAGTTATATTTCTTTCACTGTTTCAGCCATAATTTTGCAAAGGCAGTTTCAATGCTGCCCTGGATTGGCCCTCCTTTAAGTTTCTGTCTGCTTGGAGGGGAGACCGTAATGAGAAAATGGTTGGAAATGGATTTGCAGTTCACAGCAACCTGGGATAATCTGTCCCATCCTAGGCCTATACTTCATGGGAACACATGCAGACACCCATGTAGGGTCCAAAAAAAGGGATATGAAAGGAAGAGACAGAAAGCTTCACGCTGTGTGCGAGTTGCTGCCAAGGCATCTGGGGCTGCTTAGCCTGGAGGAGTATTCCCAGGACCATGGAAAGTTGTAGCAGGACTGCTAACTGACCATATGACACTTTTGGAGAAAGTAGAAAAATGCTGTTTCATCAAGGCCAAGGGTTCTTAAGCAGGAAAAGTTTTGCCCCCCTTGGGACAGTTGGCAATGTCTGGAGACATGTATGAATGTCACAGGGAGGGTACCAGTGTCATCTTGTGGGTAGAGGACAGATACACTACTAAACGTCACAGTGTAATGGTGGAGGGGGACAGCCCCCCCAACATTACAAAGGATTAACTATTTTAAAATGTCAGTAGTGTCCTGGTTAAGAAATTCCACTCTTGGCAGATATAGCCCTGAAACAGGATTTCAGCCCCCTTTCATGCTCTTAGCTGGGTGCCCTTATGTAGGGCACAAAGTAAAACCAGTACTCCCCTGTATAGGCTACAAGGAGGGAGTCAATGAGGAAGTTATCCAGGTTTTATGAGAGGAGGACCCTTCAGTGAAAAAGGCTGCCAAAGAAATTGCTATGTGATGGAGACAATATACAAACACATAATCATATTACAAATTGTGATAAGTGTTGAGGATATATCAGTTCAGATCACCCAGGAAAGCTGATGCCAAATTGGAATGAGGATTATTAGGAAATAGGTCCTGTGAAAGACCAAGGGGGCGGGGGTGAAGAAGAATTGGACCTGGGAAATCTTCAGATCTTCATACAGATCTGACATTTGTAAAAGGAAAGATTGATGAAAGTAGAATTGGGTAGGTGCAGTCTAAGATTACAGTGGAGATTTGACAAGGTCTTGGCTAACCCAGTAGGAAGATTTGGGGTTGTCTATCAGAGAAGTCCTGCAGTGGACAGACATGGCCAGGCCCTGGTATCCACCAGACTGGAGGCTGCCTGGGAAGAACATGGCCTTGGCACAAAGATTTTAACAGATCTCAAAGGCTTTGCAGCCAGAGGCTGTCAGCTAACTGCACTCCTCACAGCTCAGTGACTACCTTTTTTTTTTTTTTTTTTAACAAAAGATCAGAATTGCATGTTTCCATGCCTGCCACAGAAGAATAATTAAAAGAGTGTAGCAGCAGGATTTTATTTTCAGGGCTTTCTATTTTTTTTTTGCAACCCATAGTAAGAAATATTGTACATTGTAACCTAATAAATATACAAAACTACAATTAACTAAAACAAAAAGCTTTAAAAGTATTACTGAACATTACTTTGTACAGTGCATGCTGTTATTTTCTGTTTCCTCTTTTTTAAAAAAAGCTGCCTATGGTGTATGATTATAATACAATATGAACATTTTCATGTTTCTGCATGGTCAGGACTTTTAATTAAAAAAAAACCTAAGGTAAAATTCACTTAAAATAACCATTTTAAAGTGCACAATTCAATGACATTTAATGCATTCACAATGTTCTGCAACCACCACCTATAAAACATTTTTTATCATCCTAAAAGGAAATCTCATAGCCTTTAAGCAGTCACTCTCTCTTGTCCCCTCCCCTCAGTCCTAGGCAAACACCAGTCTTCTTCCTGTCTCTATGAATTTACATATTTGGATATTTCATATAAATGGAATCATACAATATTACAGTATGGACCTTTTATGTATAACTTCCTTCACAGTTTTTTTCTGAGGTTTATATACATCAAAAATTGTACATTGTAGATCAGTACTTGATTCCTTTTTATGGCTGACAGTATTTAATATTTTGTGTGTGTGTGTGTGTGTGTGTGTGGGTGGGTGTACCACATTTTATTTATCTGTTCCTCCATTGACATTTGGGTTATTTCCACCTAAATCTATAATGCCCTAGTTTGAATTGATACCAGCTTAGTTTCAATAGCATACAAAAACTCTGCTTCTAAACAGCTGAGTCCTCTCCTGTATGTTTCTATCATTACCAATTACATCTATATACATCGTGTGTTCATTAACATAGATTTGTAATTATTTTATGCACTTGTCTTTTAAATCATATAAAAAAAGGGGAACCACACACCAAAAATATAGCCATCTTGGCTTTTGTATTTACTGATGTAGTTATATTTATCTAACTTTTTGATTTCTTCTTAGAGCTTTTAGTTACTGTCTAGTTTTCTTTCATTTAAGCCTGAAGAACTACCTTTAGTATTTCTTATAGTATAGGTCTACTTGTGACAAACTCCTTCAGCTTTTATTTACATGCTAATGTCTTAATTTCTCCATCATTTTTGAAGGACACTTTGCTGAATATAGAATTCTTGGTAGATAGTCTTTTTCTTTCAGCACTTTGACTATGTTATCCCACTGCCTTCTTGCCTACATAGTTTCTGATGAGAAATCAGATGCTCTTATTGTAGAGAATCACTTGTATGTGACAAATCTCTTCTCGCACTGCTTTTAAGATTTTTTTTTTGTCTTTGTCTTTTGACAATTTGATTATAATGTGTCTCAGTGTGGAACTGTTTATATTTATCCTTCTTGGAGTTTGTTGAGATTCTTGGGTGCATAGGTTCCTGTCTTTTACCAAATCTGGGCAGTTTTTGGTTATTTCTTCAACATTTTTTTCACACTGTTTTATTTTTCTTCTCCTTCTGGGACTCCTGTAATGTGTATAGTGGTACTCTTGATTATTCCTATAGATTTTTTAAGACTCCAATACTTATTCTTCAGTTTTTTTCAATTTTTTAAAAATTTTTGAGACAGTCTGTTTCTGTCACCCAGGCTGACAAGCAGAATTACGGTTCACTGCCTCATGAACTCCTGTGCTCAAGAGGTCTTTCCACCTCAGCCTCCCAAGTAGCTCAAACTACAGACACATACCACGATACCCAGCTAACATGTTTTAAAAAAATTTTTGTAAAGACAGAGTCTTACTATGGTCTTGAACTCCTGGGCTCAAGCAATTCTCTTGTCTCAGCCTCCCACAGTGCTGAGATTACACGTGTGATTACACCACCATGCCTGGTCATTTTTTTTTCTTTATACTCCTCAGTCTGGATAATTTTGATTTTAGTTGACAGTTGTAAGTTCACTCTTTATTCTGCCTTCTCAAATCTGCTATTGTAACCCTGTAGTGAATTTTCATTTCAGTTATTGTATTTTTCAGCTTCACAGTTTGTACTTGGTTTCTTTTCATAATTTCTATCTTTGTTGATATTTTCTATTGTTAAGACATCATTCTTCTGGTTTCCTTTAACTCTTTGTCTATGGTTTCCTTTACCTCTCTGAGCATATTTAAGACAGTTGATTTTAAATTTTTGTCTAATATGTTCAGGGTTTGTGCTTCCTTAGGGAGAGCTTATATTAATTTCTTCTGTAAATAAACTGTACTTTCTAGTTTCTTTGCATGCTTCATAATGTTTTTGCTGGAAACTGGACATTTGAATATTAAAATATGCTAACTCTGGATATCACATTCTTCTCCCTTCTCAGGATTTGTTGTTGTTGTTGTTGTTGCTTCCTGTGAAATATAGTTGTTTGCTTGTTTAGTGTCTTTTCTTTATGATCTTTGTAAAGTCTGTATTCTTTGTCATGTGTGGTCTCTGAAGTCTCTGTTCCTTTAGCTTGTGTTCAGCTGGTGCCTTAATAGATATTTTCCTGAACACCAGGAGCTATACTAGAATAGAATAAAATAATAAAAGAAAAGAAAGAAATAACAACCACAAAAAAACATCTTCCAACCTTTGAATACTGACTGTGTGTTACAGCATATTTTCAGTACTTAGTGAGGTCATTTATAACCCTGCCTAAACCTTCACTCCCTACTTGTGCTGAGCCCAAAGATAAGCAAGAATTAAAAGGTTACAGTCTTTATAGATTGTTTTTGAATATGCATCCTGCCCTAGGCATGTGCATAGCTTCTAAATTCCTCAGCATATAGAGACTTTTGAATAATTTCCCGAAGAAACTCTACCCAGCTTTCCCTTGCAGGCTTTCACTGCATGTATTATTTGCCTCAATTGTAATTCTTTGCCCTAGGTGGCAGCATGTTGTCCATTTGTCTTATAATGTTTTTGAGGAATGTCTTCTGTGTAGCTGTTTTTTTTTTTTTCAGGCTGAATAGGTTTGAAGTTATGTAAAACAAAGTCAGGTGCCTTGTATCATTCTTTCAAATAGTGCTCTGTGATGGTAAATTTTGTGTGTCAATATGACTCTATCATGGATTGCCAGATGTTTGGTTAAACATTTTTTTCTTAGTTTGTCTGTGAGGGTGTTTCTGAATGAGATTAATTTTTGGATTGGACAGAGTAAAGCAGATTGCTCTTCTCAACATGGATGAGCCTCATCCAATCTGTTGAAGGCCTTAATAGAATAAAAGGCTGAGTAAGACAGAATTCTTTCTTTTGGCCAGAATATATTTGAGCTAGGACATTAGTCTTCTGCCTTTGGACTCATTCTTGGACTAGAACTTACACCATTGGCTCTCCTGTTTCTCAGGCCTTCGTACTGGGTGATATGGTTTGGCTGTGTCCCCATCAAAATCTAATCTGGAATTGTAGTTCCCATAATCCCCACGTGTCATGGGAGGGACCTGGTGGGAGGTAATTGAATCATGGGGGTGGTTGCCCCATGCTTGTTCTTGTGATAGTGAGTTCTCATGATAGCCAATGGTTTTATAAGGGGCTCTTCTCCTTTTTGCTCAGCACTTCTCCTTGCCACTGCCATGTGAAGAAGGATGTGTTTGCTTCCCATTCCACCAAGATTGTAAGTTTCCTGAGGTCTCTCCAGCCATGCTGACCTGTGAGTCAATTAAGCCCCTTTCCTTTATAAATTACCCAGTTTGGGGTATATCTTTATTGGCATTGTGAGAACAGACTAATACACTTGGACTGGAACTATACCATTAACTCTCCTGGGTCACTAGTTTAGTGATGCAGATCTTGGATTTCTTAGCCTTCCATACTTCAATGAGCCAATTCCTTAGAGTAAATCAATCTCTCTCTTTTTTTCTTCTATCTTTCTCTTTTTTTCTTCTCTCTTTCTCTCTCTCTCATTCCCTCTCTTTCCTGTTGGCTGTGTTTCTCTGGAGAATCCAGACTAATACACTGTCAAATAAGTTAGAACAGACAAACAAACACAATTCTCTAAGCATAAGGTCTGTGCTTCCTCCACAACCAGGGACCAAGGTCCCACACTGGAACCTTGAAGACAGGGTGCTGTCTTCAAGACTGCTGCCAAAGGTGCTGAGATGCTGAAGAAAGCAAGCTGAAAAATCCAGTTTTTTCAGAAAGAAACATTTAATAGGACTTATGAACAGAAGCAGTGTGTTGGGTGGGCATAAGATGGTGGATCCGTCTACCTGCCCTCCAGAAAATATCCTTTGTAAAGCAAGCCTTTAGGGTGAAGATTTGTGTACCTCATCATGCTTCAGACTTTCTTGTGAAACGTGACCACTGGGGAGATTAGATAAGCATCTTTATTTATGGTACAGGGATTGTTTATTTATAAGAAGTTGTCGGCCGGGCGCGGTGGCTCAAGCCTGTAATCCCAGCACTTTGGGAGGCCGAGATGGGCGGATCACGAG
>NW_012115799.1:4266122-4281713 GCF_000951035.1 Colobus angolensis palliatus | reverse complement strand
TCAAAAAAAAAAAAAAAAAAAAAGTTGTCTATGTTACAGGCATTCTTAAAGACCTTGCTGCAGAAGTCATCATGGTCATGATAGCAGTTTCCTTTAAGGTGGCATCACTCTCGTCATGCAACAGGCTGTTTTCCCATGGGGTGGGAAGTCAATAAGGACAATCAAAAATGCTGCAAAGCTTTTGTACAAGAACATTTTGTCTCTAATGTCAAATGCTGCCCAAAAGGCAAATGTAATAAAGGTTAAAGTAACTCTTTGGGTTTAGCGATCATGGGGCCTTGGGGACAACAGGTTTGTAGGGCAGAAGCTTGGTTGTGGTATCAGAGTATAATCAAGAGGTGAGTGCCTGGAGACAAACACAAAGGCATTTGTTCCCCAAGAAATATGTAAAAGGAAGGAGAGATAAAGAGGTTAGACCAGCTAGGACTAAGGAAATATTTGTCTGCAGAGTTGGAAAGACTTGCCTTTGACTTAGCTGAGATTTTTTTTTTTCTTTGAGCAAAGATGAATGAATTGTTAGCTTTTTTTTTTTTTGAGACAGAGTCTCTCTGTGTTGCCCAGACTGGAGTGCAGTGGCACGGTCTCAGCTCACTGCAACCTCTGCCCCCTGGGTTCAAGTGATTCTTCTGCTTTAGCCTCCTGCGTAGCTGGGATTATAGGTGCCTGCCACCACACTGGGCTAATTTTTTGTATTTTTAGTAGAGATGGGGTTTCACCATGTTGGCCAGACTCGTCTCAAACACCTGACCTAGTGATCTGTCTGCCTCAGCCTCCCAAAGTGCTGGGATTATGGGCGTGAGCCACCGTGCCCGGCCAGCCTTTTACAAATGGAGGGACATTTCTTTTAGAATGAATAGCTGGGAGGAACTATTGGTAGAGATGCACGTGAGTTTTTGTTTGTTTGTTTGTTTGTTTGTTTGAGATGGAGTCTCACTTTGTCATCAGGGCTGGAGTGCAGTGGCACGATCTCAGCTCACTGCAACCCCCACCTCCTGGGTTCAAGCGATTCTCCTTCCTCAGTCTCCTGAGTAGGTGGGATTACAGGCACCCGCCACTGTGCCTGGCTGATTTTTGGTATTTTTAGTACAGACAGGGTTTCATCATTTTGGCCAGGCTGTTCTCGAACACCTGACCTCGTGATTCACCCTCCTTGGCCTCCCAAAGTGCTGGGATTACAGGGTTGAGCCACTGCGCCTGGCCTACACATCAGTTTTTTAGGTAGGGAATAGTCTTCATGTTAAACTCTTCTCCATGGCCTATATTTTTGTCACTGATGTAAGGAAGAGAGATCATTGGCTAAAATCAAGTTAGCAGGTATTGAAGTATTTAATCCTCACAATGATTGCTTGGTGAAAAGAGTAGTTAAATTTTGGAACACCTGTTGTTAGAAAATGGGGGAGAACTATCTTGAGAGAAACAGAAAGATTGCTATAGTATGTTGAGAATCAAGCTAAAGTTGGGGTTGGGATTTGTAGTTGCACCAGTTTACAGGATTGATTATTTTTATTTCTAATAAATTTTGTAAGGGAAAATATTAATCCAGGCCTAGAGTTATTTTGGAACAGATATAGCAGAATGAAAAGAACACAGAGGAGTTATAAAGATGTAGTTATGTGAGTGGTTCAAACGATAGACTATATTTTTTTAATTTTTGGATGAATGGTAATAAAAATAAAGGCAAGAGAAGGCTATTAGGAATATTATTTTAGAAGGATCAAGAGACAAGAGGTCTTGAGGAGCTTGAAGACAGTAAGAATTAAGCAAATAGAACTGGAAGGTTTGGAGGTAGCCATGTGACATACTAGAGTGTAAATGATTCAGAGATATGGCCCATTTCTAGGCAACTTGAAAGTTGATGAAATAGTTATTGGTAGTTCAGTTGCATGTAGGCTGAGGTTGGGGTGATATGGGAGGCCTGGTGGTATTAATAGTAACTATGTCTGTAATGCCTATTATAACCGTATTTCGGTTATAAGTAAAAGTGAAGTGGGTTGGGGAGGTGGGGACATCAATGATTTATATGATGTGACTTTATAAAGTTTTTTGTGTTTTCCCATATAAGTTCATACTAATAGGTACAAAAGGCATACTGCAGGTAGCTTGAATTCAAAGAAATGGAATTCTTTTATTAAAGAGTCTCAAATTATTAGGAAATACATAGGAGATGGCTTGATTTTCCCAGTTCCTGCTTTTGAGTGTGGTATGTCAAATCTCTCTCTCTCTAAGTAGTGGCTGCTTTGAAAATATATTGACCTACTCTGCCCCTGCAGATTCCTGCCTCTCAAAGAAATCTCAATATTATATCCCCCTCCCAATCTTGGGGGAAATGCTATAAGTCTCACTCTACCCCTGCTGGTTTTATCTCCTCTCCATGCTGAGATGATGACTAGGACATATAATTTTGGGGAAGAAGGAATGAGATGCTAGCACTGACATGTTTTTTTTCTTGCTAACTCATCTAGCTCCACAGTGAGTGACTGAACTGAACTGGAGTGTTTGTGGGGGTATTTATTAAAGGCCAAGAGTGCAGAATGCCCAGGTCTAATCTAATATTTGACCTGAGGATATCTGGACCTCTTCAACAACTACCTGGGGTGAGGCCTGAGGTCATGCCTGGTGATACATAAACCTGCTAGTGTTTTTGTTCCTGTTTCTGATTGTTATGCCAATTGACCTAACTTCTGGATCACCTTTCATACTTTGTGGTTTAATTTTTATTTATTTTTATTTATTTTTATTTTTGAGATGGAGTCTCACTCTTGTCCAGGCTGGAGTGCAGTGGCACGATCTTGGCTCATTAGAACGTTTGCCTCCTGGGTTCAAGCGATGAGCCTCCCGAGTAGCTGGGATTACAGGTGCCCTCCACCACACCTGGCTAATTTTTTAATTTTTATTTTTTGTATTTAGTAGAGACGGGGTGTCACCATGTTGGCCAGGCTGGTCTCAAACTCCTCACCTCAAGTGATCTGCCTGCCTCGGCTTCCCAAAGTGCTGGGGTTACAGGTGTGAGCCACCGCACCAGGACAACCTTGTGGTTTATATTGAAGTTTTCTGCTTATGTGACACCTGCTATCCCACAGGCTTGATGTCCAATTTAAACAGGCTCCTGCTTGACTCTAGTATATTCCCAGCTCCTAGAGCATACTGTATAGTCTGTATAATTTGTTTTAGAATATTCCAAATGTCTCTTTTCAGTCATGGTTTTTTTTTTTTTTTGCCAGTGAATAGCTCTTCCTTGCTAACAAACAAAAACTATTAAGCGATGGCTTTGCTGCACTGAGGTAGGTTCTGACTAGGGCTCTCCTGCATCACAAGCTCTGATGCCATCTTGTGGTCAAATGGGTATCTACACAGGGAGCCTTTATTCTGGTCTTGGCAGTTGCCTACTACCATGCTAAAATCAAAGGCAGATTTGCTCTTTTTTTGTTCGTTTGCTTGTTTGTTTGTTTACATTTTTCTTTTGCTGTGGATTTGGATTTGCTTTCCCTCATTGAGGGAGGGGAAAACTCATAGTTCATTGCCCTCTACACTGACCAGTTGGTTGAAGGGAAGCTCTTTCCTTGTACCTCAGGGACAGTTTCACCCACATTTCCCACAGCTATTTCCAGCTCAACATGTTCAGAACAGAACTCTTTATCATTGTTCCCGCCTCACCTCTTTCCTTCCCACAGTGAATCTCATTCTTAAATTCTGTCATCTTCTACACTTTATCTCAGTGAAAGGCTGTTTATCCATTATTAAGTAAGAGGCTCAAGAGCCAGTTGGGACTGTTTCCCCCCTATTCCCTCATTCACCTATTCTGCCTCCCAGTAGCTGCTGATTTTTTGTACATTTCCTCCATTCCATCACCACAGTCTGAATCATGGCCTTCAATATTTCTCATTGAAACCATTGCAGTTGTTTGTCTCTGTCATGTCTTCATGTCTTCCATCTTCTAGCCTTGCCTACATTTTCCTTCATTTTTATTCCAGCATTGATTGAAACTCAAACCTCAAATTCTTCAGTGCTTCTGCAGAGCCTATAGTGTAAACTCCAAGATCCTTGATGTGAGTTACAAAATACTCTTTGAGTTGGCATTTGTCTCTTTCTGGGCCTACTCTTCATTCACTCCCCACCCCACATGTAACACCTAGTAGCACTTAGTTCCTGGAACACAATTAACTCCTTCATGCTTATGGGCATTTGTTCATGCTTTTCCCTTTTGATTAGAAGTAAACCTCTGTAGGCCTTTCTCTTGGGCTTGTTCAGGTGGTCCAGTAGAAGCATCCTGCAAAATTGCCAGAGGGTATGTGACTGTCTGGGCCTATAAGAAACAGATCGATCTGGCCGGGCACAGTGGCTCATGCCTGTAATCCCAGCACTTTGGGAGACCGAGGTGCGCAGATCACCTGAGATCAGGAATTCAAGATCAGCCTGGGCAACACAGTGAAACCCCGTCTCTACTAACATACAAAATTAGCCAGGCGTGGTGGCACATGCCTGTAATCCCAGCTACTTGGGAGGCTGAGGCAGGAGAATCGCTTGAACCTGGGAGGCATAGGATGCAGTGAGCTGAGATCGTGCCATTGCACTCCAGCCTGGGCAACAAGAGTAAATCTCTGTCTCACCAAAAAAAAAAAAAAAAAAAGAAACAGATGGATCACTCAAAGGGGAAATTGCAAAGAGCAATGATGAAAGGATTCCTTGAAGAGAGTTTAATGAGGGAAACATTACAAACCTTCACAAACAGGAACAATCAAGAGATGGTAAACACTAGAGGACTAAAAACAGCTGAAAGCCGTTACCTCTTCTAGGCCTAACCGTATACTGGAACCTGGAGTAATCTGTAGTGGTTTGTGAAAGGGCGTCCAACAGTTGCTGTATCTGAAAGGAGAGAACCACAGTCACTGCCAAGAATTGTAGGGGAAGGGGAGAAAGAGAATAAAAGCTAAACTCATCTCTCCTTTTACCCTGCGATCTTATGCTGGTGGCTGTCATTGGCTGAGTCCAAATGCAAGCCAGAGACTAAGGGAGCCTGGTTGATACAGTCCACAAAAGTCAGTTCTCAGAGCCAGGGAGAGAATGGCAGAGAAAGGACCAGGAGAGGCAAACAGAGTATAAAACTGGTGTTCTGTGAGACAAACTGGGGAAGAGGGTTAGGGTTGTGACCTCTTAGCATGAAGACTTTCAATTAATCACCTGTTCTCAGATAATAACTAATCCCTCAGCTGTAAAAGGTGTCCCCAAATTTTGGGCTAAGGAAAGAGGACTGAGAAATGATTTTTTTTTTAAAAAAATACAGACTTTCAACCATTTCTTCTGTTTTAAGCTCAACTCTACACTTTGCCTTCAGATGTATCTGGAGCCTCCAATTCCTGAAACTTTCTGGGATTTGCAAAAAAAAAAAAAAAAAAAAAAAAATCAGCTTATTTATTAGCTTCCTTGCTCCTAAAAGTGAGGTCTATGATATCTCTTTTCTGTTAGGTCAGTTTTCATGAAAATATTTCATTAGAGACACATTTACTGTCATGGTCAGGAAACAAATATATGCTCTGCTTTAGAGGGAGACTCAACTTTTTATCTTCTGAGATTGCCATACAAACATCCTTGAAAAGATAGTCTGGAACAAAAGCTGTCAGTGCCTCTTCATGAGACATACAGAAACCAAGAGACCATTGCAGAATTGTCTCCCAACATTATGGAGGAGAGACATAGTCAACTCATGGATTGGCCCTTTTTAAAAAGAATAGCATTCTAAATTTCTGGTTGGTGGAGATACCATATCCCTGACTTCAGAAACAGATAGCAGTGAAGTATGCATTATTTTCTAACTCCGTGTCAGGCAATCTCTGTTTCATGAAGCAGAGTGTAAGTGCTTTTCACAGAAAAATTCCGTCTGTCTTAGTACTAAGTATTGTTTATCCCAGATCCAGCATTGAAATATCTGTTATGTTAGTCTTAGTTTTTGGTCTTGATGTGAGTTTTCACCTTTTTTAGTGGCTTCAAGGATGTTTAATGCAATGTTGGGAAAAGGTACAGAGAAAGAATGTGTAAAGGTTAGCAAAACCCTTTCTTTTTCTGTGTGGACAAAATTTACCTTGGATTAGCTTTCTAATTATATTTCCCTAGAAACCTGTAAATGGCAGAATGTCAACTATGTAACTAACAATGTTGTTTATAGTAAAAATAACCCTGATTGATAAATTTACCTTGACTGGTTGTGAAGAACCACAAATTCCTGTGTAAAGCCAAAACTTTGGACTTTCCTGAATAACTCGATGTCATTTGTGGGGACCAGGAAGTTATGCCCATGAGTGTTGGTTCTTATCTGGGGCATGGAGCATCTTATCCAAGATGATGATTGCTCATGTCCATAGGATCTCATTCTCTTCCACTCGAGCTATTATATGGGAGTGGTCAATGAAGACAAGCCTCTGGACTTGTGGATAGCTTTGAGAACCTGTGTAGTGATACCTATTCACTTATTCTAGTCTTGTGATTCCAAATGTCTAGATAGGCTCAGGGATGAGCAACAGGAGCAATGCTGAACATTAAAAAAAAATTTTTTTTTAAAGCAGTTTTAAGTTCACAGCAAAATTGAGAGGAAAGTACAGAGATTACCCATATGCCTCCTGTCCCCACACATGCATAGTCTCTCCCATTATCAGCATCCTCCAGCGGGGGTTGCTGATAGGCTAAAGTCTATCAGCAGGCAGTGACATGCTAAAGTCGGCTGTTAGAGTACATGGTCCAAGCTATTTGGAGGTGTCAAAGTATCCCCACATTATGGCTTCTTTTTCTTCTTTTTTTTTTAATCCCAAGTCTCTTATACTTCTGTATCCATTCCACGGGGCATTTTGAAAAGGACTGGCCATAGGGAAGAGGTGTGTTCCAGCGGTCTTGTTCCAGGCTTATTTATCCATAGCCACCTGAAGTTGCTATTGCATCTTTTTTTTTTGTTTTGAGACGGAGTCTTGCTCTGTCGCCTAGGCTGGAGTACAGTAGCACGATTTCAGCTCACTGCAAGCTCCGTTTCCCAGGTTCACGCCATTCTCCTGCCTCAGCCTCCCGAATAGCTGGGGCTACAGGTGCCCACCGCCATGCCTGGCTAATTTTTTTTTGTATTTTTAGTAGAGATGGGGTTTCACCATGTTAGCCAGGATGGTCTCGATCTCCTGACCTTGTGATCCGCCCACCTCAGCCTCCCAAAGTTCTGGGATTACAGGCATGAGCCACCACGCCTGGCCAGGATCCATATGTTTTTATCATACCTCCAAAGGTGGTCCATGGCACGCACACACAAAATGTTAGAATTCTTGTTTTCAGCCTTCTTCTAATATATGTTAGTCTCAATATTCTTGAGTTTCCCATACCTATCTGGATGTTTCTAAACTCACTCAAGGTTTGAGCAGAAGTACAGGGGCATAGGGAGAGAGAGATATGAGAATCCAAGTAACTGACTTCTTGGCTGTAGCTTTTTCTTCTTTTTTTTTTCTTTTATAACACTTTAACCTGGAAGGGATAGACTTTCTGCTTCTATGTTAGCAATTCTCAACCCACTTGGTTTCATGACTCCTTTATACTTGTAGAAATTTTCGAGGACCCTAAATAAATTTGATTTGTTTGGGTTATAGTTATCAATATTTGCCGTATAAGAAATTAAAGCAGAAATTTTAATAATATTCATTATAATACATACCATATCTTATGAAATATATTTTTCAAAATAAAACACCATTGATGAAAAAAGTGGCATTATTTTATGTTTTTGCAATTCCCTTTAATGTCTGGCTAAGTAGAAGATAGCTTAAATAGTAACTCATATTTGCTTCTGTATTCAGTTAGTTGGAATTTCATATATAATGTAGCCCCTGGAAAACTCCACTCTCTACTCATGACAGTGTGAGAATGAAAAAAGCACAAAACGTTTTAGCACATCATGAAAATAGTTTTGACCTTACAGATCTCCTGAAAAGGTCTTGAGGATCCTCAGGGGGTCTCTAGGCCACACTTTGAGAACTGCTATTTTGTGCCTTATATAGCAAGCCTCAGGGCCTACCCATCTTAGTCAAAAGGAGTGCATCCTGCATGCCCTCTCTGCCCTGTGGCCTAAGCCCTTTAGACTTTTTCCTGACATGTTCTTGGAAGTAAATCAATTTAGAAAATACTAAGCCTAGCTTTCAAGACTTGCTTTAAGATCCTATTTTGACTCCCAGAAGGTGAATATGAACTTTTCCTTTCATTTGTATAAGTGCTATAATAAATGTTCTCAAGGCACATGGATATCCCTGGCAGAATATGGGGTGATTTATCACAAAGAAATGCAAAAAGTGGAAAGTGGAAAAATGAAAGTTCCTGTTCTTTTGTTACAGTAAAGCAATCTAGCTTGTTTTGCTTGCTTTGTTTGAAATTTGCTTTTCTGGGCTCACCTGGACTTCCTACTCCTTCTTAATTTTTAAAATTAACTTACTAATTAATATTTTTTTAATTTTATTATTTATTTATTTATTTATTTTGAGATGGAGTCTTGCTCTGTTGCCCAGGCTGGAGTGCAGTGGTAGGATCTCAGCTCACTGCAACCTCTGCCTCCTGGGTTTAAGCGATTCTCCTGCCTCAGCCTCCCAAGTAGCTAGGATTACAGGTGCATGCCACCATGCCCAGCTAATTTTTGTATTTTCACCAGAGACAGGATTTCACCATGTTGGCCAGGCTGGTCTCCAACTCCTGACATCAGGTGATCCACCTGCCTTGGCCTCCCAGAGTGCTGGGATTATAGGTGTGAGCCACCGTGCCAGACCCCTTTTAAATTTTAAAATAATTTCAAGCTTATAGAAAAGTTGCAAGTACAGTACAAGACCCTTAAAAAAAAAAAAAACAAGTATTTGAATGGGTCATTCCTTAAATACTGTACTGTATATTTCCTACAAATTAGGACATTCTCCTATTACTGCAAAATAACCATGAAAATCAGGAAATTTACATTGACGCATTAACTGTCTCCAGTCTCCAGATCCAAATCAATTGCCAATTGTCTCAATAATACCATTTATAACAAAAAATCTGGTTCAAAATCCTGTGGTATATGGAGCTGTCATATCTCTTTTTTAGTTTTTTCTTGACTTTCATGGCCTTGACACTTTTTTAAAAAAAGTATGAAATACTTCACAAATTTGTGTGTCATCCGTGTTCAGGGGCCATGCTAACCTTCTCTGTATTGTTCCAGTTTTAGTATATGTGCTGCCATTTGTGCTGCTAAGGTGAGTGCCCTTGTCATTCTTGAAAACTTATAGACCAGTTATTAAGTACTATATCCCTCAGTTTGGATTTGTTTCCTCATGATTAGATTCAAGCTATGCAACTTTGGCATAAATATCACAGAAGTAATTCTGTGTTTTCTCATTGTATCCTATCAGTTGTCACATGATATTTCTATACTCCCTTACTGATGCTTACTTTGGTCACTTGATTAAGATGGTAGCCACTAGGATTCAACAATGTAATGTTATTCTTTTCCTCTTTGTAATAAGTATTTTGTGGGGAGATAGTTTGTAACTATGTAATATCCCATTGTTCATCAAACTGGGGTCACTGCCCCCAGGCTCTTTCGTGCACATACACACACTTATACACAATATATATGCATTCATATCTATATTTATTTTTGTATCTCTTTGAAATCCATAAGTTTACCTCAAAGCCTTCATTCTTATTCAGTACCACAGGGTTCATTCTAGTTTTCTTCCTCTTCATATTTGTAACCCTCCTTCCCATCAGTGACAAAAATGGATTCTATCATCTTTAATATATTTGTTTATATGATCCACATCCCTGCTATTGCCTAACCATCTTGCTATTGCTGCCCCCATCCCCTTTTCTTGCACAGATGTCCTACTTGCCACACTTAGGCTCTATCACTTACTATTCTCTCTGTCTGTGTACCACAGAGGAAAGGCCATCAGGGGATGTGGCAAGAATGTGGACCTCAGCAAGCCAGGCAGAGAGCCTTTAACAGGAACTGAATTGGCTGGCACCTCTATCTGGGACATTTAGCTTCTAGAATTGTGAGAAAATAGATTTCTATTGTTTAAGCCACCCAGTCTATGGTATTTTGTTATGGCAACCAAGCAGACTAATACAGAAGGAGAGAGAAGAAAAGAGAAGAGGAGGAAGAAAAAAAGAAAGATTAAAAAGGGGCATGAGAAAACTTTTGGGGGTAATGGATGTATTTGTTATCTCGATCCCATTCAATCTGTAGATCAATGTGGGGAGAACTGACATGTTAACAGTATTGTGTGTAATCAGTAGACATCATATATTCCCATATTTATTTAGGTCTCTTTAATTCTGTTTTTTTTGGTGGTGGGGAGGCAGATGGAGTTTTGCTCTGTTGTCCAGGTTGGAGTGCAGTGGCATGATCTTGGCTCACTGCAACCTCTGCCCCCTGGGTTCAAGCAATTCTCCTGCCTCAGCCTTTTAAATAGCTGGGACTACTGGCATGCACAAGCATGCCTGGCTAACTTCTTTGTATTTTTAGTAGAGACGGGGTTTCACCATGTTGGTCAGGCTGGTCTCAAATTCTTGACCTCAAATGATCTTCCCGACTTAGCCTCCCAAAGTGTTGGGATTACAGGTGTGAGCCACCACGCCTGGCCCAATCCTTAACTTTTTTTTTTCTTTTTGAGACAGGTTCCCACTCTATCACCCTGACTGGAGTGCAGTGGCATTATCATGACTCACCACAGCCTTGACCTTCTGGGCTCAAATGATCCTCCCATCTCAGCCTCCCAAGTAGCTGGGACTACAGGTACATGCCACCACGCTTGGCTTATTTTTGTATTTTTTGAGGAGACAAGGTTTCTCCATATTGCTCAGGCTCATCTCAAGAATCCGCCTGCCTCAGCCTCCCAAAGTGTTGAGATTACAGGTGTGAGCCACCACACCTAGCCTCTTAAATTCTTAATTAGGGCTCTAGATCAAAGTATCTGTGTTCTTCACCTCCACTAATGGTAACCTGAAGAGAAGGTAGACAATTTAGTCTTCTTTTGATAAAGATAATTGGAGGTCATGGCCTTATTTCCTTTGTGAAAAAGACATCAGGGTTTTGACTGGTAGTTCATTTGGTCAATAATAAATGTGAATATATAATAGTAATTTGATGATTGCCTCCCTAGCATTCTTTCACCCTCTTTTTGGCTACACTATTTGATTTTGTGTTTCTGGAATGCAGTCTTTTACTACCCTCAGTCCTAGAATGTTCTAGATGGTGCTTCACCTCTGGCCCTAAGGATGGAATAGGTGCCCAGGTTTTAATCAATCAGCGTTTCATACTGCCTGGTCTCAGTGTTTGGTTAAAGATGGGCAAATAATCTGGGCCTTTCCATTCACAGTGAATCTTATTTGTTACCAGAAAAGCAGGATTACTTTTTTCTCATGGACTTGAACTAGAGAGAATATGAGAAGTTTCTATAATCATCTTTCCACCACATGTGAAAAGTGAGAATACAGTCAACACAGAATAAGCAGAGTCAAAGATATGAAGAGAGCAAAACCAGGTCCTGGGTCAATATGCAACTGAACCTAGTAATAGCCCTTGACTTCTTAGTTATGTAAACTAATGTTCCTTTCATGCTTGAGCCAGTTTGGGTTGAGTTTTGTCACTTGTTATTGAAAAAGTCTCAAGTGTTTTTGTTTGTTTGTTTGTTTGAGATGGAGTCTCGCTGTGTTGCCCAGGCTAGAGTGCAGTGGTGTGATCTCTGCTCACTGTAATCTTCGCCTCCCAGTTCAAGTGATTCTCCTGCCTCAGCCTCCAGAGTAGCTGGAAATACAGGCTCACACCACCACACCTGGCTAATTTTTGTATTTTTAGTAGACATAGGGTTTCACCATGTTGGCCAGGCTGGTCTCAAAACTACTGACCTCAAGTGATCTGCCCACCTTGGCCTTCCAAAGTGCTGGGATTACAGGCATGAGCCACTGCACCCAGCCTCAAGTGTTAGGCCATTCAAAAAACTCATATAGTGTTTTGCAGCATTACCAAAAGTATTCAGAATAAATGAGGTAATTGATATCTCTGCTCTGTTCTGGGTCTGATATATGAATCCTAAAGCATGATGTTTGTTGTAGGATGTCATTCTCTAAAAAGGAGGAGGAAGAAATATAGGAGGAAGAAGAGGAGAAAAGAAATAAATACAAATGATCAATCAAAATAAAAGAATGTTCAGTCTTTCTAATGACTAAAGAAGTGAAAATAAAAACATGAGTGAGACAGCATATTTGACTACCATAATGGCAAAGATTAAACTGTGAGAATGCCTGGTACTGGTGAGATTAAACTGTGAGAATGCCTGGTACTATAAAGTAGCAGACCCTCTTCCATGCAGTTTCTATGAATGTAAATGTTTGCAACTTTTCTAGAGGGAAATGTGATAATAACTATCAAAATTTAAATGTGTATCTTATTTGATTAAACAATTATACTTTTAGAGATTTATTCTAAATAATTGCACAAATATACAATAATATATGTACAAGTATAAATGCAGTATTGTTTATACCAATGAAATGAAACATTAAATGTTTATCAGTAAGTCATTGGTTAAATAAAAAAGGTACCTTATTCAAATGAGTGCTTTGGTAGGCATTACAGCTGATCAGAGAGATGCAGAAGCATTGCCACAGAAAGTGCCACAGAAATAAGCCCATGATTATTTTAAAGAAGCAAAATACATTAAAGAACAGTAGTTATACTATAATTCCCCTTATCCAAATTTATTTTTGATACATTTTAAAAGTATGAAATACTTTACAGCCAAGAACTAACTGCCCTAGGTGGTGAATCTAACTCCGATTAGTTTATGTAGAAAAGGAGATTTGTTGAAAGGACTGAGATAGGTCACACTATAAAATAAATTGCTTAAAGAACCAGAGACATGCCAGGCTCAGTGGCTCACGCCTGTAATCCCAACACTTTGGGAGTCCGAGGTGGGTGGATCACGAGGTCAGGAGATCAAGACCATCCTGGCTAACATGGTGAAACCCCGTCTCTACTAAAAATACAAAAAAATTAGCCGGGCGTGATGGCCGGTGCCTGTAGTCCCAGCTACTATAGAGGCTGAGGCAGGAGAATGGCGTGAACCCAGGAGATGGAGCTTGCAGTGAGCCGAGATCCCGGCACTGCACTCCAGCCTGGGCGACAGAGTGAGACTCCGTCTCAAAAAAAAAAAAAAAGAACCAGAGACATTTTAGGGAATTCAGAGACTATCGTATCGGACCTGAACATTGTCATCTTCTTCTTTTATTCTGTCTTCCATGTCTTTCTCTCTTTCTCCCTATCTTGTTTCAGCTTCATTCTCCCTTATTGCATACAAGATTTCTCCATATTGTGAGGAACATGGCTGCTAGCCACTTCTACACATGCACTCTATGACTGTCCATAGCGAAAAAAAGATGCTTCTCTCTTAGTTTCCCAGTGTGAAAAATCTCAGGGCAGGATTTTGATTAGCCTTGTATCATATGCCCACACTTTTGACCAATCATTGTTACCAGGAGGTCAGAATTTTCTAAGGTTAGAGTACATTACCATAAGAAATATTACGTTCTCACATAGGGTTAAATACAGACCAGGTGATCACTTAGAGAAAGTAATATCATGGGTATAAAATACCAAAAAGGCTGTGTGAATCAAGTAACCTTGAGTCCCTTTTCAACTGTAATTCTGTAATTTTCTAAAGGGTAAATGTGTTTTTTAGGTTCATTTTGTTCATGGATTGTCAAAAAGAGAGTTTTGACTTTTTCAGGCCAGAAAATCTTCTTTGCCTAAAATATGCATGAGATTAAGATAACAATGTTCTTGTTTTTAACTCTGTATTTTACTCTACCTTTTCACCTTTGTTATATGTCCAAACACCAAATAAGCAAATTGAATGCTAGGTAGCATTACTGTAGTCAACTCTTAATTATCTAGAGTTACCATATATGTACATATATATTTTTTCCTTTGTTTTTTTTGAGACAGAGTCTCATTTTGTCACCGAGGCTGGAGTGCAGTGGTGTGATCTCAGCTCACTGCAACCTCTGCCTCTAGGGTTTGAGCGATTCTTCTACTTCAGCCTCCAGAGTAGCCGGACTTACGGGCTTGTGCTACCACACCCAGCTAATTTTTGTATTTTTAGGAGAGATGGGGTTTGCCATGTTGGCTGGGCTGGTGTCGAACTCCTGACCTCAGGTGATCTGCCTGCATTGGCCTCCTTTACAAAGAGCTGAGATTATAGGCTTGAGCCACCATGCCCGGCCCATTAATATATTATTGAGAGTTATTTTTTGCTGTCCACTTTTCTTTATGATTATAGAGACTAGGTTTCACACTCTTAATTATTGCAGCAAGGAAATAGAACTCCAGTAGTTTTGAGATCAGCAACACACCCAGCTAAAAAAATTACATTTTTCAATTTTATTTGCAGGGAGATGTGATCAACTAAGTTCAATGCAAGTATTGTGTGGGACTTCTAGGAAGGTTCTTAATGGGAGCAGGTTTGATTGAGAGAGGACTTATTTGCCTTTTCTGCCATCTGGAATATGATAGCTAGAGCTTAGCAGTCTTCCTGGTTCATGAGATGGCTTTGAGAATGAAAGCCACTTACTGTGGATGATGGAGAAGACAGAATGAGCTAGGGTCACTGATGGTTTTGTGGAGCCACCATTCTGTCTCTGTATCCTTGCAGGAGAGAATAAAGCCTTGTGAGTTTAAAGTTTTTTTTTTTTTTTTTTTTAAAGTCTGTTTATGCAGTTCCCGATACAATGTTTTTCTGTGCTGTTATTTATGATCTCCTTTGAAATCAATGATTGTATTGAGAGTAAGGGTAATTTGTAGGGTGAAAGAATGAAAGTATGGCACAGGAGATCCTGTCTCCTCAAAATCACTTAATTTGCTTCCAGGGAGTAATCTTAGGCATGAGGGATAGGTTAACTATAACAATGGCTACTATGTGTTCTGTGTTTATTCAAGACACTGCTGAAAGCATTTTATTTGAATTGACTTATTTAATCCAGACAACTTCTTATGAGATAACCATTCATCCATTTTACAGATGAAGAAACTGAGTCATAGGAAAGTTAAGTATGCTTGAAAAAAATCACACAGCTGATACAGCTGGGCATGTAGCTGTAAGGCTCATGCTCTTAATCATTATTCTACACTTTCTACAATAGAGCTCTCATATGGAGCATTCCAAAAGTAAATAATTCTATCACGTCCCTTCCCTAGGATCCTAAGTCCATGAGATACTTTGTACTTGAAAAATTAGAGATAACTTGAGTTGTTAATGTGTCAATAAAAGTATGATACAGAATGTACAATTTCAGTGATTGTTATTTGCAGAGTAAAATAATCCAAATGTGTCATGGAGCTTAAATGGCAATGACTTTAATTTTTGGTCATCTTTTATATATAGAAAGAAAAACTTATTTTTGCATACTGGGTATACCTTAAAGTATATTTGGATTATTTTCCTATCAAATAACTCTTTTCATTTTCCTTTGTTTGCTCTTTTAAGTGATATGAGATATTTATATTTGGTCAAAGTGATTTTTAGAAACTGTTTTTTTAAAATTTTT
>NW_012115799.1:4262982-4265421 GCF_000951035.1 Colobus angolensis palliatus | reverse complement strand
GGTCAGGGGTTCAAGACCAGCCTGGCCAACATGGTGAAACCCCATCTCTACTAAAAATACAAAAATTAGCTGGGTGTGGTGGTGCATGCCTGTAATCCCATCTACTTGGGAGGCCGAGGCAGGAGAATCGCTGGAACTTGAGCAGCAGAGGCTGCAGTGAGTCGAGATTGCACCACTGTACTCCAGCCTGGGCAACAGAGCGAGACTCCATCTCAAAACAAAAACAAAAACAGAAAACAAACAAAAAACCACAAAACTTAATTTTCAAAGTAATGTAGACATTTAGAGAAAAGTTGTGACTTATTGCTTTAATGAAGCAGAGTAGGAGGACAATTCTGAAAATTGACTAAAATAATATAAGGATATATCAGAGTGCTGTGTTAGAAATTTAACTTGTTTCTGCTCTGGTGAGCGGTAGCAATTCAGTGTGGAGACATGTGCATCATGTCTGGCCAACACAATTGAACCTGGGAATGACACTCCCCAGGGACATCTCTTAGAAGGTTCTTAGAAAAATGGGACATGGGTTGTTTTACTGTTTATTAATGGGTAAGGTACTTGAATGGTGGGCTGATAATTCTGCTTCCCCACCTCCTCTTCTCCAGATTTATTTCCCACCATTCCCTGCTCTCCTTTTTCTCCTGGTGATGGACCCCAGTAAACTGTGTTACGTAGACTTTCTTGTACTGCATTGCGCTTTCTTGTACTCTTACTCTTCTAGTTGAGTTCCTGTTGGTTCAGGCAGTAAGAAACACCAGCGAGGGGATGGAGGAAATGGGAAGGTAGAGAGGAGAGATCAGGGCATTTCTTTCTTTTTTCCATCCCTGCCTTGGAGCTGTGTTCTGGCTATGGCTGCAGCTCTACAACTACTGGCTTCCACTCCCCTAACTTCTCCATCACTCCATGATATGGTTTGGCTCTGTGTCCCCACCGAAATCTCATCTCCAATTGTAATCCGCATGTGTGGAGGGAGGGGCCTGTAATCCCCATATGTCGAGGGAGGGAAGTGATTGGATTATGGGGGCGGTTTCCTCCATGCTGGTCTCATGATAGTGAGTGCATTCTCACGAGATGTGATGGTTTTGTAAATGGTGGTTTATTCCTGTGCTGTCACTTCTCTCTCACCTGATGCCCTGTAAGATGTGCCTGCTTCCCCTTCTGCCATGATTATAAGTTTCCTGAGGCCCCCTCAGTCATGCAGAACTATGAGTCCCTCCCTCCCTCCCTCCCTCCCTTCCTCCTTCCTTCCTTGTTGCAGGAAGTCAGAGACCCTGAACGGAGGGACCCGCTGAAGCTACAGCAGAAGAACATTAATTGTGAAGATTTCATGGACATTTATTAGTTCCCCAAATTAATACTTTTATCATTTCCTATGCCTGTCTTTAATCTCTTAATCCTGTCATCTTCATAAGCTGAGGATGTATGTCACCTCAGGACCCTGTGATGATTGTGTTATCCGTACAAATTGTTTGTAAAACATGTGTGTTTGAACAATATGAAATCTGGACATCCTAAAAGAATAGGATAACAGCAATTTTCAGGGAGATAACCATAAGGCCTGACTGCCTGTGGGGCCAGGCAGAACAGAGTCATATTTCTCTTCTTGCAAAAGCGAATAGGAGAAATATTGCTGAATTATTTTTCTCAGCAAGGAACAGCCCTGGGAAAAGAATGCATTCCCGGGGGAGGTCTCTAAAATGGCCACTTTGGGAGTGTCTATCGTATGCAGTTGTAGATAAGGGATAAAGTATGCCCTGGTCTCCTGCAGCGCCCATAGGCTTGCTAGGATTGGGAAATTCTAGCCTGGCAAAATTAATTCTAGTCAGACTGGGTGTCTGCTCTCAAACTCTGTTTCCTGTTAAGATGTTTATCAGTGAAAATGTGTGCACAGCAGGACATGGACCTTCATCAGTAATTCTAGTTTCGCCCTGGCCTTGTGATCTCGCTCTGCCTCTCTGCCCTTGTGATATTTTATTGCCTTTGAAGCATGTGATCTCTGTGACCCACACCCTATTCGTACACTCCCTCCCCTTTGAAAATCGCTAATAAAAACTTGCTGGTTTTGTGGCTCAGGTGAGCATCACGGAAGCTGCCCATATGTGATGTCTCCCCCGGTGACCCAGCTGTAAAATTTCTCTCTTGTACTCCCTCTCTTTATTTCTCAGACCGGCCAACACTTAGGGAAAATATAAAAGAACCTACATTGAAATATTGGGAGCTGGTTCCTCTGATACTTCCTTCTTCCCTCTCTCCCTCCCTCTCTTTTTTTTTCTTTCTTTCTCTTTCTTTCTTTCTTTCTTTGGGAAAATATAAAAGAACCTACATTGAAATATTGGGGGCTGCTTCCTCCGATACTTCCTTCCTGCCTCTCTCCCTCCCTCTCTTTCTTTTTCTTTCTTTCTCTCCCTCCCTCCCTTCCTTCCTTCCTTCCTTCCTTCC
>NW_012115799.1:4262412-4262757 GCF_000951035.1 Colobus angolensis palliatus | reverse complement strand
CTGCCTTGGCCTCCCAAAGTTCTGGGATTACAAACATGAGCTGCTGTGTCCTAAACCTCCTTTCTTTATAAATTACCCAGTCTTGGGCATTTTTTTATAGAGTATAAGAATGGACTAATGCACTCCAGCTCCAGCTTGTTGCTTCAGGCCAAGGTGTGGTAACAGTTCCAAAGTGCTCAGCATCCCTGTAGTGTCTCTTAACCGTATTCACACATATGTGGATAGTTTATTTATTAAGTTATCTCCAAACCTCAGCTGAGTCTCCTGCTTCCTGCTGAGACCCATACTCTGGGAATGAACTAAGGCAGGTTAGTATACTCTTTCCTAATGATATAAAAGTGGATG
>NW_012115799.1:4255644-4261272 GCF_000951035.1 Colobus angolensis palliatus | reverse complement strand
AAAAAAATAGGGCCGGGCATGGTGGCTCATGCTTGTAATCCCTGCACTTTGGGAGGCCTGGGCTGGTGGATTACCTGAAGTTGGGAGTTTGGGACCAGCCTGACCAGCATGGAGAGACCCTGTCTCTACTAAAAATACAAAAAATTGGCTGGGAGTGGTGACAGATGCCTGTAATCCCAGCTACTCGGGAGACTGAGGCAGGAGAATTGCTTGATCCTGGGAGGCGGAGGTTGCGGTGAGCCGAGATTGTGCCATTGCACTCTAGCCTGGGTGACAAGAGCTAAAACTCCATCTCAAAAAAAAATAAAAATAAAAAATAAATAAATGAAAAATATTCTGTCATAATATAGTGTTTTATTTTTAAAATAAAAACTAAAACATTCCTCTACCTCCCCCCATTTATTATTTTTTTTTACCTGAGTCATCTTAAAGAGGAGTTTTTATAGAAGTACTTTCTTGGGTTTTGCTTATGATCATCTAAACCTGAGAGTTGATAATAGAATTAGAAAAATGTAAACTTTATTCCAGCTATACTTTGGAATTTTTTTTTTCCTGCAGATGTTTTTCTTCCTTTGGAAAATGGAAGCCAAGGCCATACTAATGTCCAGGGTTCCATAGTGGTTGTGTTTTGGTTGAAAGCATAAATATAAAGATTAATTTTATTCTTATCCACATATTCTAGAGATGAATGTGTCAGTTTTTTAAACTGGTAGTTGAACCAATAGTAATTTCTCATATTTTTGCCTCTCTTTTAGGAGAGAGGCAGTGAGAGAGAAACTCTCTGCCTGTGATGAAACAATTTTGAATTTTTTTCCCTCTGCAGGAATGAGTTTATTAATAAGCAGTAAAAAGCCCAAAACTCTTCTAGGAGTTTGGGGTTCCTATAGTTAGCCGTATATCCATTTTGTTAGGATGACTTCCTCAGAGCCAGAACTATTTTTCTGAGGCTCTTAAAGGTGGGAAAGATGGGAAATAGTGGAATAAGCTAAGGTCCTCCATATGTCACATCCATTCAAAAGGAGCACGTGGCAGGAACATGAGCTTTTGTTACCTTGGAAGCAGGACTTTTTGGGTTCTCGTCTCATTCTGCATTTGCCAGCTTTTAACTGTGATGCTAGTTCATCTCAACCAACCAAGGTTTCATTAAACTTGGTTACTGACATCTAATATCTGTGATTCTTGGTTGAGTTTTACCTTTTGGACCAACATACCCTAAATATATAGGGCATAGTAGAATACGAACCTTGAAGAACTCCATTGATGAACTTTTACTGTTGTAGTCTTGTAGAATACTCAATTCCCATGATTATAGAAGTCTTTGACAGCAGTTTTTCCTGATTTGGTGTTCCATGAAGCATAAGGTAAAGGATCTTTAGATGATCTCATCAGTAGGTGATATTTCTGGATGTCAACCAATCTTTCATTTCCCTATAGTCTCTTAGAATCTAAGGTTTAAGCTGGTTTCATTTGGAGTTCCTTACATTTAAGTCTGGCTACCACTGCCCAAGACCAATATTGTCTCTATCTCCAGATGCTCCCTAGTGCCCCCTACTAATGAATGAAAGAAAAACTGATCCCTTATGATTTACACAATGTATTAAATGTTTAATCTCACGAAATCCTGGTTCCTGCCAGCTTCCTTTTCTTTCTTCCAATAAAATGGCTTCTTTATACAGGTGTTGTAGTGGAGTTTATATATCTCCTATTAGGAGACCCAAGACTGTGACTTCATGGCTTAACATTGTGTGGTAGGCAGGGACATACATCAACTAGATTTCTAGCTGTAACAATTTCCTATGGCTCCTATAACAAATTACCACAAGCATCACATTTTAAAACTTCACAAATCTGTTTTCTTGCGGTTCTGGAGGAGAGAAATCCAAAATCAGTCTCACTAGGCTAAGGATAAGGTCAGAAAATGTGTTCTTTTCCAATTAGATAAGAGAATAAGAAACAGTTTATATTCATATGGAATGGACAATAATATTTGTTTATAGGTTTGTCCCAGGGCTGTTTTTAATCCTCTTGTCTTCTGTCATAATACAGTTTGAAGAGATCTGGACCCACTTGACATTTGGCATTACACTGATCAATTACTTTGATGACATTATTTTGATTGAGTTGGATTTGCAGGAGAGGGCTAGCACAGTGGAGGCAATGGCAAGATATGCTCTAGTGTGTGAGACACAAACCCTATGAAGATATAAGTGCTTGCTGCATCTGTAGATACTTTAGGGGTTTATTGATCAGGGCTGTGCCTGTATATATCCTCTAATATAAAAGACAAATTATTGCATCTTGTACCTCCTACATTAAAAAAGCAGCACAATACCTGGTGGACCTCTGAGTTCTGGAGGCAGCACAATTCTACACCTAGGGATACTTCTCCAGCCAATACACTGGATGACATAAAATGGTGCCAACTTTAAATCAGATCCAGAGTAGGAAATAGCAACAGGTCCAGGCTGGGTTGCAAGCAGCCCTGTCACTTGGGTCATACAATTTAGCAGAGTTTATGATTATAAAGGTGTAAGTGGTAAGACAAGATTCTGTGTGGAGTTTGTTGCAAGCCCCAGTGGGCAAATTATAATGTTAGTCCCTTGGTTTCTGGAGCAAGGCAATACCATTTTTGGTAGAGAATTACATACCTTTCGATGTGCTCCCCAACCCTGGTGGAGATAGGATGCCTGACCATGCAGTATCAAGTAACCATGTATATATTACAGAAATTCCCATCATGAGCTGGGTCCTATCAGACTTACCAAATGGAAAGATCAGCTAAGCCAAGCAACAGTACATTGCAAGATGGAGTTAGTACATTTAGGAGCAAGTATAATCATAACTAGATGGCTCAAACAAGCTTCATGGGTAAGTATTATAGACCCCCAGGCACCTATCACTGTTTTGACAGTGCCCTTTCACTCATCTCATGCCTATGGTTCTATGGAGGATTCTACCTGAAGTACAAAGAAAAAAACTCAAGCTTGGTTTATGGATGGATCAGCTCAGTATGTAGATGAAAGTCAAAAATAGCCCCACTCAAAGGTTGCTTTGAAAAGACAGAAGGTTCTTGGAACCATTGTCTACTACATGCTTTGCCCAAATGTGTTTCTCTCCCGGGTCTCACCGATACATTTTTTTCCCTCCGAACCATAGCTCTTGCCTCATTATATTTCAAAACCATTAACCTTTCAAATAATTTAATAGAATCCACTTACTTACTTCTTTTAAGAATCATCACCCATAACTTTGTCAAGTTTCCACCTTTTTAGAGAGAGGACCTTACTCAACATGTAGATTGGTTACCTTTTTGACCCAAGAATTGTACATCATTGCCACAGCTCATGACCCTGCCATTGTAATTTGTTTCTTGAGATATGGGCTAGTTTCATAAGACGTGGCTACTTCAGGTACTTTTGTCCTCCTTTAGGAGGACGAAATAGGTTGGAAGTTTCTGATCAGGCTTTTATCTAAAAAAAGATAAATGCAGGGAGAAGAAAAGGAAGTTACTCATGGAAACAAAGAAATCAGGCCTTAAAATCAGAAAGAGACCTGGGAGCATGAGGCCATTTATATTCATGGTCTTTCTTTTTTTTTTTTTTTGAGACAGAGTCTCATCTATTGCCAGGCTGGACTGCAGTGGTGTGATCTTGGCTCACTGCAACCTCCACCTCTTGGGTTCAAGTGATTCTCCTGCCTCAGCATCCTGAGTAGGTGGGACTACAGGCGCGCACCACCACGCTCAGCTAATTTTTGTATTTTCAGTAGGGAAGGGGTTTCCTGACCATATTGGCCAGGATGGTCTCAATCTCTTGACCTTGTGATCTGCTCGCCTCAGCCTCCCAAAGTGCTGGGATTACAGGCGTGAGCCACCGCGCCCGGCCATTCATGGCCTTTCTACATGACCACTGTGGAAGAAATTCTGACATCTCTTAAACAAGTATGTCTTTTCTATTGCTAATTAATTTCTGGAATTTTCTTTCAAGTCTGACTTGAGAATGCTATAAAATATATGTTATCTTGTAAAGCCAATCCCGTTCGATCAGAGGACAGTTCAAGTTGATTATTATTACTGTTATTATTATTATTATTATTATTTTGTTCTACCACAGAGCATTTCCCTCCTATAAATGTGCACAAACAAGGTATATAAAGGAAGTTTCTCTAGAACATATTAAAATGAACAATTTACCTTAATCTGTGAATTTGCCAGACTCAGAAGAAGCATTGGAATTTAACAGGTTTCCACTAGATGGCAAGCCGCCTCTTTGAATTTCTCAGTGGCATCAAGCAAAAAAATTGCTGCTGTTTAAAACGTACATCTTTGCATGAGACAGCTGCGCTTGTATCAAAAAATGATAAAGGCACTGATTCACAAATTTAGCCAAATTTAGAATCAAGCTATTCAAACTGAAACTGAAAATATATTGTAATGTTTAAAATTTTTATTTGGAGAATATGTATTCATTTATTCATTTAACAAATATGAAGTGCCTCCTATGTGTTTTTCATACTTTGTTTCATTTGCTCCCCCTAACAATGACATTGGGTGTTCTTATTAGTCCCAATTTAGAGACTGGGAAACTGAGGCTTAGATAGATTAAATGATTTAACAATCCAAGATATACAGGTTTAAACCTACACAGTTTGTCCCAGAGGCTGCTCTCCTGACCACTACATCTTAGTGCCCACCATAAATAAATTACACTAAATCAGTGTAATATGTGTAGCACTGTGTTGTGTTTAAAAGGGTTATTTTTAATTTTCTTCTTACAGACATTAGCAGGGTTAAATCTTCTGGCATGACCTTTATGAAAGACTGTGTATAAACAAGTGAAAATGATTGCAAATAATGTCTGTACAGTGTTGCCTATATAAACATATGCAAGATGAAAGGAAATGGCATAAAACTCTGCAAAAGTACTACAGAAAAAGACAAATATAAAGAGACAGAGTCAGAGACTGAGAGAAACATACATGTGAAAGAGAAATGATGAAACCATCTATAAGAAATTATAATTTCTGGCTGGGTGCAGTGGCTTATGCCTGTAATCTCAGCACATTGGGAGGTGGAAGTGGGAGGATACCTTGAGCTCAGGGGTTCAAGATCAGTCTGGACAACATTGCAAAACCCCATCTGTACCAAAAAGTACAAAAATGAGCTGGAAGTGGTGGTGCATGCCTGTAGTTCCAGCTACTTGGGAGGCTAAGGTAGGAGGATCACTTGAACCCAGGAGTTGGCGGCTACAGTTAGCTGTGATCATGCCACTACACTGTAGCCTGGGTGACATAGTGGGACCCTGCCTAAAAAAAAAAAAAGAAAAAGAAAAGAAATGCTGGGTATGATGGTTCATGCCTGTAATCCCAGAATTCCAGCACTTTGAGAGGCTGAGGCGGGTGGATTGCCTGAGGTCAGGAGTTTGAGACCAGCCTGGCCAATGTGATGAAACCCTGTCTCTACTAAAAATAAAAAAAATTCGCCGGGCATAGTGGTGGATGCCTGTAATCCCAGCTACTTGGGAGGCTGAGGCAGGAGAATCCCTTGAACCCAGGAGGCAGAGGTTGCAGTGAGCTGAGATCCCACCACTGTACTCCAGCCTTGGCAACAAGAGTGAAACTCTGTTGCAA
>NW_012115799.1:4221311-4255583 GCF_000951035.1 Colobus angolensis palliatus | reverse complement strand
AGAAACTGTTTCCTTGTGAGTGTCTCTTGCTGTAGAAGAATTTTTCACAAATAGAAATTCAGTGAAATGAAAGTTTAGAAGAATATAAAACAACAGAATGAATTTAAAAGGTAAGTGCAAGGTCAAGGAAACTCAGATGTAAAGCAGAATTTTAAATCTAATATATTAAAAGAATAAAAAGCAGAAGAGACATAGTTAAAATTTAAATTAATGTGATGGAAAAAAGGCATAAGTTAAAGTGAATGAGACATAAGATGGAGGTGAAGGCAATTAGGAAGAGGCTGTAGACGTGGGTGACTGACAAAATAATAGGCATCTCTGAAGTAGACAACAGATGGTGAGAAAAAGTATTCAGAGATATAATAATGGAAAATCTCTTTCATAATAAAGCACACACATCTAATAAGAAAAACTGACACTGAATTAACAACATTGAGAAGTACCCTGTGTGTTACTGAGCATTAAGATTTTGACAACAAAAAGAATTCTTCAGACATCAAGTAGAAAAAGCAAGTTACTTAACAAGGGGAAATTCAAGCTTGTGTCAGACTTTTTACAGAAACATTTAGCACTGGAAGAAATAGAGGTGTCCACCACATTCTTAGACAAAATATTATATTCATCTATATTATAATTCAAATATAAAGTATTCAGGGGATAAACATTGAAGAATTTTTTTTTTAAACTCTAGTCAAATGATAATTTCTGTAACAGAAACTGTTTCCTTGTGAATGTCTCTTGCTGTAGAAGAATTTTTCACAAATAGAAATTCAGTGAAATGAAAGTTTAAAAGACAAGAATATAAAACAACAGGATGAAATTAAAAGGTAAGTGCAAGGTCAAGGAAACTCAGATGTAAAGCAGAATTTTAAATTTTAAATCTAATAAAATTTAAAATTTTAAATCTAATAAATATATTAAAAGAATAAAAAGCAGAAGAGGCATAGTTAATCCAGGAGGTGGAGGTAACCTCAGCTAATCCAGAAACTAATACAAAAATAGAGAACCCAGGAATAGAAACACGCATCTAGTGAGAGTAGATCTCAGGCACAGTGGCTCATGCCTGTAGTCCCAGAACTTTGGGAGGCTGAGGCAGGAGGATTGCTTGAGTTCAGGAGTTTGAGACCAGCCTAGAGAGAACCAACACTAAACATAGAGACCCAGTCACTAAAAAGTGAAAGCAAAACCAAAACCAAAACCTAGCTGGGCATGGTGGCACATGCCTGTTGTCTCAGCTACCTGGGAGGCTAAAGTAGGAGGGTCGCTTGGGCTTGGGTGATTGAGGCTGCAGTGAGCCATGATCGTGACACTACACTTCAGCCTGGGTGACAGAATAAGACTCTGTCTCCAAGAGAAAAACAGAGTGATGATAAGTGCTTGGCAGCAGTGTACCAAGTAATGGGGTTAAAAAGACGACTAAGGGTGTAATTGAGCTGAAGATTCAGGGATGTTAATCAATTACAGTACAATGTATTAAGTGCTACTACATTGATAGAACAGAGGAAAGAGTAATTCTATATAGAGTAACTGATGTCTACAGCCATACGAACCTGAACATGCCCAATGTCGTCTGTGTGGGGTAAGTGAAACCTGAGACTTGGAGGATGAGCATCCAGAAGCTAAAAGGGACAGAGCGGACCATTCTAGGAAGGGGGAAGGAAGTCCAAAGTCTTAGCAGTATGAGTTGGCAGTGTGGAATGGCTATATGGTAGGTCATGTGGAAGTGGAGAGATATAAGCCTGGAAAGTCATAAGCAGCTTATGAAGGGATCTGTGTACAAATGGTTCCCAATTTACAATAGTTTGACTGAACAATTGTTTTTGGCTTTATGATGGTGCAAAAGCAATATGCATTCAGTAGAAACCAAACTGAAAGTACCCATACAAGTTTTTCACTTTCGGTACAATATTCAATATATTACATGAGATACTCAACACTTTATTTTAAAATAGGGTTTGTGTTAGATGATTTTGCCTAAATGTAGACTAATGTAAGTGTTCTGAACATGTTTACAGCAGGCTAGGCTGAGCTATGATGTTCGGTAGGTTAGGTATATTAAATGCATTTTCATTTTCAACAATATTTTCAGCTTATGATGTATTTATGGAGACCTATCTCTATTGTAAGTTGAAAAGCATCTGTACTTCCTAAGGGGTTTAGTCTTAATCCTGTTGACACTGAAGGGTTTTAATGTAGGAAAGGACTAATTTCTCCATTTAAAAAATAGTTGCTAGGGGCTGGGGTGGTGGAGGGGAAATGGAGAGTTGTTACTCCATTGGCTTAAAGTTTCAGTTATGCTAGATGAATAAATTCTAGAGATCTGCTGTACAGCATGCTTCTTTTTTCTTCCTTCATTTTAATTTTATTTTGTTATTTTATTTTACTTTTTTAGAGACAAGATCTCACTCTGTCTCCCAAGCTGGAGTACAGTGGAGCGATCATAGCTCACTGCAGCCTCTCACTCCCAGGCACAAGTGATCTACTTGCATCAGCCTCTCAAGTAGCTGTAATTAAAAGTGTGCACCACCATACCCAGTTAATTAAAAACATTTTTTGTTGCTGTTGTAGAGACAGGGTCTAGATATGTTGCCTAGACTAGTCCCAAACTCCTGGGCTCAAGCGATCCTCCTGTCTTGGACTCCCATAGTGTTGGGATTACAGGTGTGAGCCACTTTGGCTGACCCAACATGGTTTCTTTAGTTAACAATGCAGTATTGTGTATTTAAAAATGGGTTAAGAGGGTGATCTCTTGCCAAGTGTTCTTACTATAAAATGAAACAAAATAAACCATGCAAAGAGACACAAGGAAACTTTAGGAGGTGATGGATATGTTTACTACTTTGATTGTGGTGATGGTATCATGGGTATATGCATATGTCTAAACTCATCAAATTGTATACATATGTGCTTTTTTTGTTTTTTGATATATCAATGATACCTCAATAAAGCTGTAAAAATCACCTGGCAATAGCCTACCAACTGAAAAAAACCCAAGACCAGACAGATTTATAGCTAAATTCTACCAGATGTACAAAGAAAAGCTGGTACCATTCCTACTGAAACTATTCCAAAAAATTGAGGAGGAGGGACTCCTCCCTAACTCATTATATGAGGCCAGCATCATCCTGATACCAAAACCTGGCAAAGATATAACAACAACAACAAAGAACTTCAGGCCAATATCCTTTTTTTCTTTTTTTCCTTTTTTCTTTTTTGAGATGGGGTCTCACTCTTGTCACCCACACTGGAGTGCAGTCTTGGCTCACTGCAACCTCTGACTCCTGAGCTCAAGTGATCCTCCCACCTCAGCCTCCCAAGTAGCTGGGACCACAGGCATGCATCACCACACTCAGCTAATTTTTTGTATTTTTGGTAGAGACAAGGTCTTGCCATGTTGCCCAGGCTGGTCTTGAACTCCTGAGCTTAAGTGAACCACCTGCCTCGGCCTCCCAAAGTGCTGGGATTACAGGTATTAGCCACTGGACCTGGCCCAATATCCTTGATGAAAACTGATGCAAAATCCTCTACAAAATACTGGCAAATCAAATCCAGCAGCACATCAAAAAGCTTGTAAACCACAATCAAGTAGGCTTTATTCCTGGGATGCAAGGTTGGTTCAACATACACAAATCAATAAATGTGTCATCACAGAAACAGAACTAAAGATAAAAACCACAAGATTATCTCAATAGATGCAGAAAAGGCTTTTGATAAAATTTGACATCCATTCACTTTAAAAACTCAATAAACTAGGTATTGAAGGAACATACCTCTAAATAATAAGAGCCATCCATGACAAACCCGTAGCCAACATCACACTGAATGGGAAAGAACTGGAAGCATTCCTCTTGAAAACTGACACAAGACAAGAATGCCCTCTCTCACCACTCCTATTCAATATAGTATTAGAAATCCTGGCAAGTGCAATCACACAAGAGGAAGAAATAAAAGGCATCCAAATAGGAAGAGAGGAAGTCAAACTATCCTTGTTTGCAAATGACATGATTCTATATCTAGAAAACCCCAAAGTCTCAGCCCCAAAGCTCCTTCAGCTCATAAATTACTTTGGTAAAGTTTCAGGATACAAAATCAATGTGCAATAATCACTAGCATTCCTATACACCAACAACAGTCAAACTGAGAGCCAAATCAGGAACGAAATCCCATTCACAATTGCCAGAAAAAGAATAAAATACCTAGGAATACAGCTAACTAGGGAGGCAAAAGGTCTCTACAAGGAGAACTACAAAGTACTGCTCAAAGAAAGCAGATATGACACAAAGAAATGAAAAAAACATTCCATGCTTATGGGTAGGAAGAATCAATATCGTTAAAATCACCATACTGCCCAAAGCAATTTACAGATTCATGCTATTCCTGTTAAACTACTGTTGACATTCTTCACAGAACTAGAGAAAACTATTTTAAAATTCATACGGAACAAAAAAGAGCTTGAATAGCCAAGGCAATCCTAAGCGAAAAGAACAAAGCTAGAGGCATCACACTACCCAACTTCAAACTATACTGCAAGGCTACAGTAACCAAAACACCACTGGTACAAAAATAGACACATAGACCAACAGGATAGAATACAAAACCCAGAAATAAGGCCATACACCTACAACTATCTGATCTTCGACAAACCTGACATAAGCAAGCAATGGGGAAAAGATTCCCTATTCAATAAATGGTGCTAGGATAACTGGCTAGCCATATGTAGAAGATTGAAACTGGACCCCTTCCTTACATGATATACAAAAATTAACTCAAGATGGAATAAATACTTAAATATAAAACCCAAAACTATAAAAACTCTAGAAGAAAACCTAGGCAACACCATTCAGGACATAGACACAGGCAAAGATTTCATGATGAAGACTCCAAAAGCAAGTGCAACAGAAGCAAAAATTGAAAAATGGGATCTAATTGAACTAAAGAGTTTATTCTGCACAGCAAACGAAACTATGAACAGAGTAAACAACTTTTGGAAGGGGAGAAAATGTTTGCAAACTATGCATCTGACAAAGGTCTAATATCCAGCATCTGTAAAAAAACTTAAACAAATTTACAAGAAAAGATACAAACCCCATTAAAAGTGGGCAACGGACTTTGAGCACTAAACTCTGATTTTTTAATCTTGCCCAAATTCCCATCTAAGGAGTATGGGGAGTCATGTGCTACAAATAATAAATTATCATCAGATGGGTTTTATTTAACCCTATATCTTGTGACTTACTTTCCAACCTGACTTTGGCATAACCTTACGAGACAAAGAAGAAAATCAAAATATTTTACTTCAAAACATGTTTCTTTGCCATATCTTTAAATGGGCCTGCAAAGCTGTCCTTTGTTGGGATAAATTTGCATCTGTAAAGAATCTCTGTTAACATAGCTAGATCTTTTTCTCCAGGCCCTCCCAATCCTAGAGATTAACTAAAAGTCTAGCGCCTTTTAAAGATCTGAATAGGAAACATTTGTCATCTATTGTCTCTAAAGGTAGCCACCATAAGACTTCTAAAGAACCTTGGTTTCCACAATCTTTTATCTTAACCTGAACATTTCCTTTCTATGATCCCAGGTCTTTAGATAAACTCAACCAATTGTCAATCAGAAAATGTTTAAATTTACCTATAGCCTGAAAGCCCTCTCCACTTTGAGTTGTAAATGTATTTGAATGATGTCTCATGCCTCCCTAAAATGTATAAAAGTAAGCTGTACCCTGACCACTTTGGGCACATGTTCTCAGGCCCTCCTGAGGGCTGTGTCATGGGCCAGGGTCACTCATATTTGACTCAGAGTAAATCTCTCCAAATATTTTACAGAGTTTGACTTTTTGTCAACAGCTTGAACAGGCATGTTTCAAAAGAAGACATACTTGTGGCCAAAAAAAATATGAAAAAAAGTTCAGCATCACTGATTATTGCAGAAATGCAGATCAAAACCACAGTGAGATATCATCTCACACCAGTCAGAATGGATATTATAAAAAGTCAGAAAATAACAGCAGATGGTGAGGTTGTGGAGAAAAAGGAATGCTTATATACTGTTGGTGTGAGTATAAATTAGTTCAATCATTATGGAAGACAGTGTGGCAATTCCTCAAAGACATAAAGACAAATACTATTTGATCCAGCAATCCCATTACTCATAACATAAATCATTCTGTTAGAAAGACACAGGTACGTGTATGTTCATTGCAGCACTATTTACAATTCCATGGCAAAGACATGGAATCAATCTAAATTCCCATCAGTGTTAGACTGGATTAAAATAATGTGGTACATATACACAATGGAATACTATGCAGCCATAAAAAGGGACAAGATTGTGTCTTTTTCAGGGACATGGATGGAGCTGGAGGCCATTATCCTTGGCAAACTAATGTAGGAACAGAAAAATCAAATACTTCATGTTCTCACTTATAAGTGTTAGCTAAATGATGAGACCACATGTACACATAGAGGGGAACAACATACATTGGGGCCTATCAGAAGGTGGAGGTTAGGAGGAGGGAGAGGATCAGGAAAAATAATTAATGAGTGCTAGGCTTAGTATCTGGGTGATGAAATAATTTGTACAACAAACCCCCATGACACAAGTTTACCTATGTAACAAACCTGAAGATATACCCCTGAACTTAAAATAAAAGTTAACAAAAAAAATAAAGCCAGAAGAAAAAAAAAAAGCAACAAAATGTTGAAGTGGTTAATTGCTTAAGGTTGTTTGGGAGCAGTTTTGGACATAGGGCTTCTCCCCACAACATACAGGAAGGGTGACAGACAAAAGACAAGGACTTGCCTCATGATTCTCTATTACACTGTCATGTCCATACACTCTTCTGCACATCGAGTCTATTGTGTTTCCTATTTCAAATGAAATTTTGCATTTGGCATTACAGTTTTCTTTGTGCCTTTGTCTTAGATGTGCTTCTTTGATTTCTGTATAGCTGTGTCATTTTGTCTTATTTAGTAGCATCATTTGCAATTTTATGAGCAGTTAGCATACTGAAAGAATGAATGATGTTACTTGTTTTCCCTGGCCAAAGACAATTTTTATGTAACCCTCATTCTTGCCACCATAGTCAGTTATTTGTTCATTATTGGACAAGTTCATGCAATTTTTTATTCCAGTTAATTTAAAAGGAACACAGGATTCAATAAAACATCTATTATTAATGTGTTTTAGTTATTTAAATGGGAGTGCAGGATTCTGGCTGTGGAGGATCAGAGCTAGAAGATACTTTAAAAGTGTACTATGATAATGTTTTTCAAACTTTAATGTGCATATGAATGAACCAGGGTTGTGTTTAAAATGCAGATTCTGACTCAGGAGTTGGCATGGGGCCTGAGTACTGCATTTTTACCAAGCTTCTAAGTAAGGTCAATGGGACTGATCTACAAACCACACTTTGATAGCAAGGTACAATGACACAAGTAAAAATACCCCAAAGTATCCTATTTCTACAACTATATAATAAATACAACTTTAAAATTCTGTTTGACTGTATCTTACACTTGGGCCATGAATCCATCAGGAAGCTCAGCAAATGCCATTGCTATAGTGTGACATTTAAATTAAAAATGGATCATTCATTGGGCTGTGCATGGAGGCTCATGCTTATAATCCCAAGATTTTGTGAGGTTGAGACTGAAGGATGGCTTGAGGCCAGGAGTTTGAAGCCAGCCTCGGCAACATAACAAGACCCTGTTTCTACAAAAAAAAAAAAAAAAAAAAAAAAATTAGCTAAACACCTATAGTCCTAGCTACTTGGGAGACTGAGGCAGGAAGATCCCTTGAGCCCAGGAGTTTGAGGTTGCTGTGAGCTATGATTGTGCCACTGCATCCCAGCCTGGGTGACAGCTAAACTCTGTCTCTAAACAAACAAACCCAATTAATTTCAAAATGTTGTGTTTGTTTTATATGAGTTACACTGAAATTGCTTCTACAGAGTGATATTTTTTATCCTATGATGTCCTGAGGTGGTGTTACTCTCTGGGGGCAGTTGCCATTGCTGTGGCCAATCCCCGTCACAAATTAGGCTATGTACTCACTCACTTTCCAAAGGTAAAGAAGAAAACAGTATTTTTTACTCAACTATAGTTACCTTGGCATACTTACAGAAAAACACTCAGTGTATTATAAAAATAAGGCCTGGCCAGGTGCAGTGGCTCATGCCTGTAATCCCAGCACTTTGGGAGGCTGAGGCAGGAGAATCACTTGAGGTCAAGAGTTTGAGATCAGCTTGGGCAACAGAGTGAGACCCTGTCTCCACAAAAATTCAAAAAAAAAAATTAGTTGGGCATAGCATGTGCCTGTTGTCCTACTACAGGACTATCTATTCTGAAGGCTGATATGGGAGGACTGTTTGAATCCAGGAGTTCAAAGTTGCAGTGAGCTATGATCATGCCAACCTACTGCAGCCTGGATGATGGAGTGAGACCCTGTCTCTTAAATAAATACATAAATAAATAAATAAATAATAAGGCCTAATGTTATGTGATTTCATTAAATTAAAATTCATGTGGAGGAAAAGAAACACTTGAATGGTATAATATTCTAAGTTCAGATTTAGTTTGTATTCTTATAGCAGTCTAGGTTAAATATAAAACTTTTTAAAGCAAATAGAAAGCAGGAAAACTAGAATTAATTATATTGGCAAACATTTTATTATCCAAATGAGTAGCTACCACTTTGCTTAAAAACAGCTTTAGAGTGGTGTTTGGAACCCATTTTTTTTACATGCTTGTAATTCAGCATAATTTTAGCAGACTTTTCTGATAAAAACGGCTTCTTTTGGCTGGAAAGGCACCACCCCTGTTTTCCATTTTCCTCATGCATTCCATACACAGCCTGTGTGTAAAAGTAATAAAGTTGTGCGGTAGATGTCTAACCTGGCTCATCAATGTGGTATTCCTCCTTTGCCAGTTGTGCTTTTTCTCTGAAACCGAAAAAGGTGCCAGAAAAGTACAGAGAGAGTGCACAGTTCCTCCTGAAAGTGTTATGGCTGCCCCGTCTCTGTTGACATCTATTAAGATTCAGGCAACAGGAGATCCTCACTTTAAGGTGCAAGGGAGTGTTATTTTGGCTTTACATGAGGTGGTAGTGGTTGTTTTTGTCTCTAAACATCTGCAACTCTCTCAGGACTGTGCTGTGTACTAAAAATAAAACAACTATAGCTTGTGATTCACTTTGTTTTCACTGAGTCAGGGCTATAGATTCCAGGGAAGATTCAATGACATAGGAGAGTTGTAAAAATGGAAATAAAATTGCTGAATTTGAAATGAAGATGATCATAGTAACTTGTGCATGCTAAAAATCAAGCCAAATATCTGGAAGCTCTGACTTCTTCTAGATTTTACATGAGGAAATCATTTTAATATTGTATTGTTACAGTGCTCATGATTACCTGGAACCCTTCAGCTTCTTTATATAGAGCTGTTCACCACGGATATTTGCATCAGAAATGATGTATATTAGAGTTTATGTTTAAAAGAAATCAGCAGATCATATCTCTCCAAATCAATTTCACTCAAGGCAATCCTTTTAATGAATTTTCAGCACAATTCAATCACCATTGTGTAAAGAAGGAATTAAAAACCTAGGTAAGGATGTGATTAACCAGTATAGGCTTATGAACAGACACCTACAATAGAAGAACTCTCCTGGCAGAACACTTTCTCTCACAACTCAAAAATTTTCCCCTTTAGAAATTAATTTCTATTGGCCTTGCAGGCTTTTGATCTTTTAAAGCTTTCACACTAAAATATAAACATGCTTTCAAGGCATTGTACATTAAAAATGCAGGAACTGGATTTGTAACTGGTTTGAAGGCAGTGTTCAAATAGTGCCTAAGGTATATCTCTAGTAATGTGTCTTTGAAAAGTTGGGTTCAACATTTTAAAATTATTTTGTTAAAATGACATACTCATTAAATTGGCAAATGATGAAGCTGGGAGACATAGCTAATATGTCAGATGACAGAATTAAAATCTAAGTGATCCTGATTAGCTGGGACAGGAGATAGAAGGTTACAATTAAGAGAATGAAATTTTTTGACATTAGAGTTAAAGTGCTGCTTTTTTCTTTTCTTTTCTTTTCTTTTTTTTTAGGTGACTAAACAACAACCATCAACAAACCTGTGCATAATGTATAAGGTAGCACATGTGGTAACATCTTAGGGGTACTGTTGACTGTAAACTTAAAATAGGTGACAGTGTGATATAGTTGCAAAAACAAACAAACAAAACACCCCCTGACAAAAAACCCTTAAACTCATAATGCAAATATTGATCATATCACAAAGGAAGTGATATCCTTTCTTCCCTGTAAAACATATCTGATGGATTGTGTTTAATTCCGGTTGTCACATTTTGCAAATGACTGATCTACTGGAGTATATTCAGAGAAGAGTGAATTGAAGCCATATCACATGAGGTGTAGTTGAGAATAGAAAATGTATAAAATGGAGGAGAGAAACTTGGATGGACTTTATTTTATCTTTAAATAGCTAAAAGATTCTCATGTAGAAGAATTATATTTATTCCAGGACACCCCAGCGGCTGATTTAGAAGCATGAGCATATTAGAGAGACAGAAAGGTATATTTTGTTTAAAAAGTTACCTGTAAACGGATATTTTTCTTTAAAGGAATTCTGCCATAACTAGAAGCTCAAGTATTTGAGCAGAGACTTGTCAACCATTTGTCAGGGATCTTGTGGAAGATATTTTATGTTTAATACTTTCTGCTATTCTTAGTGAGCATCTTAAATGTCATCAAGGTGCAGTCAATAGTGGGATACAAATTAGGTGCTGGGAGTTAGGAAGAAATAGTACAAGAAGGAGAAGTAATCTTAATATGAGAGAATACCAAGTCAGACTTTTTTTTTTTAAACATTTAGCTTAAAAAAACTAATTATTTTTTACATTTACACGTGCAGGTTTGTTACATGGATATATTGCATGATGCTGAGGTTTGAGCTTCAATTGAACCACGTAAATAGTGAGCATAGTATCCAATAGGTAGTTTTCAACCATTCCCCATGTCCCCTTCCCACTTTTTAGAGTCCCCAGGGCCTATTGTTCTCATTTTTATGTCCACGCCTATGTAGTGTTTAGGTCTCACTTATAAGCGAGAACATGTGGTATTTGGTTTTCTGTTTCTGTGTTAATTCGCTTAAGATACTGGTCTGTAGCTGCCTCCATGTTGCTGCAAAGTGCATAATTTTGTTCTTTTTTATGGCTGTGTAGTATTCCAAGGTATACATGCACCACATTTTCTTTATATAATCCACTATTGATAGGCACCTGTATTGATTCCATGTCTTTGCTCTTGTTGCCCAGGCTAGAATGCAATGGTGTGACTTTGGCTCACTGTAACCTCCACCTCCTGGGTTCAAGTGATTCCCCTGCCTCAGCCTCCTGAGTAGTTGAGATTGCAGGCACCGCCACCATGCCTAGCCAATTTGTTGTATCTTTAGTAGAGATGGGGTTTCACCATGTTGGCAAGGCTGGTCTCGAACCCCTGACCTTGGGTGATCCACCCACCTCAGCCTCCCAAAGTGCTGGGATTATAGGTGTGAGCCACCGTGCCTGGCCAATGCTTTCAACTTTTGACCATTCAGTATAATATTGGTCATAAGTTTGTCATAGATGGCAATTTTTATTTTGAGGTGTATTCCTTCGATGCCTAGATTGTTGATGGCTAGATTTTTTTTTTTAATTTTAACATTAAGGATGTTGGATTTTATTGAGTGCTTTTTCTACATCTATTGAGATAATCATGTGGTTTTTGTTTTTAATTCTGTTTATGTGATGACACCTTTGTTGATTTGTATATGTTGAACCATCCTTGCATCTCAGGAATAATGCCCATTTGATCATGGTAGATTATCTTTTTGATGTGCTGCTGGATTTGGTTTGCTAGGGTTTTGTTGATTTCGTATCTATATGTATCAAGGATACTGGCCCATAGTTTTCAGTTTTCATTAGTGCATTCTTGTTTTTCTAGTTCCTTTAGGTGAGACATTAGGCTGTTAATTTGAGATCTCTGTATCTTCTTGATATAGGTGTTTAGCATTATACTTTCCTCTTAAAGTGGCTGTTGCTACATCCCAGAGGTTCTGGTATATTGTGTCTCTATTTTCATTTGTTTCAAATAATTTTTTGATTTCTGCCTTTATTGTTTACCCAAAAGTCATTCAGGAGCAAGTTGTTCAGTTTCTATGTATTTGTGTGGTTTTGAGAGTTCCTCTTTGTACTGATTTATATTTGTACTCCACTGTGGTCCAAGAAAATGCTTACTATGCTTTTAGTATTTTTGAATTTATTAGAGTTTCTTTATGACTGAGTATGTGGTCAATCTTAGAGTATGTTCTGTGCAGAAGAATGCATATTCTGTGGTTGTTGGGTGGAGAATTCTGTAGGTACCTATTAGGTTCAATCAATCGAGTGTTGAATTTAAGTATTAAATTTGTTAGTTTCTGCCTCAGTGATGTGTCTAATGTTCTCAGTGGGGTGTTGAAGTTCCCCCATTAATATTGTGTAGTTGTCTAAGTCTGTTTTGTAGCTCTAGTATTAATTGTTTTATAAATCTGGGTGCTCTATGTTGGGTGCATATATATATATTTAAAATAGTTAAATCTTCTTGTTGAATTGAATCATTTATCATTATGCAATGCCCTTCTTTGTCCTTTTTTACTGTTGTTGGTTTAAAGTCTGTTTTATCTGATACAATAATAGCAATCTCTGCCCTTTTTTGTTTTTCATTTTCATGACAGATCTTTCTCTATTTCTTTATCTGATACCGTAGGTGTCATTACATGTGATATGGGTCTCGAGGACAGCAGAAAGCTCGGCCTTGTTTTTTAATCCAATTTGCCACTGTATGTATTTTAAGTGGAGTTCTTAGGCTATTAACATTCAAGGTTAATATTTACATGTGAGGTTTTATTCCTGTCCTGGTATTTCTAGCTACTTGTTTTGTATTCTTGACTGTGTAGTTGCTTATAGGCCCTCCAGGCTATGTAGTTACATGTGCTTTTGTGGTAGCAAGTATTGTTCTTTCATTTCCATGCTTAGAACTCCCTTAATCCTCTCTTGTAAGGCCATTCTGGTGGTGACAAATTCCCTTAGTGATTACTTGTCTGGGAAAGACTTTATTTCTCCTTTGTTAATAAAGCTTAGCTTGGAAGGATGTGACATTTTTTGTTGGAATTTCTTTTCCTTAAGATTGCTAAAATAGGCCCTCAATGTCTTTTGGTTTCTGCTGAGAAGCCCACTGTTAGAAGCCCGCTGTTAGTCTGACTGAATTCACTTTATATCTAACATGGCCCTTTTCTCTACCTTCCTTTGAGATGTTTTCCTTTTCGTTGAGCTTGGAAAGTCTGATGACTGCGTGCCTTGGTGATGGTCATCTTCTATAGTATCTTGCAGGAATTTCCTGGATTTCTTGTATCTGCATATTAATGTCTTTGGTGAGACTGGGGAAACTTTCCTGGATTATATCCTCAAATGTGTTTTCCGAATTGCTTACTTTCTCCTCTTCTCTGTCAGGAATGCTAATGAGTCATAGGTTTGGTTACTTTACATAATCCCATAGTTTTTGGAGGCTTTGTTCATTTAAAAAAATTCTTATTTTTTTTTTTCTGACTGGATTGATTCAAAGGACCAGTCTTCATGCTTTGAAGTTCTTTCTTCTGCTTTTGTCTAGGCTGTTGTTAAGGCTTTCAATTGTATTTTGTAATTCTTGCAGTGAATTTTTCAATTTCAAAAGTTCCGTTTGGTTCTTTCTTTATATAGCCATCTCATTTGTTAAACCTTGGATTGTTATTCTGGCTTCATTGGATTGGATTTCAACTTTCTCTTGGATCTCATTGAGCTTCCTTGCCATCCAGATTCTGAATTCTATGTCTGTCATTTCAGACATTTCAATCTGATTAAGATCTATTGCTAGGGAGCTAGCAATAGATTCACCTTTGGAGGTGAATAAACACTCTTGCTTTTTGTATTTTTGGAGTTCTTACACTTATTCCTCCTCATTTGAGGGACTGATGCTTCTTTTTCTTTTTGAATTTGCTGTGATTTGGATGAGGCTTTCTTGAGATTTTGTTATGTTTCCCTTGTGGATATGATTGTGGTCTATGTTGGGTATAATTGATTGACTTTGTTTCTGGGCGCTTCAGAAAGCCAAGGCTCTGTATGGGTTCCTTGGTTTCAGATAGACTTCTGTGGTAGGTTTTACAGGCATTGCTTGTTGTAGCAGTATATTTTTGTTTGGTGGTATAATTCAGGCTGCAGTCTAGTAGATGATGCTTAAATGATGGAGTTGGCATATAAGCTCTTATTCAGCTCCAGTTGTCTTCAGTGGGGGCAGAGGTGCCAGATAAACTTGAAAAGTGTGCCCCCTACTTGCACTCATCCCTTTTGTATTTCAGTATGTCTGCAACAGTGCACTGGGGAGTGGATGTGGGTCAGGAGGAAGAGAGGACTACCTCTCCAAGTCTGTTCCTGGGCCTTGGTGGTACCCTCTTCAGCTGTGTGTGCTGTGTCCATGTTTCCTTTTTCTCAAAAGGGGCTTTGGTGGGCTGTAATCCCCACTTCCTCAGGGGTGGTTCATGCTGAGGGTAAGATCCCCAGGTGACCGCAATTATCTGGGAACCTGCTGGTCCTCTGTGCTTGCCAAAGTCAGAGTGGGTTGTGGGGTTCGGATGGCCTGGTGGTGCAGTAGATCAAGGGTGGAGGATTCCTAGGCAGGGCAGTGGCACTGCTGATATACCACTGGTATGGTGCCTGTGGCCTGGGGTTTTCAGACTATCAGGTGGCTGTGGGTCTTGCCCAGCTCATGTGCCCCTGACCCAGCTGGTTGCTGGCATTCACCCTGGCGGGAGGCCCAAATGGCTAGGGCCTTCTGTCAGGGTGAATGCCAGAGACACCTCTTCAGCCACGGTGTCTGTGTTGACACCTCTCTCTTGACTTTTAGTATTTTCCCTCAAATAATCTGACTGAAGTGTGAAGCCATCTGTGCCAAGATTGCTGAGCTGTTCCAGGCATTCCAGGCTGTGAGACTCCCTGGGGAAGAAGCCACGGCTATCAGGCCATGCATGCCCTTCCTGGTCCAGTTTTACTAAAGGAGGTTCACCCAACTTCTGTGCTGGCACGTGAACCTATGCCACACTCTTCTCTGTGTTCTGATCATGGGAGCTTCTCCCCCACTTAAGATCAGGCCACAAATCTCAGCTCAGTACCCCAGGACAGTGTGCTTGAGTCCTGAGGAGTTGGGATCAGGTCCACAGATTTTTCTGTTGGTCCCTTAGGGTCAAGCACCCGCTATGATGGGGATGCGGAACTGCCCCCCGAGGCTGCCAATACAACTCTCAGGTGGGGCAGTGAAGGCTGTGTCGTGGGTACCCTCCTGCAGAAATGGCCAGGTAGATGGCCTTGATAGGGACCAGCAGGCAACAAGGCACAGGGATCAGATGTATCTGAATCCTGCAGCAATGGGAACAGGGCCTGTCTTGAGCATGTGATTATACCCAGACCCTGCTTCCCCCTAGCTGAGCAGACAGCGGGTGCTGCAACTGCTCACTGCAAGAAGGATAACCTTGGCAGCTAGGATCCTATGACTATATTTTGCTGCAACTGTACAGCACAGTGAAGCCTTTTGGGCTCTGCATGGGCTCAAGCTGTGCCTCTATTTGTTCTCTGTGCAGCTTCCCCTGCCAGTCCAGAGGTCTGTGAGGGTCATGGGAACTCCTGTAGCTAGGATCTTAGAGGACTGTCATGGGAATGCAGTGGTCCAGGGTTCCTTCACTCACCCCTTCCTTAGGTCTGGTCCAGGTCCTTGGGCTGGTCTTGGTACTCAGGGACTACTGCGTTGCTTCCTCCTTCTTCAACCACAGTGTCTGTGTCACCTCTCTATTGACTTTTAATATTTTCCCTCAAAAAATCTGATTGAGGTGTGGAGGTTTACTCGATATTTTGGTTCCTCTCCATGGAAGAGGTACTTCCGGCTGTGTCTAGTCAGCCATCTTGTCCCTTTCTCCCAAGTCGTACTTTTTTTCTTTTTCTTCTTTTAAGAGATGGGGTCTCGCTACGTTGATGAGGTAGGTCTTGAATGCCTAGCCTGAAGTGATCCTCCCATCTCAGCCTCCCAAAGACCTGGGATTACAGGCCTGAGCCACTGCACCCATCCTCTAAGTCATACTTTTACCTATCCAATTGTTGCTAGGAGTCAACCTGAGTGGCTGCGGGAGGTGAAGTGAAAGGAGGAATGAAAGGAGGATGATGATGCAGAATGCTTCCATTTATTCACTTATTCAAAAAAATGCCATGTATGAGAACCTATGCTAGGCATGGAGATAAAAATCAAACAAAAAGTAATTCTTGTCCTCTGGAGCTCACAGTCTGGTAGAGGAGACAGACATGTAGACATGTAGAAATAATTCACAATGAAACGTGGTAAATGGGTTGTCAGTAGGTGGTAGGACTACACTGGATGGATCCCAGTGTCAAATGGAAACCTGAAAAGACAGTTTGTCTGGAAAAGCAGCACAAGAAGATTCTTTGAGACAGGAAACGTGCACGTTAGGTTTGTTTAAGTGATGGTTTTGTTGACATATGTCCAAGAAGTTGGATTATCATTTGAAAATTAAAAGTAGTTCAACTGCATTGCAAATCTAGTAGGGGAAATAAAACTTTCCCCTATGTCTTTCTGGGAAGTGTGTGTGTGTGTGTTAAACTTGGAATGTGAAGGAGAGAATACAGCTTAATAATTTAATCCAAAACATACAATTTTTCCTTCTCTGGGATTTTTCACATGCTGAGAGTGTTACATACTTCTGAAAGTTCTTATTTTCATCCTTCACACAACAGAATGAGCAGAGCAAATCTAAACCAAAAGAGAGAGAACTTTCATTATAGTTCCTTTCTGTAGGGAGAACACTCACAACCTGGAAATGAGTGATTTAATTGGGGATAAAGCAAAGCTTGAATATTTTCTTACTATTTTCATTAATTTAGTGGTTGCATCTGTTTTTCTTCAAAAAGTTATTATTTCATTATCAGCGATTTGATTCTTTGCCCCAGCATGTACTCTCATTTCTTCCACTATCGTGGCCAAAGGAAATAAGTGCTAAGAGCTGACAGTTCCAATTTCAGTGTCACTTAATTGGTTGTTCACCATGTTGTCCTATAGCGACAAAAATAGTCGCTTGTGGTAATTTTTAACTCATTTCTGTTATGCAATTTTATTCAATGGACAGTTAAGTCTCTCTGACAATTTTCTACTACTCTTCTAATCTGTCACTACTTTCCCACCTAGCCAAAGTTTTGAAGTGTGTAAGGTTTATTTGAAACTTAATTTGTTCCTTTTCAAGTATCCCAGTGGCTCCGCACCACCCTATAAAAATCCATTGGAGAAAAAATCTGCTATGAATAATTTAAATCTTAATGTAAAGATAAATCCATATTTTTATTCTCATAGAGGTATTAGAATTTTCAAATGTTTCTGTTAGTCAGTGATCTAGACCCGACATGGCGGCACCACCTGGCGTAGCAGGCCCTTTGTTCCAGACTTCCCTTCCTCTTTGAATACACCCGCAGACTTGCATACGTCAGAGGTTCTGGCTAGGCAACCACACTCCCCCATGACCTGCAGCTCACCTGCATTCCACAAGTTCGTAAACAGCAGTTTCGGTTAACAGTTTCCAAAGACCCCTTCTTCATGACCCTTACTCGACTCCTGCCCTAGTAGTTTCAAGACCCCCCAGGCCCTGTTTGTACAACCAGCTTCCCTACCTCTCGGGCTATAAAAAGCCCCTGCCCTCCTCCCTCAGCGCGACTTCCTCGGCCGCACCTTTGGACCGAGGAACCTCGCCCGCGAGTCCTAATAAAGGCTATTCTCACTGCCATTTGCCTTGTGTCCTTGTTCCCGGTTTGGCTCCAGCCTCAGTTTACCTTTACAGTTTCTAATTGCTAAATCAAAGATTTTTGCCCTATTAAAGTAATTTTAGAAATCAGTGAGTATGTGCATTAAAGGAGATAAAACTGGATAATCGATAAGGAAGCACTTTGAAATTGAAAAGCCTTTAGAAATATAAGGAGCTAGATAAGGATACCCTCCCCTGCGAACTTGTTCTAATGTCCCTGTAACCAGGAAATGGATTACCACAAACAGGGCATTACACTAGAGTTCTTCAGACATTGACCTGATTCACCTGTTAGGACTACTCAACATTATCCATATTGGGTAGGAGATTGGAGCTGATGATCTCAAATTGCCCTTCCAACTCTAAGTTTATAAGATTACATAAACCACCTCTGATGGAAGCACAGTAAGTCCAAGTCCATTCTTTAATGCAGGAAGTCCTAATAAAGCTGTATTACAGGACCAAAATGTATCATTAAGGCAATTGACTAGGAACTAGCATTTGGGATAGATTGATCAATTCATTTATAAAATAGCAACAAAAAACATGGCAAAGTCATACTGATTCATTGTGAACTAAAGCCTATACTCAGGAAGGTGTGTTATTGGGTCGTTCTATGAGAAATTATAATCAGAGGAGTTTACTTCACTAACACTTCATGCAAAACACTTGGGCCTTTTATCTGCAAGCTCAGTGTGAGTTTACAATGTGATAGGAAAGCAAAAAAGCCTATACTATTTTTTAAATGCTATAATAGATGTACAGTACCCAGAATAATGTAGGTAACATTAGACCTCATCTGACATGTATAAAGTACCATGATTTAAGGGAAACATTGACAGTAAAAGCAAGATCATTTCTCAAGTTTATATGAAGTACAATAGAAGGGGTTGATTTTTCTTTTATCTTGCAGAGGATAGGATTTATGAGGAACCTAACTAAATATGTTAATGGCACTTAATGTCATACAGAAGAATGATTAGACTTACACAGTCACGGCTCCAGAGAATTAACTAGAAGAAACCACAGAAGTTTAAGAGAGGGATGGTTTGGCTTAGCCCCAAGCATATATGTCTAATAATTGTAAAGGACTGCCTTTTGATCTAGTCCACGCTCTTGTGTATGATGGCATTGATGACATAACTCTTTTACCACTCCCTGCATCCACATCCTTTTCCATGTAACTTTGTAGTGCTTCCTGCTGAGGGCAGGGTGGTCTGTCCTGCCCCTTACCTCTGGGCTGAACTATGTGAATTGCTTGGCCAATGGGATATTAGCAGATGTGACACAAGCAGAGGATTGAAGTAGGCTTGCACATTGGTGTTTGTTTTGTCTTGCACCTTTGCCAGCACCACGTGAATATTCTTGGTCAATATGATTGAATGATGAGATGTACATAGGGCAGAATGTCACCCTCATCATCCCAGTTGAAGCCTTCTTAAATCATCTAAGGGCCCGCTGTCCTCTGGACATTTGAGTTGAGTACAACTAAGCCCAGAACTGCCCAAGGCAAGCCCAGTTTAAATTGCTGACCCATTTATTTATTATAAGCTAAATAAATGCTTATGGTTTGAAGTTACTGTGTTTTGAGGTGTTTTTATGCAATATTACCGTGCCAATAGATAACTGATACATTCCCTGTCATTTGGTCATGTTCAAGAGAGAAATGGATAGCCATTAGTTAAGACTGTTTTAGAAATGGACACTTGAATTAGGCGGACATAGACTAGATGAGTTCCAAAGATGGTTCCTGCTTCAGGGACTAACATGGTAATAGTCATATAATAATTCATAATAATGAACAGTTACTATCTGCCAGGCATTGTTTTAAGGCTTTAGACATAAATATTAGTATTTACTCCAAGGAGGTAGTTATTCTTATTATTCTCACGATATTTATTGTTAAGGAAATAAGCACAGATCACACAACTAGTAAGTGGTAGATCTAGGATTAAATCTAGGCACCTGGCTCCAGAAATCGCACTCTATCAGCGCACCGTGCTCACACTGGCCCTTGAGCTATATTCAGTATTTCTTTTCTTTTTTCTTTTTTTGTTGGAAGAAGGGGAACAGGATTTCACTCTGTTGCACAAACTGGAGTGTAGTGGTGTGATCACAGCTCACTGCAGCCTCGACTTCCTGTGCTCAAGCAATCCTCCTGTCTAAGCCTCTCAAGTAGTTAGGACTACAGGTGTGCACCACCACACCCAGCTAATTTTTTATTTTTTGTAGACAAGGTCTTACTATATTGATCAGGCTGGACTCAAACTCTTGGCCTCAAGCAATCCTCCTACCTTGGCTTCCCAAATTGCTGGCATTACAGGCATGAGCCACTGTGCCTGGCCTATTCAGTATTCGTAAAGCCCACTGGAAAATGGGCATTTATGTCTGCATATATTGAATGGAAAAATTAATCATTAGTTTTCTAAATGTATTTTTTCATATAGCAAAGATTTTTAATAATTTATTTATAATACATATAAATATGTATTTATATTTATATAAAATATATCTATTATATATTTATATGCATAAACTAAAATGTAAGAATATGTACAAAAATTCTACATATTTATAGGCTACAGTGATATTTTGATACATGTATGCAATATACAAGGATCAAATCAGGGCAGTTAACATATCCATTACCTTAAACATTTATCTTTTATTTGTGTTGTAAACATTCAAAATCCTCTCTTTTAGTTTTTTGAAAATATACACTAACCTGTTGTTAACAGTATTCCCTCTTCAGTGCTACATAACACTGGAACTTATTCTATCTAGCTGTAATTTTATTTTATTTTTTTGAGACGGAGTCTTGCTCTGTTGCCCAGGCTGGAGTGCAGTGGCGCCATCTTGGCTCACCACAGCCTCTGCTTCCCTGGGTTCAAGCAATCTTCCTGCCTCAGCCTGCCGAGTAGCTGGGACTACAGTCGCATGCCACCATGCCCGGCTAATTTTTGTATTTTTTTTTTAGTACAGTCGGGGTTTTACCATGTTGGCCAGGCTGGTGTTGAACTCCTGACCTCAAGTGGTTCACCCGCCTTGGCCTCCCAAAGTGCTGGGATTACAGGCCTGAGCCACCACACTTGGCCTATCTAGCTGTAATTTTGTATCATTAACCAGCTTCACCCTATCCTGCTCTCCCCACTGTCCTACTTAAACCCTAAAAGTCTCTATTCTACTCTCTACTTCTGTGAGCTCCTTTTTTTTCTTTTTAGCTCCGACATATGAGTGAGAACTTGTATTTATCTTTCCGTGTCTGACTTATTTCATGTAACATAATGTTCTCTAGGCTCATCTATGTTGTTGCAAATGACAAGAGTTCCCTCTTTTTCGTTAATGACTGAATAATATGCCATTGTGTATACATATCACGTTTTCTTTATCCATTCATCTGTTGATGGACATTTGGGTTGATTCCATATCTTGGTTATTGTGATTAGAGCTGCAATAAACATAAGGGTGCAGGTATCTCTTCAATAAACTGATTTCCTTTTCTTTGGATAAATACTCACTAGTGGGATTGCTGGGTTGTATCATAGTTCTATTTTTAGATTTTTGAGAAATCTCCATATGTTTTTCATAATGGATGTACTAATTTACATTCCCATTCCCACCAACAGTGCATGAGTTTTTTTTTCTCCACTCAATATAGGAAAGCATAAGTCATTTTAGATAAAAATTAAAAAGAGGTCCTTACTGGTTAAAACCTTGGTAGCTACTGTTTTAAGCAGTCTTCAGTCATTAACATTCTATGATTTTTAGAGACACCTTATTATTTTTTTTTGAGACAGAGTCTCACTTTGTTGCCCAGGCTGGAGTGCAGTGGCAGGACCTTGGCTCACTGCCACCTCCATCTCCTGGGTTCAAACAATTCTCATGCCTCAGCCTCCTGAGTAACTGTGATTACAGGCCCCCACCACCACGCCCGGCTAATTTTTGTATTTTTCAGTGGAGGCGGGGTTTCACCATGTTGACCAGTCTGGTCTCGAACTCCTGACCTCAGGTGATCTGCCAGCCTCAGTCTGCCAAAGTGTTGGGATTACAGGCGTGAGCCACCACGCCCAGCCTAGGTACACCCTATTCTAATACTGAAATACGAAGGTTTCTTTTTTCTTTAAAATACTAATCTAGTGAAATGCATTGCATACAAGTTGCATTAGAGCACTTGTTTTACACTAAATTCTTCATAGGGCCATTCCTGAAGGAAACATAAATTTATAGGTAATAGTGGAATATTCTGCTTATCTATCAAGGAAGATGTGTTATAGCATAAAGATAATTAAATAGAAAATGCATATTAGCCAAACTGTGGGCAGTAGCATTGTGTTGCAATAAAAGCCCTGTAATTACATTACATGTGGCAACAGAATTAGGAATAACTTTAAGTTTGTAAATTAAACATCTTGGCTATGTTAACATTTTGGGAAACATGACTTAATTTTTCATGTCTTAGTGGATGCTGTAATTAACTATGCTACTTTAGAGGTAGCAAATCCAAACTTCGATACATTCTCTGTAGCAGAGGATAAATATTGAATAAGACTCAGTTTGAATTGTTGAAAACATCTTTTATAAATCTACTAAATTTATGTAATATGAATTTAGCAGATGAGCTGTTTTAAAATTATTTAAAAAATTATATTCTCTTCTGCATCGCTTGCTTTTTCTAAAATCATACCTATTTTTAAACTAGGGAAGTTGACAGCAATGTGGTAGGATGTAGAGCTTGTGACTGATCTCTTGAATGTTTCGTTTCTTTAAAAAAATCACTACTTTTCAAAAACTGTCTTAATGCATGTGATCTCCAGCATTCCTCATATACTGCAAAAAGGAATCTACATGTTTTTCAATATGCAAAAATATTAGACCTAATGTTTCTACATAATGTATTTATTTTAAAATGTAAACATTTATTGTGATGATCCATCAGTCAGTTGAACCTTCTTGGCAGTATTGCATTGGCAGTTTAAATTAGGGTATCCTGGATCAAAACTGATTTATTAACTTTCTGTAGCTTTGCTCACACAGTTGCCCTTTCACATCTATGAGTGGATTTTCCTGTTCACACAAAGGCTAAACTAAGTGGAAAACGAACAATTTCTTTACACAGAAAATATTACCTAACATGACAACAATTACATATCTATACCAGGGATGGAAAACATGTTATTACACTTTCGTGCCCACAGTAAGGAATAGTAATTAATAACTCTTTTCCCCTGAGCTCAGATTCAAATTTGGAAAATCTTACTGATTTTGAAATTTTGTAAGAAGTTGTTCTGATATATTAAAAAATACATCTCCACTTTTATTGAGCAAATATAATATTTTCTTGGTTTCAAATGATACTTCATTGGTTATTCTTAATTGATTGCTCTAGGCAGCTGCTGCCAATTGATTGGAGCTATAGATATGTTCGAACCTGTTTATTATCCTGGAGTTACACTGAACATAGAAATGCCCAAATGATTGATCAGAATTTTAATGTAAGAAAAAGTAAACATGTAATGGTCACTCTCTAGGTACCAGGCACTGAGTTCAATGTTATACGTGTATTAACTCATAATTCTCATAGCATCCCTATGAAATAGGTATTATCATTATTTTTATTTTATAAACAAGGAAACTGAGGCTTAAAAGAGTTAAGTAAACTTGCCCCAAATCATAGACTTTGTAAATTAATGGTGCTAATATTACCTTCTTTTGATTTAGATTTACCTTAGATTTGATTTGATTCAGATTACCTCCTTTTGACTTTATAGCCCAGGTTACTTCTTTTCATTGAATTCCTTAGTGGTGGTCAACATTCTATTTCAGGTTTCCTCCATTCTGTGTCAATAGCACAATTGTGCAGAGCTGCCTTCTTCCCTGGAAGTAGGGTGGAGGACCTGTTTTTTTGAGTGTGTAAAGGAAAGAAATGAGCCAAAAAGCACATCTTGAAAAAAATGTATTATAGCATAGCATTGGAAATTTGGAACATCCTATTGATTTTGAAATCATGTAAGATGTTGTCCTGATATATTAAAAATAATCATCCTTTTAAATTAAAAAAATACAATATTTTCTTGGTTTGAAATTATGCTTTATTGGTTATTATATGAAAAGTAGCTTAATTGGAATTAAACATTACCTTTTAACATGAGTTGAGAATGAAACCAAAACCTTAAATTGTACCCTAAAGTGCAGTTATAGAACTGACAGTGTGTACAGTCCTGGAAAATACTATTTCATAAAGAATAATAGACGTTAATGCTCTGCTTAGCATTTCAATGTCACAATTAAAAATTCTACAGGATAGTTAATTGAATATTTTATGCTTCTAGAAAGGGCCTTGATCCTCAGAATTGCATACTAGTTCTCAAATTCCTTTTATATAATGCTGAATTCCTTTAAGGAATTAAAAATTCATTTATATTTCACATGAGTGCATATATAGTTTTACCAACTTTTTAAATGAGAGAAATGTCTAGAATTAATGTGTTAACTTTACATTTTTTGGCTGAGTTAGACTTCTGGAACATAAAATAACCATGCAGATATCATGATTCCCCCATGTAATCCTGCACCCTTTATATGAGCAATTATAATTACTTTTCTAACTGTAAGGTTACTGAGTTGTCAGATGAGGTTGGAAAACATTTCATGCCCTGATTTTCCCAATTTTCATGTATTAATAATCTTATTTGGCCTTTTCCCTTTTCTGTTTTGTAAGTTTTGAGCTTTTCAGCCTAGCCTTTATTTTTCTCTTGATGCTAATTTATGAAATTCAGGTACTAGCAGTAAAACTGTAGGGACTTCTAACTGCTGATGAAAATCTCAGCATGATAAGAAAGAGAAAATATTCCCTCTTCCTCTATATCTGTAGAAACATGGGTACGATTTTATTTTTGTCATAAAACCACTCTTGGAAAGTTTATTTTTAGCAAAGGAATCTTGTAAGATGCCTATATTTTACGCATCGTTGCCATGTTCTGGGAAAGTAACCTGTAACCTCTAAAAAATCTGCAATCTTTTGCTCATCTTACATAATAATTTTTTGTTCTGAAAATAATATTTAAATCAACATTCTTTTTTTCTGAAGATAAAAATACTTGGAAGTTGAAAAGTTTAACAGACATTAAGTGAGAAGGGAATTATTGGTAATTCCTTACCTATAACATGCAGAGAGGAAAAACACCTGTTGAATTTCTTATTTCAATTAAAAGTTTAGGAGCCTAATCTATTTGATAAGAACTGTTTGTTACATTTATGATTACGTCTTACTGAAAAAAAAAACGTTGAAAGGCTCTCATGAAATTATTGTGGTGTATGCCACACCTGCAGGGCAGAGAGTAAAGATGTCTGTCATTTATCTGGTGTCTGTGATTTAGGCATCAATGCCAGATTTTTCTCATTTGAATAACCAAGCTGTTACTTAATAAAACATGTCAGCCCAGGTCCAGGTGAATGGGAGGCACATAGTTGTGGCCACCGAGGCAAGGGCGGGCACAAGTCAGGACTGCAGTAGGGCTGTTGCTTCATCGCTGGCCCAGTGGACTTTGCATTTGCCACAAGCTTAAGTGGAGTTGGGCAATTGGGCAATTGGAGGAGTACAGATATTCTCCTTTGCAGTTGTTTTCCTCCTTTTCTTTTTTTATTTTTTTCTCCAGCACTAGCTCTCTTCCCTTTCCAATGTAAAATAACTTTGTATGATCTGACGTTGACCAGAAGTAGGAAACCTTTGAGGAATTAAGAATGTTCCATTCTTCTCTTGAGAGTCTTCCTTGCATTCTGATTTACTGCCTCCCTTTCCACTTTCCTGTAAGCCACTGGGTGAGCATAAGTTAAAGCATAAAAACCAGACTCTTCTGGACCACTGAGGACCTTCCCCAAAGGAGAGATTGATAACTAATTTCGCATTTATTGTCTCTCATTTCCCTTCCTGCAAAAATCCTGGAAAAATCCAGGAAGGGAAATGAGTGGTTGTTGTGGTTGTTGTTTTTTTTTTTTTTTTTTTTTGGAGACGGAGTCTAGCTCTGTCGCCCAGGCTGGAGTGCAGTGCAGTGGCGCGATCTCGGCTCACTGCAAGCTCCGCCTCCCGGGTTTACGCCATTCTCCTGTCTCAGCCTCCCGAGTAGCTGGGACTACAGGCGCCCGCCATCTCGCCCGGCTAGTTTTTTGTATTTTTTAGTAGAGACGGGGTTTCACCGTGTAGCTCAGGATGGTCTCAATCTCCTGACCTCGTGATCCACCCGTCTCGGCCTCCCAAAGTGCTGGGATTACAGGCTTGAGCCACCGCGCCCGGCCATGAGTGGTTGTTTTTGAGACTTTCAGTTAATAAGGTATGGATAGATAGATTTTACTTTACCTAAGCCTGGTGAGAGTAACTGTAAATTGAGCTTTCCAAATAAGAAAAGTTTTAATGCACGTTATTATAGCATGTGCTTTTCTAGAACTGCTAAGCAATTTTCAATATACATAAATCTCAGTCTTGGTTCACTTATGGTAACATTATGTTATTGGATGATGGATTGAGGTCAGAAAGAAAGAACAGTATCTCAGACCATTAGGTTGTGACTTTTCACACCAACTTAGGTTGTCATTTTAAATTTTTTTTGTGAGGAATACTATCAATATGAACCAGACACTACATTTGTTGAAGTCCTTCTTGCATCTGAAATGCATTACTGGGCCACCTGAGATGAGAAATATGAGACAGTTATGTGGTATTTCTGGCTTTTTAACAATGAATATTGATGGATACACAGTCAACCTTATTTGCAAAGCATCACTTGGTCATAATTATAGAATTTAAAAATGACCCATGTTAGTTTTGAATGAAGCCAATGTGAAACCCAATATATACAATTTCAACTTTATGCATTAGAATAAATATTCACTTTACATTTTGAATGATTAAAATAGAAGGTTTGTTTGGAATGCATAATTAAAACTGTTTTCAAATACAAGTACTTCTATCTCTTGAAGATTAAATGGTATTATAAGATAAATAATCACTAATATGATAAAAAATCAATATGGTAAAAAAAGATAAAGTGTATATGAATTGCAGTGACAATTAATATCCCACTCTGATGCTTCTTTGATATCTTTTATTTTAGATCCTGATTCTTTATTTTTTTCTTTTTTCTTTTGAGAAGGCGTTTCGCTCTTGTTGCCTAGGCTGGAGTGCAATGGCACAATCTTGGCTTACTGAAACCTCCGCTTCCCAGGTTCAAGCAATTCTCCTGCCTCAGCCTCCCAAGTAGCTGGGATTATAGGCTTTCGCCACCATGCCTGGCTAATTTTGTATTTTTAATAGAGACAAAGTTTCACCATGTTGGTCAGGCTGGTCTCAAACTCCTGGTCTCAAGTGATCTGCCCACCTCAGCTTTCCAAAGTGCTGGGATTTACAGGCATGAGCCACCGTCCCCCACCAATCCTGACTCTTTTGAATCTGGATTTTGATTATATAATATGTGCACATGCATGCATGCATGCATGTGTGTTGTATGTAGTCTCATTATGTATTCTTTTGAATTTGTTTTTGTTACTAAATCCTATCACATGAGTTATCATTACAAAAAAAAAAAAAAACCCCAAACAATAGTATCAAACCGAGCCAAACACAAATCAAAGCAAAAGTAGAAAAACACCCAATTCTTCCAAAAGATCACACCCATAGGATTACCGAACATAATTTTAAAATCCTTTGGAGATGTTACCTATTTTTTTTTTTCAGGTGTTTTATTAGTACTCAAATCAGTCTCCCTGAGCACTTGAGGATCAGTTTTTAAGGTGGGTGGGGGGCGGGGGTCAGTGAATCAGGGGTGCTGAATGGTTGGATCAGAGATAAAATCATAAGGACTCTCAGCTTTCCTCTTGTGGTGAATCAGTTCCTCGGTGGGGACCACAAGATCTGATGAGTCAGTTTATTGATCTGGCTGGTGCCAGCTGATCCATAAAGTGCAGGACCTGCAAAATATCTCAGGCACTGATCTTAGGTTTTATAATAGTGATGTTATCCCCAGGAGCAATTTGGGGAGGGTCAGAATCTTGTAGCCTCCAACTTCATGACTCCTAAACCATAATTTCTAATCATCTACTTAATTCATTAATCTTACAAAGGCAGCCTAGTCCTCAGGCAAGAAGGGGGCTTCTTTTGGGGAAAGGGCTGTTGTTCTCTTTGTTTTAAACTATAAACTACAAACTAAGTTCCTCCCTAAGTTAGTTCAGTCTATGCCTAGGAATGAACAAGGACAGCTTAGAGGTCAGGAGCAAGATGGATTTGGTTAGGTCAGGTCTCTCACTGTCTCGGTTATAATTTTGCAGGGGCAGTTTCAATCAGTCCCTTTGGGTTTTGTAGTGCCTTAATCTTAAGGTGTGGGCTAATTAAGATGGAAAAAGGATGAAGGCCACTCTAACTTCTTCCTGCTTACCAGGGCATAGTGGGGTAGGTGTTGACCCCTAGGTAAGAGGAGTGGAACCACTTTGCAGTTGTCTTGTGTATACTCCAGCAGGCTGGGCTGGGATTCTAAGGCTTGCATGGCAAAGGTGTTAGTATTCTCATTTATAGTTTAAGTACAGCATTTAAGCAAACAGCATACCATGAGGTAAATAATGAATTCTAAAATAAGGAGTGCAGTTTCCAGTTTTAAAAGTAAAGATTTGAAAGCATTAGTTTGGGGACTTGTAGCCCACAAATAATTTAAGATTTAGTCCAAATTGCAGAAAAAAAACTCAGGAACAACTAACAATTGTACTATAGTTTTTTTTGAAGCATAATTTTTCTCTCTCCAGTACCCATTTTTATTAAAAATAAATCATAGTAAGTCAAATTTACTTGCAAAATCAGTTTTAGTCTTATTGTGCTCTGGCTGATTATTTACATAAAATGCAGTGGGAATAATTATAGGCTCTTTTAACTATTGGCTTTGCTGAAACTTTGTTCTATAAGGAATCTCAGATTGTGCTTTTCAAAGCCTTGAAGTCCAGCCATGGATTTATCTCTTTCACTTTGCCTGAATTTTCCTCCATTCAAGGTCCCCAGATAACTTGGGGCTCCTGGCTTGTCAGAAAGTTACATGCTGTACTTACCATGGGTCAGGAATCCTCTACAGGGAATGCACAGACAAGGTATGAGGCCAGCTTTCCTGAGGGTCTTTTATTGTCTCTGTAAGTCAAATTTGATTCCTTAAAGCAGTCTGTTGAAATCCATTCCAGTCCAAGTCCTGGTAAAATAACCACTTTCTCTAATTGTGTTCTGTTACAAAAGAAAACAGATTCTCAATGCACTTATCCAAATAACTATACTGCCATAAGTTGAGAGTACTCACACACAGTTCTGGAGAAATCAGGTAGAGAGAAAGCAATGTGCTTCAAATTTTGCTCACAGGAGTTACATTTTACTCAATTGCTAAAAGTTGTAGTAGCTCAAAAGGAAAAAAGTTTCTTGACTCTTAAAAACAAAAGAATTAGCCATGTTTAAAACATTAGCTCCTTATGAGAGTCCTAAAAGTTTGTTTTTTTCTTCTATTCCAATAGCATAATTTCTAAAGTTATCAGAGACCTGCATTTATGAGTACTGTCAGAGTCCTATATCTGATTATAAATTGCCTTTTGAAAAGGATCAAAGCAAGACAACAATTGTCTGTGGATGGCAAAAGTCTTAGGATAGCTACTATTAAAGCCACAACTGACTAGAAATTTTGGTTACTTCTGTGGCATACAACAATTTTACATAACAATTATAATTATTAATAATGTATACTAAGTCATGTCAGAATTATAGGAGTTTCCCATAATTCTGGAACATATACCAATAACACATACTGTACAAATACAGCCTAAAGAAAGCCAAACACCATTTCATATTTGACAATGCTTCCTGTATGATTTTTATACCAAATATGCCATTTTTGGACTTTAGGGGACCTAATATCTAAAAGGTCAATTTCGGTCAGAAGAAGACATAATTTATAATTTGATTTTGGAAAATTTGTCAAATATCAAAGTGTAAAACACTGGCTATCACAAAATAAGATCACAGGTTATTCATTTAGCCAAAGTGGTGACTCAAAAAAATTTTTTTTTAAATGGCAAAACCCATGTTCACTGATAGAGGAGAGAATCAGCTTTCTAAACAACAAGACCCAATAAAGACAGCATAAGGTCACCTGAATCTGTCTCTTTTCTCTGCCTTCTTCCTTTTTTCCTGCCATTTACCCAGGGGGACAAATGAAAACCTTTCATTATCTTTTAATATTACAGGAAAATCTTGTTCAAAAGAGAAAGCCAAATTTCACCTTTGCATTAGTATACTATTAATGTTAAACCCAATTCTTAATAAAACCTTGTAAACAAATTTATATAATCTTAATTAGCTTAACTGTAAAGTAAAATTCTCATAAACTTTTTATAACCCCTTAAATTTTTTTGTTAAAGAGCAGAACAATGCTCTAAGAAGGCTCTGTCATACTTTTATTACAATGTTCAATTTATGGGATGTTAGCTATTATTAAATCAGGGAAAGGGGTGATTCACAGTTGTTTTTTCTGTGATACTATGTGGATATGAGAGGTCCCAATTAGAAACTTTTAGTTCTGAGACAGATTTATAGGCTGATGTTATGGGGAAGAAAACAAGACAGTGATAAAAAGTAGAGCATCAAGACAAGATAAAAAGAGCAGTTATTTCCCATTTCCCAGTGGACTGGACCACAGGGTCTCTGAAGCTCTACCACTGTCACTGTTTTTGTGGTGGTTGTGGCAGGCACTACCCTGCACATTTGCTCTCTCTCTCTCTCTCTCTCCCTCTCTCTCTCTCTCTCTCTCTATATATATATATAAAATACAGTGATATATGTATAATATAATATACACATTTAAATAAATGCTAACTTCGTCAAAGTCTTCCCTTTTTAATAGTTTAAAGTCTTTTCTATCATTTTCCTAGATATAGGAGATCAGGAAAGATTGAGTTGCTGGGGAAGCTATTTTTTTTTTTTTTCACATTGACACAGATTTTCCCACTAAACACACCCATGTAAATGAGCAAACGTCCTAGGACTACTCTTACTTGGGTTCATTGGTTACCTTGTAGTTATATTTTACACAGAGGATAAACATGACAGTATTTCCTGATTTTGACCCTGCATTTTGAAATTTATGTCTAATCAATTGTTAGGTTCAAATAGAGAAATTAGTTTTGCCATGAGAGGATGGGCACAGTTGGAGTATTTGCTCAGTTCTGGACAGTTAGTGCCACTGCTTTTGATGGCTGTGAGCCATAATAATTAGTGGTAGCAGAGAGCTGTGACAAGAGCAGATATTTGTGATACCTATGCGGCCTTGTATAGAATTACAATTATAGGTAAAGTCAAAAGGGGTTGGGATTAAATGCCACCCTCCAGGATTTTTAAATTTGTTTTCAGAGTTTCAACTCATCCCGTCTGAAGAAGTCCCAATCATCCTGGGTCAGTAGAGGGGCAGTGTGGTATATGGAAGAAGCAGATGGACTCTGTTTGAGTCTTGGCTTTGCTTTTACCTTTTTGAACCTCAATTCTTTACTTGAAAAATGAGGATAAGTAATATTGTTTACTGCATCACAATGTAATCTGGATTAAATGTTATCATGTGTGTTTAAGTGCTTTTGTAAAATTGCTAAGAGCTGTAAAAATGGCACTAAATAAATACTTCTACCCAGCCTCCCCTCCTTCATGCATTTATTTCTCCTGTTTATGTCAGCTGTAAGTAGTATAATGACCATATTTGGGGATAAAGAACTAGACTAAAGTGAAAGGAATTTATTTTGCTCTGTGGGAATTTGTGTATGCTTTCCTGAGCCTTTCTGTTTCTTTTAGATTGAGAGTTTGTGCAGATGAGAAAAAAATGATTTTCTTAGGAAGATGTTACTTAAATAACTTTATACACAAAGTGTAGCAAACAACCGATGTTATAAATTTGTTAGTTTAGCACATATAACGTATAACATGTAATGCACATCATCTAAAGGAGGGAAGAAAAAGAAATGATAAAATAATGAGCATTTATGGTGATGAAGGCAATTTGCTTCACCTGCTCCTGGATTAATATTCAAGGCTGTTTGGCACCAGTTGGGCTGACCTTTCTATGGTGCATAAGGAAGAAACAGCAGGATAAGAATGAGCAAAGAAGCCATTTCACACATACACTGGTCTGTCTTCCTTGTCAGCTGTCCTAATGGCCATCCAGTTGTAGGCTTTTATCCAGTGCTTACAGGCGGCTTATCATAACCTGCAGCTTGTTTCTTTAGGGCATTCTTTCCCACACCCTATAAGGTAATGGGCTATGCTGCATGTGTTCTATCTGATAAAGTCTCCTTAACAAACTTAATTATTACGGACAGGTCCAGTAATGCTCATATTAACAAAAGAATGCCAGTTCGCACTTATGTATTCTATATAAAGACATATAACTTTTACATCCTTATATTATATATCTAGACACATGAATTATTCAGCACTCAGAGGCATATGCCTTTATTTACAGATGTGGGGAAATAACAGCCATTACATTGTAAATGGTCAAGGAGAGTGAACCCAAAATATAAGTGTGAAGTGTTCTTCAGATCCTTCCACGAGAGGAAGCAAGTCATGCTATCCTATTAATAATTAACACTGTCCTGACATTAATTATAAGGATGTCAGACAAATCAGATGACTGATCTTCTCATCTCTTTTGCTGAAAATAATGTTAATAGAGCTTTGTATGGCTGAGTGTCAATATGGTGAATTTCCTTTGTTGATCTCTTCTCTGTTAACAGATTAGGCTAGTGTTTTTCAAACATTTTGACTTGTGAACCATAGTAAGAATGCATTTTGTGTCATGACTCAACATATGTGTACCTATATACAAATATATCACATAATTAAAATTAATATCACGATCCACTAAACAGTTGCAAAGCATAGCTTGAAAACATTTTACTATTTGAAACCCAGTTAGCTGAGGTCTGGAGATTCATTTTCTAAGGATCGATTACAACTACTTCAGAAAACAAGGCTAATGTGGGAATGGTGAAGACTGATTTCTCTTTTTTTTTCTGGAGATGGAGTCTCACTTTGTTGCCCAGGCTGAAATGCAGTGGCACGATCTTGGCTCACTGCAACCTCTGCCTCCTAAGTTCAAGCAAAAATCCTGCCTCAGCCTCCCAAGTAGCTGGGACTACAGGTGCACGCCACCACGCCTGGCTCATTTTTGGTATTTTACTGGAGATGAGGTTTCACCATGTTGCCCAGGCTGGTCTCGAACTCCTGACCTCAAGTGATGTTCCCACCTCGGTCCCCCAAAGTGCTAGGATTACAGGCGTGAGCCACAGTGCCCACCTTGATTTCTTTCACTATATATACTTTTAAGATTTCTGAAGCTTGTCTTCTGGGATGAAGGAGTGTCATTGTGGCCTATTTGAAAGATCAAAGAATAAGATAAAACATTGATATGCTTAGAAACTTTTTAGGACAAAGATAGCAAGCTTTCCTGACAAAACGCCTTTTCCTCCTCTGTCTCCTCCTCTTTCCTTGTTAAATGGATATAGATGTATATTGAGACAGGGGAGGAATGGATGAAAACTTACAAAGTTATTGTAATATGGAGACTTAGAAGATCTTCATAAAAGCTTCTCTCTATGTCAGGGTGAGATCCTCTTTGATCTCTGTAATGTAAATGAAGTAGGATATGTCACCAATAAAATCTTAGAATCTGCCAGTCAAATTATCCGTGACTTAATTTATGTTACTCCAGGACCTTAGGAGCTGTTGCTACTGGGGAGTGTTGTGTGGAGCCGGAGAGCTGAATTTCTTGTAGCCTCTATAAGGTCAATGATTTGCCTGTTCTATCTCTAAACTGCTATGGCATTTACTGTTTAATCCAGACAATATAGTTCTTTGCTATATGCTGCTTTCTGATGATGTCAATTATTTCTTGCATGTGAATTGTGTCTCTTCTAGTGAATTTCTTGAGAACATCTTTTATTTACTTTTTGTATCCTTTGCATAGCTCTAGGTAACTATTCAATTCCTCCCAAACACCTATTATTTTATTTAGTGGAAGAGAAGGAAGACTATTACATCCTTCTGTTCCATATTTAGACCAATCAACTCACTTCAAGTATTGTATAGCCTCCTTCTAGATTGAACATAGGCAGAAATGTCAATTACATTAAGTTTACTTTCAACACTCCTTAATTACTAAATTTGTTCAAGTAATTCATTCCACATATAATTAGTGAGATTTCTTATGCGTTAGACACTATGCAAGGAATATAATTATGAGCAAAATATTGTGGATCTTACAGTATCTTCCTTCCTTCCTTCCTTCCTTCCTTCC
>NW_012115799.1:4208888-4220591 GCF_000951035.1 Colobus angolensis palliatus | reverse complement strand
CTTCCTTCCTTCCTTCCTTCCTTCCCTTCTTTCCCTTCCCTCCCTCCCTTCCTTCCTTCTTTCTTCTTTCTCAGTCTGTCACCCAGGCTGGAGTTCAGTGGCACAATCTTGGCTCACTGTAGCCTCCACCTCCCAAGTTCAAGTGATTCTTCCGCTTCAGCCTCCCAAGTAGCTGGGATTACAGACATGTGCCAGCACCCCCAGCTAATTTTTACATTGTTAGTAGAGACAGGGTTTCACCATGTTGGCCAGGCTGTTCTCAAACTCCTGTCCTCAAGTGATCTGTCTGCCTCAGCCTCCCAAAGTGTTAGGATTACAGGCGTGAACCACCACACTTGGACATTACAGTATATTCTAACATTTTTTTTTTACAAACCTAGTACTCTCATGTTTTCCTAAATCTTCACTATTGATTCCTTATATTCTCTTCTAAATCTACCCTCATTCTTTTCTTTACACTGTAGTATAAATAACCAATAATAAATTAAAGTGTTATCTCAAGACACATTTATACTTTTTTGAACTAACGAGATTTCTTTAAACTAAAGGAAGAAATTTAATCAATAGCCGGAAATAGTGGCCAAGTTTTATTACGCAGTTACCACGTTCCATGCACTTCTTTAATCACTGCATGTGGATTAACTAATTTTCACAGTAGCACAATCATGTAGCCACTATTATTATGTTAGCCTTATAGATGAGAAAACGAAAGCACAAATAATTGAAGTAGCTTGCCTAAAGCCATTAGGCCTTTCTATGGTGAAACAAGGATTTGAAACTAGGTAATCTGAATGTGAATTGTGTTTCTTGAGAATGTCTTTTATTTAGTTTGGCTAAGTAAATTTTGGCTTCACTATTCATGCTGTCAAACACAACCTTATGTTATCTATATTACCACTGAGTTATTTCTTTAACTGGAAGAAATAACTTGGACCTGGAAGACTGATTATTCCAGGTCCATGAAATCATATATTGAGTAAAAACAATTTCAGGTATGCTCTATTTCCAACTCAAGACAAGTCCTTTCACTGCATTGAAACCCACAATAGTACTCCTGTCTTTGCTCCATGCCTTCTTCTAGATGGGAGTTGAGACTCTGCTTTTTGTCAGAATTTATTTTTACATACAATTTGATTAAAAGAAAAATGATTATATTATTCCTAGAGAAGCTTTAGTTGATTGGTGTGCCAATTATTAAGCCATTGTTTTCCAGCTCCAAGTTGACCTTCTATAATTGGTAATGCTGGGTCTGAGACTCTGCCAACTATTTGTTCTTGGCTAGTTTCCTGTTAGGATCTGCCAGGAGCAGTAGAGGGAGATCGGAAGGCAGGAGGTGAGAGAAGCGACTGCTCGTTCCTTATTGTTTGCTATTACCATCAGTGTCGTCCCAGCAATGCAACTTTATTTGGGTATCCAGGATATTATTTTGGGAACAAAATTTAAGGAGGCTGACCTTGCATTTGCAGGAGATGAGCAATTGTCTCCTTAAATTTTGTGTCCTAAGTGCCTCACTTGCATCACCCTCTAGTCCCTGCCATGAAAACTACTATTAACAATTTGATATGTTTCATTATAGTCTTTTGTAAAACACACTTTTTATGTGGTTTTATTCATATTTTTGAACAATTGCATACTAAAAAGATTTTATTTATTTAAATTTATTTTGAGACAAGAGTCTCACTTCGTCATCCAAGCTGGAGTGCAGTTGCATAATCATAGTTCAGTGCAGCCTTGACCTCTCAGGCTTAAGTTACCCTCCCACTTCAGCCTCCTGAGTATCTGGGACCATAGGCATGCACCACCATATTGGCTAATTTTTTTTTTTTTTTTTTTTAAAGATGGATCTTTCTATGTTGCCCAGGCTGGTCTTAAACTCCTGGGCTCAAGTGATCCACCTGACTTGGTGTCCTAAAGCGTTGGGATTATAGGCATGAGAACTGTCCCCAGCCTATTTTGTTTTTTTAAATTAATACATAATAATTGTATATTTATGGGGTACACATTGATATTGCACTACGTGTAATGTGTAGTGATCAGATCAAGTAATTAGCATATCTATCATCTCAAACATTTATCATTTCTTTAAGTTGGGGATGTTTAATATCCTTCTTCTAGCTATTGGAAATTATATAATATATTATTATTAACTATAGTCGTCCTACAGTGATATAGAACACTAGAACCTATTCCTCCTTTCTGGCTGTAATTTTATATTCTTTAAGATATCTTTCTTTATCTCTTCCTTACCCCTATTGTTTCCAGCCTCTAGTATCCTCTGTTCTACTTTTTACTTCTATGAATTCAACTTATTTTTAGCTTCCATATATGAATGAGAACATGCAGTGATTAACTTTCTGTTCCTGGCTTATTTCACTTAACACAGTGTCCTCCAGTTCCATCCATGTTGCCACAAATAACAGGATTTTATTCTTTTTTTACGGCTGAACAGTATTCCATTGTGTACCAAATTTCCTTTATCCATTCTACTCTTACTGGACACCTAGATTGACTCCATATATTGGCTATTGTGAGTAGTGCTGGGATAAACATGAAGGTGCAGATGTTTTTTCAATGTGCTGATTTCTTTTCATTTGGATAAATGTCCAGTAGTGGGATTACTGGATTATATGGTAATTCTATTGGTAGTTATATGAGGAACTCCCATACTGTTTTCTGTAGTGGTTCTACTAGTTTCTGTTCCTATGAACAGTATGTAAGAATTCCCTTTTCTCCACATCCTCACTGGCATTTCTTACTTTTTGTCTTTTTGATAATAGCCATTTTGGCTGGGTTCAGTGGCTCACACTTGTAATCCCAGCACTTTGGGAGGCTGAGGCAGGTGGATCACATGAGGTCAGGAGTTCGAGACCAGCCTGACCAACATGGTGAAGCCCCATTTCTACTAAAAATACAAAATTAGCTGGGCATGGTGGCACACGTCTGTAATCCCAGCTACTTGGGAGGCTGAGACAGGAGAATCACTTGAACTTGGGAGGCAGAAGTTGCAGTGAGCTGAGATTGCGCCATTGCACTCTAGCCTGGACAAGAGTGAGACTCTGTCTCAAGAAAAAAATAAACTAAACTAAACTAAAATAAAAGCCATTTTAACTGAGGTAAGGTGATTTCTCATTGTGGATTTGATTTGCATTTCCCCGATGATTAGTGATGTTGGGTATTTTGTCATATATTTATTGGCCATTTGTATATCTTCTTTTGAGAGATGCCCATTCAGATCATTTGCCTATTTAAAAAAATGGATTGTTTGGTGTTTTGCTATTGAGATGTTTGAGATTTGTATTAGGCTGCTGCATTGCTATAAATACCTGAGACTGGGTAATTTATAAAGAAAAGAGGTTTAGTTGGCTCAAAATTCTGCAGGCTGTATAGGCATGGTACTGACATTGCTTGCTTCTGGGGAGGCCTCAGGAAGCTTTTACTCATGGCAGAAGGTGAAGTGGGAGCAGGCACATAACATGGTAAAAGCGTGAGCAAGAGAGAGAGAATTGATGGGGGCATGACACACACTTTTAAAAACTTTTTGTTGAGACGGAGTCTCGCTCTGTCACCTAGGCTGGAGTGCAGTGGCATGATCTTGGCTCACTGCAACTTCTGCCTCCTGGATTCAAGCATTTCTCCTGCCTCAGCCTCCCAAGTAGCTGAGAATGCAGGAGTGTGCCATCAGGCCCAGCTAATTTTTGTATTTTTAGTAGAGACGGGGTTTTGTCATGTTGGCCAGGCTGGTCTTGAACTCCTGACCTCAAGTGATGTTCCCACCTTGACCTCCCAAAGTGCTAGAATTACAGGCGTGAGCCACCATGCCTGGCTAACACACACTTTTAAACAATGAGATATCATGTGAATTCATTCACTATTTTGAGGACAGCATCAGGAAGATTGTGTTAAACCATTCGTGAGACACTTGTCCCAACGATTCAATCACCTCCCACCAGGCCCCACCTCCAACATTGTGGATTACATTTCAACATAAGATTTGGTCAGGGACAAATATCCAAATTGCATCAAGTACCGTGTATATTCTGGATATTACAATATCCCCTGTCAGACGAGTAGTTGGTAAATATTTTCTTCCATTTTCTGGATTATCTTTTCACCCTGTTGATTGTTTCTTTTGCTATGCAGTAGCTTTTTAGTTTGATATAATCCCATTTGTTTATTTTTGCTTTTTTCTAAACCTGTGCTTTGAGGTCTTATTTACAAAATCTTTCTCAGACCAATATCCTAAAATGTTTCCCATATGTTTTACTCTAATAGTTTTACAGTTTTAGGTCTTATATTTAGGTTTTTGATTCATTTTGAGTTGATTTTTGTATAGGGTGAGAGGCAGGGTGTAATTTCATTCTTTTGCATGTGGATATCCAGTTTCCCCAGCACCATTTATTTTTATTTTTATTTTTTAATTATTCAGATTTTTTTTTATTATACTTTAAGTTCTAGGGTACATGTGCATAACGTGCAGGTTTGTTACATATGTATACTTGTGCCATGTTGGTGTGCTGCACCCATCAACTCGTCAGCACCCATCAATTCATCATTTATATCAGGTATAACTCCCCAGTGCAATCCCACCCCCCTCCCCCCTCCCCATGATAAGCCCCAGTGTGTGATGTTCCCCTTCCCGAGTCCAAGTGATCTCATTGTTCAGTTCCCACCTATGAGTGAGAACATGCGGTGTTTGGTTTTCTCTTCTTGTGATAGTTTGCTAAGAATGATGGTTTCCAGCTGCATCCATGTCCCTACAAAGGACGCAAACTCATCCTTTTTTATGGCTGCATAGTATTCCATGGTGTATATGTGCCACATTTTCTTAATCCAGTCTGTCACAGATGGACATTTGGGTTGATTCCAAGTCTTTGCTATTGTGAATAGTGCCGCAATAACATACGTGTGCATGTGTCTTTGTAGTAGAATAATTTATAATCCTTTGGGTATATACCCAGTAGTGGGATGGCTGGGTCATATGGTACATCTAGTTCTAGATCCTTGAGGAATCGCCATACTGTTTTCCATAATGGTTGAACTAGTTTACAATCCCACAGTGTAAAAGTGTTCCTATTTCTCCACATCCTCTCCAACACCTGTTGTTTCCTGATTTTTTAATGATGGCCATTCTAACTGGTGTGAGATGGTATCACATTGTGGTTTTGATTTGCATTTCTCTGATGGCGAGTGATGATGAGCATTTCTTCATGTGTCTGTTGGCTGTATGAATGTCTTCTTTTGAGAAATGTCTGTTCATATCCTTTCCCCACTTTTTGATGGGGTTGTTTGTTTTTTTCTTGTATATTTGTTTGAGTTCTTTGTAGATTCTGGATATTAGCCCTTTGTCAGACGAGTAGATTGCAAAAATTTTCTCCCATTCTGTAGGTTGCCTGTTCACTCTGATGATAGTTTCTTTCCCAGCACCATTTATTAAAGAGACTGTCGTTTCCCCAGTGAGTGTTCTTGGCACCTTTGTCAAAAAACAGTTGGCTGTAGATATGTGGATTAATTTCTAGATTCTCTGTTCTGTTCCACTCATATCTGTGTCCGCTTTTATGCCAGTACCATGATTTTTTGGTTACTACAGCTTTAGAGCATATTTTGAAGCTGATAGTGTGATTCCTCCAGCTTTGTTCCTTTTGCTCAGGATTGCCTTGGCTATTTAGTATCTTTTGTGGTTTTGTTTTATATTAGTAGAGCTACTCTGGCTCACTTTTGGTTTTTATTTGCATGGAATATCTTTTTTCATCCCTTCGCTTTCAGTCTGTATGTCTTTATAGGCGAGGCGAGTTTCTTTGTGCAGCATACAGTTGGGTCTTGGTTTTGAAAAAATATATCCAGCCAGTCTATATTTTTTAAATGAGGAATTGAATCTGGTTACATTCAAGTTTATTATTGATAGGGGAAGACTTTATTTATTTACTCCTTTATTGGACTTACTCACTTTATGGATTGTTTTCTAGTTGTTTTGTGTATCCTTTGTTCCTTACTTTCTCTCTTATTGTTTATTTTGAGGATGGTTTATTGGTGATGAATTACCTTAGTTTTTGCTTGCCTGTGGATGATTTTTTCTCCTTCATTTCTGAAGAATAGTTTTGATGGCTATAATATTCTGGGCTGACCGTTTTTTTCTTTCAGTACTTTTAATATATCATCCCACTCTGTCCTGGTCTGAAAAGTTTCTGCAGAGAAATTCACTGTTAATCTATTGGAGATTGCCGTTATATTTGATTTAATGCGTTTCTCTTGCTGTTTTTAGAATTGTTTCTTTGTCTTTGACTTTTGACAATTTGATATAATGTGTCTTGGAGAGGACCTGTTTGGTTTGAATTGACTTGAGGTTTTTTGAACTTCCTGAACTTGGATATCAATTTCTTTTCCAAGATTTGGGAAGGCTTTAGATATTATTTTATTGAATATGCTTTCTATACCTTTCTCCTCTTTTCTTCTGAAACATGAATGATTGAATATTTGTTTGCTTAATGGTGCCCTATAAATCTTGTGGGCTTTCTTAATTTAAAAAAATTATTTCTTCTTTTTTTTTTGTCTGTCTATGTTATTTTAAAATATATGTCTTCAAGTTCAGAAATTCTTTCTTCTGCTTGGTCTAATCCATTGTTGGAGCTTTCAGTTACATTTTTTATTCAATTTCTTGAACTCTTCAGCTCTCAGATTTCTGTTTGGCTCTTCTTTATATCTATCTCTTTGCTGATTATCTCATTCAAATCATAAATTGTCTTTCTGATTTTGTTACATTATCTGTCTATATTTTCTCATATCTCACTGAGTTTCTCTACAAATAAATGAAGAAAAAATTAGCCAAGCATGGTGACTTGTGCTTGTAGAAGGCTGAGGCAAGAGGATTGCTTGAGCCTAGGAGTTCACGATTGTGCCACTGTACTTCAGCCTGGGTGACAGAGCGAGAACTTGTCTCTGGAAAAGAAAAAAAAAAAAAAAAAAAAAGACAACAAGAAAAAATGCAGTAAAATTAGGCTCTGTACCTCAAAAACTGAAACAGCACACAACGGTGCTCAGTGTGCAGCCTTAGTAAACTAATCAGAACCATTCGTGATTGGTGGTCATTTATCAGGAAGGATGCTTTGTGAAACTCGTCAGCTGCCATGTTGAAACCACAGAAATGGAGGAGAGTCTGATTGCAGTGTCAGGCAGTTGACTGAAGTCAGTGGAGGAGTGTGTCTTTTGTTCTTTGTTTTATGGGGCTGGTTTCTGTTTAACTCTTAGTAAAAGAAAAAAAATTCTGAGAATGATTAGCAAGGAAGAGAGTATACTGAGGTGTGCCCAACCTCCCATTTTGTTGTGGCTCAAAAATTTAGTTTTTCAAGTTTTTCTGGAGTCTCCTTGGCCAAGAAGCATTCATTCCATTGGTTTGGGGTGCTTAGGATTTATTTATATTTCACAGAATCTATCATGTAGATATTTGCATAATCATTACAAACGCTATTACTCTCATAATCTTACTTCAATTCTCACAATTTTATGAGGTCAGTAGGACAGATGTTATTCATTTAAAACATAGGGAAACTGAAGTTCTGGTAGGCTAAATGTCTTTCTCAAGATCATAAAGGTACCACATAGCAGAATCAGGATTTAATAATCATTTATTCCTATTGTTATTGGTAATAATTGCACTCTTTGTTGAGGGTCTGATATAAGTCACAATGTTAAAAAGAGTATCAGAGCTGAGCTTTGAACACTTCTTTCATCTTAAAGACTAAGCTCTTTGTTATAGCATTTTGCCTTATTAAATCAAGACATGTTGGGATTGTGTAGTACAGACTTTCCTTCATAGGAATTTAGAGGAGAGAAGTGCTTAGGAAAGGTTTTCAGCATGTCATAAGATATGAATTAGACCTGAAATGATGAGTAGGAATTGGAAAGGAAAGAGGAAGGAGAGAGAAAAGGTGGGAGAAGAGCAGAGAAGAGGAAGAAGAGGAGAGAAATGTGGGAGAGATGAGAGGAGGGGAAGTTCACCTGAAACAAAGGAGCCATCAAAAATAAAAACATCGAAGAGTAAACGTAAGACACCGTAAAGCCCAACTACATTAATGTGACTGATGTATGGTTAGGGTGTGAGGACAAGTTAGATTATTGAGATAGTTTTTGTGGCCCTTAGAAAGTTGGCAGGTCAGTTAAAATTTATAACCTAGCAGAATGATCTTTTAGAAAGTTTACTTCCACATGGAACTATGTCAGTTCCTGGTTGTAGGGAAGCTGAGGGCATGAAGTAACTTTTACATTGAATTTAATTTTTCTTGTGTATTTAGAAATTATCATGCTAGAACAGACTAGGAGTCTTGTAGGGTAGGATGAAATCCCTCAGTAGTTCACTTGATCCTATTTGTAGTACTGTTCCTCAGGGTGGGGGGAAATCTCATTTCAATCCCAGCTAGAAGTCAGCTTATCCACTAATGCCTCAGGATTGAGACCCATTGTATAATTTTAACAAGAAAGTATGTGGTAACGAACTATCATGTCTTGCAAAAGGTACAAATCAAATAGGCCTTTTCCATCTTTTACTTCCATAAAGGTCTTTCCACAGTGACAGACTGACACATAAAGTTTTATTCCTAGTATGTCTTTTACGTTTAACTTTTTTAAAAAGTTGCTTGTGAACAGATAAGAAACCTTGATAAATCAAATAGGAAATATTTGCTTAGTAGACTATGTGCTCAGAGAAGGCTATTGTGTATAATTATACATTATGTATGGCAGACATCTTCACAGGTTTGCTATTCATTTTAAAATTATTATTATTATTATTATTATTATTTGAGACAGGCTTTCACTCTTGTTGCTCAGGCTAGAGTGCAGTGGCACGATCTCTGCTCACTGCAACCTCTGCCTCCTGGGTTCAAGCGATTTTCCCACGTCAGCCTTCCAAGTAACTGAGATTACAGGCACCTGCCCCCATGCCCAGCTAATTTTTTTGTATTTTTAGTAGAGACAGGGTTTCACCATGTTGGCCAGGCTGGTCTCAAACTCCTGACCTCAGGTGATCCACCCACCTTGGCCTCCCAAAGTGCTGGGATTACAGGCGTGAGCCACCATGCCCGGCCTGTTTTAAAAAAATCTTAAATCACATTAATTATATGCTTATTTAAAATTCCCACAAATAGATCACTATACATATCATATAGAATTCTTCAGCCTGCAAGTAACAGAAGCCCTAACTTAAACTAATTTAAACAAAAACATTTGTTTTCTCAAACAACAGAGCATCTAGAAGTAAGGTAGGCTACACGTTTAAATGCTTTAGGAGCTCATTAATGGCATCATGGACCTAGCTTCTTTCTGTTTTCTATTATGCCATCTGCAACGTCAGGCTTCAAACTAAGGCTGATTCCCTTTGTGATTTTTAAGTGGCTGCAACTGAGCTACATGTTTTCTTGTTCATGTGCAGCTGTCCAGCTGTAGGAGACACCAGGTTTTATTCTCACTCTGTTTTATAAACAAAGAATAATATTTCTAGAGGCTTCTAGCATTTCTCTTTTCATGTCTAACTGATAATAATTATGTCACTACAAGCATATCTCAGAAATTTGCAGGTTTAGTTCCAAACCACCACAATAAAGTGAATATTGAAATAAAGTGAGTTACGTGAATTTTTTGGCTTCCCAGTGCATAAAAAGTTATGTTTACCCTATACTGCAGTCTACTAAGTATACAATAGCATTATGTCTAAAAAACAACATCCATACCATAATTTAAAAATATTTTATTGCTAAAAAATGCCAATGATCATCTGAACTTCAGTGAGTCATAGTCCTTTTGCTGGTGGAGGCTCTTGCGTTGATGTTGATGATTGCTGAACGATCAGAGTGGTGGTTGCTAAAGGTTGGGGTGACTGCAGCAATATGACAATAATAAGTTTGCCTCATTGATTGACTCTTCCTTTCATGAAAGATTTCTCTGCACTGTGCAAAGCTATTTGCTAGCATTTTACCCACAGTAGAACTTCTTTTAAAATTGGAGTCAACCCTCTCAAACCCTGCTGCTGCTTTGTCAACTATCTATATGTAATATTCCAAATCCTTTTCTGTCATTTCAACAGTGTTCACAGCATCTTCACTAGCAGTAGATTTCAGCTCAAGAAATCACTTTCATTGCTCATCCATAAGAAGCAACTCCTCATCTGTTCAAATCTTATCATGAGATTGCAGCAATTCAGTCACATTTTCAGGCTCCTTTTCTTTTTTGTTTTGAGATGGAGTTTCACTCTTGTTGCCCAGGCTGGAGTGCAATGGCACGATCTCAGCTCACCGCAACCTCCACCTCCCAGGTTGAAGCAATTCTCCTGCCTCAGCCTCCCGAGTAGCTGGGATTACAGGCATGTACCACCACACTCTTCTAATTTTTGTAATTTTAGTAGAGATGGGGTTTCTTCATGTTGACGCTGGTCTCGAACTCCTGACCTCAGGTGATCCGCCCACCTCGGTCTCCCAAAATGTTGGGATTACAGGTGTGAGGCACTGCCCCCAGCCTTCAGGCTGCATTTCTAATTCTAATTCTCTTGCTATTTCCATCACATCTGCACTTACTTCTGGCACTGAAGTTTTGAAGGTTTCGAAGTCATCCAAGAGGGCTGGAATCAACTTCTTCCAAATTCTTGTTAACGTTTATATTAGTCCATTTTGCATTGCTACAAAGAAATGCTGGATGCTGGGTAATTTATAGAGAGATGTATTTGGCTCACAGCTCTGCAGGCTGTAAAAGAAGCATGGCACCAGGATAGGCTTCTGTGAGGCCTCAGAAATTTTACAATCATGGCAAAAGGTGAAGGGGGAACTGGTGTGTTACATAGCAAGAGAGGGAGCAAGAGGGGGATGCCAGGCTCTTTAAACAACCAGCTTTCATGTGAACTAATACAGAAAGACTACACTTATTACCATGGGGAGGTCACTAAGCCATTCATGAGGGATCCACCTTCCTGGCCCAAACACCTCCCACCAGGCCCCACCTCTAACATTGGGGATCACATTTCAACATGAGATTAGAAGTGGACAAATATCTAAACTATTTCAACGCTGATATTTCAGTCTCCTCCCATGAATCACAAGTGTTATTAATGTCATTTAGAATGGTGATTTTTTTTCCCAGAATATTTTCAATGCACTTTGCCCAGATCCATGACAGCAGTCACTATTTATGGCAGTAATGGCCTTACAAAATATATGTCTTAAATGATAATACTTGAAAGTTGAAATGACTTCTTGATTCATGTGCTACAGAATGGATGTTGTAATAGCAGGCATGAAAATAACATTAATCCCCTTGTACATCTCCATCAGAGCTCTTGGATGACCAGGTGAATAGTCAATGAGCAGTAATATTTTGAAAAAAACTTTTTTCTGAGAAGTGGGTTTCCACAGTGGGCTTAGGATATTCAGTAAACCAGCCAGGCACGGTGGCTCACTCCTGTGATCCCAGCACTTTGGGAGGCTGAGGTGGGCGGCTCATGAGATCAGGAGATTGAGATCATCCTGGCTAACACGTTGAAACCCCGTCTCTACTAAAAATACAAAAAATTAGCCAGGAGTGGTGGTGGGTGCCTGTAGTCCCAGCTACATAGGAGGCTGAGGCAGGAGAATGACATGAACCTGGGAAGCAGAGCTTGCAGTGAGCCGAGATTGTGCCACTGCCCTCCCGCCTGGGTGACAGACAGAGTGAGACTCTGTCTCAAAA
>NW_012115799.1:4183258-4208838 GCF_000951035.1 Colobus angolensis palliatus | reverse complement strand
AAAAAAAAAAAAAAAAAAAGATATTCAGTGCACCATGTTATCAACAGATGTGCGTCATCCAGGCTTTGTTCTTCCATCTCTAGAGCATAAGCAGAGTAGATTTAGCACAATTCTTAAGGGCCCTGGCATTGTTGGATTGGTAAAAAAGCATTAACTTCAACTGAAAATCACCAGCTGCATTATTCCCTAACAAGAAAGGCAACCTGTGCTTTGAAGCTAGGCATTGACTTTTCCTCTTTAGCTATTACAGTCTAGATGGCATCTTCTTCCAATAGAAGACTGTTTTGTCTACATTGAAAATCTGTTGGTTAGTGTGGCCACGTTCATCAATGATCTTAGCTAGATTTTTTTTAGATAACTTGTTGTAGCTTCTACATTAGCACTTGCTGTTTCACCTTTCACTTTTATGTTATGGAGATGGCTTGTTTCCTTAAACACCATGAACTTACCTCTGCTAGTTTCTAACTTTTCTTCTGCAACTTCCTCACATCTCTCAGCCTGGATAGAATTAAAGAGAATTATTAGGGCCTTGCTCTGGATTAGGCTTTGGTGTAAGGAAATCTTGTAGCTGGTTTGATCTTCTATGCAGACCACTCAAACTTTATTATCAATAATGAGGCTGTTTCGCTTTCCTATTATTTATGTGTTCACTGGAATAATACTTCTAATTTCCTTCAAGAATTTTTTCTTTGCATTCACATCTTGGCTAACTGGTGCCAGAGGTCTGGCCTTCTGTCTGTTTTGCTTTCAACTTCCCCACTAAGCTAAATCTTTTCTAGCTTTTGATTTAAAGTGAGAGACATGCAACTCTGTCTTTCATTTTAACACTTACAGGCTATTATAGTGTTGTTAACTGTTCTAATTTCAATAGTGTTGTGTCTCAGGGAATAGGGAGGCCTGTGGAGAGGGAGAGAGACAGAGCCCTCAAAACACACATTATATTTATATATTAAAATTGCTATCTTATATTGGAGTGGTTCTTGGTGCCCCCAAAACATTATAATAGTAACATCAAAGATCACTGATCACAGATCACTGTAACGATATAATAGTAATGACAAAGTTTGAAATATTGTGGGAATTACGAAATGTGACACAGAAACAAGAAGTAAACATATGCTGTAGGAAAAATGGTGCCAATAGAGTTGTTCATGTAAGGGTTGCCACAAACCTTCAATTTATAAAAAATGCGCCATCTGAGAAGCACACTAAAGTGAAGCACAATTAAACGAGATATGTTTCTACTCATTCTTGAATCAATTATTAGCAAACTTAAGCTTAGATAAAATTCTGAAACCATGTTTTTATTATTCAATGGAACAATGGTAAAATAAATATTGGGTGTCTTTTATAAGGGTCACCACTGTTACTTTATTAAATGGCTCTGGGCTTATCTGCTATACTTTATCATTTACATTATAATCTTTCATATTGTACCATTATTATACAAAGCACAATATGGTAGAAATCATCTATCACAGAGGCATTTCTTAGACATAAAATATCTTTTTTTCTTATTTTTGAGTGGTTGTAAGAATCTACTTGAATAAATTTCAGATATCTGGGAAACCAAAACTTAAAATGCTTCTCCCTCACTATCACTGCTTGCCTAGATCAGGAAGAATTTCTGAGGGTAGTAACAGAGTGTTAATCTTCAATTATTGGAGAAAATGCTAAAATTCCATAGGGCAGAGGTTCAATCAGAGAATGGGAATACATCACAAGATAGACTGGTGGCAGGTATAAAGTTGGCAGAAGCTATAGAATAGTCTCATCTAGAATATTCCATGATTTAAACATTTTCTTAGAGTGTATAGTTTTTAAGTCTGTGTTTTGAGAAGAGATATAGGCTTAAGTGTGCACATATGCTCATATCTGTGTATTGGAAGAGGGAGAGGATTTATTGCTTTGCAGTAGGATTACTATCAAAACGAATAGCCAGCTGATTATTCAGAATGCTAGACCTAAACCTAGCTACTCGGAGCAATAGAAAAACAAAATTTTAATACTTGCTCCATCATAAACTTTGAAAAATATATTGCTCTGATAGTTTGGTGAGAAAACCAAACACTAAGGTATTTGTTGTTGAATGTAATGATTCTCTTATCTTTAGTTTTTGTCAGCAGTTTAGGGCTTTAGCAATTCCAAACTTTTACTGTGTCAAACATTGGTTTAAAGAAGAAACACTTTTGGGATTGATAGTGTGTTTTTCAATTATACTAGGTTAATTCATTTACTCAATAAATATATGTTGAAATACTCCAATGCTGTGCTAGGTGCTGAGGATACATTGGTGAACAAAACATCTCTCTGCATTCATGATTCTTGCAATTTAGTAGAATATGGCTGGAAGCTATAAAATTGGTTTGGTGGTGATGTAGACTGCTGAAAATGAAGACTAGAAGGAGCCTCATAGTTATTCCAGTCCATAGTCTCATGTAAAAGAGTTAGGGATGAAAATCTAGACAAGTTTAGTTACTTGGCTGAGGTCAAATCAAGTCAATGGCAGATCCAGAATTAGAACCAGTCTCTCTGCTCACTGAACTCCCAGGATCCTTTTTGATGACCCTGAACTCCTTCATCTTGGTGAAGTGCTGGATCAGGAATGCAACACAGTGTCTCTGAGAGTCACAGGGTGTTCCATCTTACCCTTGGAGGTTCAGTTCACTCCTAAATCAGGTCCTGAGTGTGAAGCAGACATCGTTTGGACATTATCTCATTTTCAGACTCCAGTAAGGTACATTTGCATCACATTATCTTATAAAAGCAAACATTTAGAATACAAAGTAGCTGTGAGATGATTATTATTTTTTAAATAAATGAGCTAGTTTAATAGATAAGGCATATACCCCAATAATACAGATGATACATCTTTGTAATCATTCTGCATTTTTTCATCTGGCTATAAGAGTACTGCCAAGGAAACTGGAAGAATTGGGTTTCATGAAATATTCATTGAAATCAGTTTAACACTCTCATTATTTATAGTGCTTCAGGTTAGTGGTGCTATTTGCCTTAATAAGGATGGGAATAATGACTTGGCAGTGTATCTGTTTGTATTATTGTGTGTTATTGTTTACTGAAATAAAGCCCAAGATATTTTTAGAAATATACCTCTTTAAAAAGTCATGGCTGGAAAATACTACATTCCATACTTTGGGGCCTAACAATTTTTATTTGTATAAAATATTTTATTCTTTAATGAATATGATTAATGAGGGGACAGCATTCACATTTAAGGTATTATTTCTTATTCTGCTAAAGCATGGTGGGAATGTGTAAGTCTTTCTAAGCCTGGTTTATCCTGGAATTTAAAAAGTAGTATTTAAAGAGACAAACTACAACAAGCCTGATTGAAGGTGGTTTATATACTGCCGCTCTGACATTTGAATTTGAATCGTGGATATCTATTTTAGAAAGAAAAGTTTATATGTTGGATCATAGACATTATTTCTTAAGTTATTTGTTAGATTAAATTTATGTATATGTTGCATTCAATGGGTAAACGTATTTGATGGGCCATTTCTGAAGAATGCAATTTATTAAATCTAAGCATGAAGGGAGGTATTTTTTGCTTATTTTTTGGGAGTGTTTCATTAGGCTCTATAATGGTTGCCTATTAAAGTAACAGGAGAGACTAGAAGAGAAAGGAAAGGTATTTAGATGAAAGAGCAAGAAATAATGAATCATTAATACCCAGAAAATATTTCTAATAATTTTCTACAGTATTGTATTTATTGATATTTTAAAAGAAACTAGCTACATAGCCATAGCTCTATACAACAATGGTTGGGGGATTAGTTTGAATTTCCTTAGCCATATAGTTTTCCATCTCTTTTGGATGTAAAGCACCATGCTTCTCTTCAATCACACCTACCATTTTTAATTGTCAAGCTGTGATTACACCACAGTGCAGGCAACTTTGTCTTAATTTGAACTGTGATTCAAAGCTGCTTTGTGAGGATTTGCCAACAGGAACTCCTGTAGTTTACCTCTATTTTGGAGAAAATTCACAGATTGGTTATATAAAAAATTCATGATCTCTGACATCAACTGGGATCTGAATGCTATTGAGAAATCCTTTTATGGTTCCTTAGTCATGTCTTTCCTATTTTCCACAGCAGCTACTTAAAATTTCTTTATCCTCTTCAAGTTAAACCCCTCCACTTCCTCTGTCATTATTAACAGATAACCCCACTTTCTTCTTTTCAGAGAAAACAGAACATTGGATGCATACTTCCTCATTCCCTGCTACTGACAAACTGACAAACAACTTGACCTAATATGGCCGTCCTTTTATTTTCCTCCTAAGAAGTGAAAGAGGCACTCTTTCTTCCATTTGAGGCTGTTCATTTCACTTAGAGAACACTTCCTTCTTCTATGTCCCCAGATATATTGCATATCAATGATTTCCTCCTTTTAAAAAATATTTTTAACTTCTTTCCTTTTTTTTTTTTTTTTTGAGACAAAGTCTCCCTCTGTCGCCCAGGCTGGAGCACAGTGGCGCTATCACGGCTCACCGCAACTTCCGCCTCCCGGGTTCAAGCGATTCATCTGCCTCAGCCTCCAGAGTAGCTGGGATAACAGGTGTGCGCCACTGCACCTGGCTAAATTTTGTATATTTAGTAGAAACGGAGTTTCACCATGTTGGGCAGGCTGGTCTTAAACTCCCGACCTCAGGTAATTCACCCGCCTCGGCCTGCCAAAGTGCTGGGATTACAGGCGTGAACCACCAAGCCCGGACTTCTTTCCTTTAATACCATAACCTGTATTAGTTATGTTTTGCGGCATAACAACTTGCCAGTTTAAAACAACACACATTTATTACCTTACAGTCTCTGTGCGTCAGAAATCCGATAGTGACTAAGCTGGGTGATTTTGGCTCAGAATTTCTCATGAGGTTAGGTTGCAGTCAAGATGTCTGCTAAGGCTGACAATTATCTGAAAGCTTGATTAGGGATAGAAAATCCACTTCTAGGATGCTTCACTTAGAGGGGCTGTTGGCAGGAAGCCTGTTTCTTGCCACATGGACCTCTTCAAAGGACTACTCGAATGTCTTCACAACATGACACTGGCTGCCTCCAGAGCTAGGAATCCAAGAGAACAAGGAAGAAATTACAATGTCTTGGCTGGGCACGGTGGCTCACACCTGTAATCCCAGCACTTTGGGAGGCCGAGATGGGAGAATTGGTTGAACCCAGGAGGCGGAGGCTGCAGTGAGCTGAGATTGTGCCATTGCACTCCAACCTGGGTGACAAGAGTGAAACTCCATCTCAAAAAAAGAAAGAAAGAAAGAAAGAAATTACAATGCCTATTATGACTTAGCTTCAGGAATCATAATCACACACCACCATTTCCTTATTATCCTATTGTTTACATAGATCTGTCCTATTGAATGTGAAAGTTCAGGCATTGTGAGGTGGAAAGAGAACTACACAAAGCCATGAATACCAGGAGGCGGGAATCATGGAGCATTTAAACATATTTGATTTTCTCCTATTTTAAAACAAACAAAACAACAGCAAAAAGTTACTACTCAAAAACGAAATAAACAATCAAATCAGTAAAATCTCCCTGTAGCAACAACTCCTAATCCTGCCTTATTTTTCTCCATTTTCTTTTTCCTCTTTACATTCAAGCCTCTTGGAAATGTTCATGTGCTCTGTTGCTGTTTCATCACTTGCATTTATTTTTCAATCTGTTTGCAGACAGCATCCTTTCACTTCACTGAAGTACTTCTGTCAAGGTCCTCAATTCCTTGTAGCTGAGTCCCATAGGCATTTTCAGTTCCTTTTACTATGACTTGACTTATCAGTAGCATTTGATGCTGCTGACCCAGTCACACTCTCTTTTTCCTGAAAAATTCCTCTTCCAGTAGTTGCTCAGGTATGCTACTCTCCCATTTTTCATCCAATTTCTCTGTCTTGCTCCTTTTCAGTCCCCTTTGCAGAATTCTTTCTTGCTGTCCATTCTTTACCATTCTTTAGGTAATACTCAAAGTTTTGCCATACTTTTTTTCTCACTCTATATACTCTCTTGGGTCCTATTCAGCACCATTATGGCTTTAAGAATTACCTCTATGGTGCTGACTCCCAAATCTACATCTCTAGGTCATAATTATCTTTTTTTTTTTTTTCGGGGTTGGCAGGACAGGGTCTCACTCTGTCACCCAGGGTGGAGTGCAGTGGTGCAATCTCAGCTCACTGCAACCTTTGCCTCCAGGGTTCAAGCGATTCTACTGCCTCAGCCTCCTGAGTAGCTAGAATTACAGGTGCCTGCCACCATGCTTGAACCAGGGAGGCTAATTTTTGTACTTTTGGGTAGAGACAGAGTTTCACCATGTTGGTCAGGCTGGCCTCGAACTCCTGACCTCAAGCGATCTGCCCGCCTCGGCCTTCCAAAATTCTGGGATTACAGGCATGAGCCACCATGCCCAGTCTCACAATTATCTTTTAAATTAAACCCAACAACTTTCTTGTTATCTCTATTTGTTTATCATGCAGATATCTTACATTAATAATATCCCAAACCCCATTTAATATCTTCCTTCCAAACTTTCTCCCCCTATTATGTTTCCAGTCTCTGTGAAAGACACCTTTATCCATGATGTCAGCCTAAAATAATCAAAAGGCTCAGGATTCAGTTAAAAGAGTTTATTCAAGTGCAAAGTGTGAGGGCAGCTGTTTGGAAAGCATTAAGGCTTAACTTTTCCCCTTGGCATAATAAATTTGAAAGGTCCTTAAATTTTGTTTTCTTTTTACATCCACCAGGTAGTAAATTCAAGAAACTCAGCACCATTCACACCTGTTCTTTCTCTCTCTCCTCTATCATATCAACCAGGAAGTTGTGATGACTGTAATATTTAAAATATGTTTTGGATTAGTCCATTTATCTCCATTCCCTTTTCCATTTCCATTTGTTCAAACCCTTTTTACTTCCTCCCTGGATTACCATAAAACTTCTGAACTGTTGTCTTAGTGTCTACTCTTGCCCTCTTGTAATCCATTCTCCACATTCTCTTTCAAAATACAAATCTGAATATGTCATTCTCCTACTTAAAATGCTTCTATTAAATTTCTCTTGTCTGGCAATGCCACATTTAACAATTGTTATAGTTTTAAATTATATTTTAATGTTTAAAGCCTCATTAATTTTTCCTTTTGAAAATTTTGGCTATTCCTAAATCTTTCAAAATGAGTGCTTCTGTGGAAATAAAGTAGTGCACCAAAGATTCATTCCACCCTGTCATTTCTGCTCCTTAGGGAAAATGTATTGTAGAGGACTATACCAGAAAAAGGGATATAATTTTTTTTAACCTGAGATTTGACTCAAAACCCAAGGGAACTCCTGAATGCTAGTGAGTTAGGTTAGTTCTGGAGGACTTTTTTTTTCCCTAGAAAAGGCCGATCAAAGTGCACTCCTTTTCTCTTAGGCTTTCTCTGGTTCCCACATAGCTATTTAAGGGGAAAGAAGACAATGAGGTATAGGTGGAGAGAGTGTCTCTTCCCGGAAAAGTGAAATACTTGAGTTCTATCTTATGTCTCCAGCATCATGGAAGTTAGACATTCTCAGAAGATACCTAGTATTATAACACAAAGATTACCTTGGAATTTGCCTAGTTTACAGGAAGACTTTTCCTTCTTAGGGACACAGTGAATGGGGATAGGGAGGGAAGAGGACTTGCTCCTTTTCAGTCCCCTTTGCAGAATTCTTTCTTGCTGTCCATTCTTTACCATTCTTTAGGTAATACTCAAAGTTTTGCCATACTTTTTTTCTCACTCTATATACTCTCTTGGGTCCTATTCAGCACCATTATGGCTTTAAGAATTACCTCTATGGTGCTGACTCCCAAATCTACATCTCTAGGTCACAATTATCTTTTTTTTTTTTTTCGGGGTTGGCAGGACAGGGTCTCAGAATTTTCCTCTAGAATTGATAGTGGTTTGTTTTACTACCTTTCTTCAAGGAACCAGCATTGGATTGTGCTAACATCAAATTCAAAAATATATTTCTTTGTTACATGCTAATTATTGAAGAGGAAAATTTCATTAACAATATGTTTACTGAAAACCTGGGAGTGAATTTTTTGTGTCTGTTTCTGGCTTTTTAAAATTAAAGCTAGAGGCTTAGCACAAACAGCAACTTGATAGAGGTGATTTCAAGGCCATGGTGCTTTATAAAACTCCAGGGGATGTTGTTCAAACAGACTATAGAGTATGTGTGTGTGCCCTTCACACAAAATTCTGAGTGCATAGTGCCCACGGAGTTTTCAAATGTAGTAGTGGCCCAGGTGAGTCTTTGAGAGACCAAACTAATATGGTCCAACTATGTAGACTTTTGGTGGTCCAACTTGATTCTTATCTTTATTTTTATAATAATGTGAAACTGTCATCTTCTCATACTTTATAGTTTAGAGCATGTAGAGAAAAAAAGGCAGATTGTTTTCTTTTAGGGCAATTTGCCTCAAATTTTCTTGGCTAAGTCTAAAGAAAGAGGAAAACAGACAATTTGAGGTTGTAGTTTTTGACAAGGACATAGAATCCTTTCTGTGAATGATTGAAGGCAGGTCCACATGGGATAAAAACAGATAAGAAGGTAACAAAGTTAGGATTCTATTCTGAAATGTCAGGAGCCTAATCAGTGTCCTGGCTTGAATGGAAGACTGGATCATTTTTATAGTCATTCATTAATTTATTTAACAAATATTTATTCATTAAAACTATATGCACTATGGTGAACACGACAAATATGCTCCTTATCCTGATGGAGACTTAATAGAGTCTAGGGACAAGTAAATGGGCAACTAATAAAGTGTAATAAATGCTGTCTTAGATAAAGTAGAGGAAGGTACTTGACCTAGACTTAGATGGCTAGTACCATAGAAGACTTCCTAGAGAAAAAGATATTCAGGCTGAGATGTGAAGGATGAATAGGGTTTAGCAAGACAAAGGAGATATGGATGAATGCTCTCAGCATAGCAATATGGGATAGATTGTACTCAACTCTATTGATGCAAAAGGTGGGAGAGTTTTATAAGCATTGGAGTGAGCTATTGGAAGAGTTTTGGAGGGCATTAGGGAGTACATTGGTCAATGTGGTTAGGCCATGTATGTTGCTTATTGGTGCTTATTGAAGTTAGACTTCTACCTTCCCACAGAGACTGGGAGATAGAAGCTATCTTTCTTGATGATTACATTTCAAAGGGATGGCTCTTAAGTTCTTGAGAAAGACTTTCCCAGATGGTGTTTACATCTCAAAGGGGCAGAAAAAAGAATTTACAATGGAAAGTTTTCTAAAAGTGAATGCTGTAACTAAAGAGAGACTGGGGGCTTATATTGAGGAGAAACTTGTCTAAAGTTAAGCAGAAGGGAATGCTAAGGCTGTTTGGTCATGTTAAAAATAAAATTAGAAAATAACTGTTGATAATTTTCAGACTAAGTTTTAAATCTTTAAGGAGCGGGGTTGTTTAGTTTTTGTAACTAGTTATTTGAATTACAAAGGTATTGCACAGTATTTCAAATCTCTCTAGACAGTCTGCTTAAGTGTAACATTCATTTACATTTGTGATAATATGAAACTGTCTTCTATTTTAGGAGTTGCTTTTAGATTTAATGGAAATTTTTTCTTTCTTCAAACTCATCTTCCATATCACTGCAAAGATAATTTTTCTAAATGAGATATTTGATGTTACAAGCCTTCTATGATCCTTTCTCTTCAATTTCAGAATAAAATCCAGACTCTCCAGTATGATATTCAAGGTCTTTCTTAACAAATATTCTATTCACCTTTTTAGCTGTCACTTTCACCCTTTAGAGTTTCTACAGCTCTTTATTTTTCAAATGTTTATGGAGTTTCCTCAGCCTAAGCTGCTGCTATCTCTTTTTTTGAAGATAATTCTTGCAACTGGAATGACCAAAATGTGTCTTGGCATCTATTAATCTGTATTTTTTTTCTTTCTCCCTGATTAGACTGTAAGCTCCTTGAAGGCAGGAACTATAACTTTCATCTCTTTTTTCCCTAGTCAAGTAGAGTGGCTGACAAATAATTAATACAAGCCTTTGTTGTATAAATGAATGGACAAAGGTGGGCGACTAATTTCTTTGAGAACATTATGGTTTGCTATTTGGAGACTTATTGAGTTATTGTTAATAAAATAAAGGAATTTTCCTGTCAACTCTTCATTAGTAATTTTATTCTTTGTTCTTGCAACTCATCTAAAAAGAGAAGACATAATAGCACTTAAACATCCATAGTTAATTCAATTAAAACATTAATCATTGTTTTTCTGGAGATATCATCTGGTTTATAATGGGTTAAGGAAGTAAATATGTTAGCAAATTAGGATCTCTACTTTTAGTAAAAGAGTGAAAAATGAGGTATCATCCTTAAATTTTTTTCTAATAAATAAGCTGCCCTGTGGGTAGAAAAACTTGAGAAAGATTGGAGAGTGTCCAATTCAAATGAAGCAATGTTCGGTCTATTTAATTACAAAACCAGATGGATTATCTGGCCTGCTGATGGCCAGAAGCTTTGTGAAGATGACATCTCTCTTTACTTGGAAGAAAATAGAAGGGGAGACTACCTATTGAAAAAGTTTTTTATTTTTATCAACCTCCTTAGAGTCTGTTCTCAGCACACTGCTGACTTTTAAAAAGATCAGATAGGAATCAGAGAGGATTAAAGGCGAATCCTCTAAAACATGGTAAAAATCTGTTGGATTTTTTAGATGACAGAGAGTCTTAAGCATGCCATTTACGAGCTCACTGCCAAATATATCTTATGCTTATTTATATATTTTGTATATTTCTTATTTTATTTCAGGACAACTTGTCCATTTAGATGGTATTCATGGCATCAGAGAGCTACTTTTTCTGGAATTTCCGCTATATAAGAAAGAATTTTCTATTGTTCTCTAAGGCTTTTAAAAAATTTTTGGTAGGTTTTAGTAAGTGTGCTATTTATTCATTCATGAATTAAACAAATACATGTTGATATAGATTTAGTTCTTGTTCACATTGAACTTACAGTCAAGAAGGGAGATAGACTTTAATCAAATAATCTTACAAATGAATTTGAACGTATAATTATGATCAGTACCGTAAAGGACATATGTGTGGTATCCTGAGGGCAGTCATTTGAAGGATGAGTAGAAATTAATCAGATAAATGTGAAAGTGGTGGGAGGTACTGGAAGAGAGTATTTGAGCTGAGGGAGTATCATATGCAAAGGACCAGTGGTAGAGGGGCGTGTAAGGTTCAAATTATGAAAGAAAGCCATTGTAATTGGATGGCAGACATAGCTCCATGTCATGTTGGGACATGATGGAGTTATGCTCAGAACTGGCCTTGCGGAATTTTGAAGACCATGTTAAGGATATTGGTCTTTATCAAGAGAAATGTAAAGTCACTGAAGTATTCTAAATAGGAGTGTTGACATAGTAAGATTTGCATTTTGATGAGATAATTCTGGTTGCAAGTGAAGAATGGAAGTAAAAGAGTCATCCCTAGAGACTAGTTAGGAAGCTCTTGTGAGATTATAGGTAAGAGATAGTGGGAATTTGGACTTAGGTGGACAAGGTTGCCTCATACAGTTGTGTAGCTAATGCACTGCACAAAAGCTCCCAACTCTGCTTACTCACAAGAGTAAGGGAGTGTCAGTTGATGATGGATGAGAAATGTGAATTAAGAGATAAGGAATGTGAAGGATGACTCCTGAGTTATGGACTATGCCACTAGATAGATGGCGATGTTATTCAATATACATGGTTGAACTTGTGACTTGAAGAATATCTTTCTATGGATTGATATGTAAGTTTTTTTGCAATGTACACCCAAATACTGTCTCTGGCACCATCGTCTACTATTCGTCTGCATGTACAGCACAGCCTAGGCATAGTAATGATGCAGAGTTCCTGAGAATTGAAAGGCAATTTCATGCTTCCATGCCTTTGCTAATGCTATTTTCCCTGACTAGATTAGAATAGCTTTCCCTCTTTCAGACTGAAAAATTCCTAATTTAAGGTCTATCCAAAGAAGACCTAACCTATGCAGCTTCTCACCATCTCCTTCCGCCCAAGGAAGAATGAATTGTACCTTCTTATGTTGTCCTGAACATCTTGTACATGCCTTTCATACCACTTAACCAATTACCAGTTGACATCTTCCATTAATTCATGGACACTTTGAGAGCAACAACTTTTTCCTTCTCTCTCTCTCTCTCTTTTTAAAAAGAGATTAGTTTTCTTTTTCTTTTTCCTTTTTTTTAATCACACAGTTTAAAGGGTCATATAATAAACCACAACTTGTTTCAAAAAACAACAGACTCCCCTATCTTCTTGCTCCCATTTTCAGAGGCAACCATTTCCAACAATTTAACCATTTGCTTTTGATCATGTATTGCCAAATATTTGAACAACAAACTTGTATTGTTACTTTATTTTTCAGTTTTAGGTATTACCTATTGAATCATTTCTATGAGGGATGATAGCTTCTTTTTGTTTAAATGAAACATTTAATGTTTTTCCTTACCCTCTACTTCAGCACACACATTCAGTAGTGTATACATATGCTCTCATATACTTCTTCTCCCTCATCCTCTCAATAGGGTTATATTATAATTTTGGTTAGATAATAATTAAATGTTTACGTTGCTGTGACTTTGTATATGCTCTTGAAATCTGAACGATGCAGTAGGCATATATGCACAGCTTTCTGTTTTCCTTGAGGTTAATAATACTTTCTGTGGATTGTTTTGTTTTCTATGTACTTATTAATTTATCTTTTCTCAATATGTTCAAACACATCAGATATTCCATCAATTTCATTTTCTTAAGAAACTGCACAAAAAGTGTTGAAAATGCCTTTATTCTATTTTTACATATAACTGGTAATTTGGCTGTTATAGTATTCTAGCAAATAATTCTGGGAAATAATAAAATCTAGGAAATGATTTTCAAGTCATTGTGCCCTGACCTTCAGCTTCCAGTGTGGCACTTGAGAAGTCTGACATTATTCTGATTCTTGATCCTTTGTATGAAACTTCTCTTGGGAGCCTCATAAAAGATGGGCCTGCTGTAGTCAGAGAAATTCTTATATTGAATTTCAATACACAAATAGGCATGTTGGCATCCTGGGGAGAACATGAGTTAGACACACTTTGTTCAAATCTTGGCTCTGCCTATAACTGGCTGAGTGACAGTGGGGAAGTACTTTCATATCCCTGAGCCTCAGTTTCCTTAGCTGAAAATGGGAGAAATGATATCTGTCAGGTGAAGTTAAGTAAAGATTGGAGCTAATGAGACCTATAGAAAATATTTTACCAAAGATAATTATTATTATTCTTTTTGTGTTACCGTAAAAGGAGAATTAGCAACTATTTCTGAAGACATTGACATTTTACTGAATTTCAAGTAACTGCACAAAGATAAACCATGACCTTTCAATTAGGCAGAATTTTGTCTTTGCTTTCTTTCTTTCTTTTTTCTTGCATAACGTGAGTCCTTCTCCAAAGTCCTTAGAATTACATTTTAAATTCCTTTAAAGGTTTTTTTTTTGTGATTATAAAAGTAAAATATGTTCATTGTAAAATATCTAGCAAATATAGAAGCAGAAGGAATTAGGAGCTCAGATGTTAATTTATTGGTTTATTTCTACCTAATACTGATAGAACAGGGAAGATGACTTGGGAGGTGAACAGCTGCGTATGCAGATGTTCCTCATGAATACGAGTTGTATTTATGTCCTATGGATTAAAATACTAGTTGATTGAACTCTTAGTTAATGCATTTCATAAAAATAGGAGAAGATGTGCTTGGATAGAGCCAAATTATTTTGAGAAGAGTATGCTAAATGTAATATAATGAAAGAAAGAGAAAAATACTCATATAAACCAGTGAAAATAGTAGCTAATGATGATATCATGTATGACTTGGAGAAAAGAGTGAAGAAGATGCTTTCTATAGATAATACAACAATTACAAAGAGATCAAGACTGCTACTTGTGTCCTCAGATTTCTCCTTAGCATTATATTAAAAATGAGTAATCAACAAAGGAAACTTAGGAAACATTGGTGACTTCAAACTGAGGACTGGAATATAGTTGGGTAACAGAATATGTTATCCAAAAGAATAGACATGTTAATGCAGGGCAGGAAGGGTGTAATACCTTTACTCCCCTACATATGTTATAAGGGCCACAGCCAGCACTCTTATAACAAAAGACAGGTTAACAAGAGACAAGCTTAACAAATTTATTTAATCAAAGTTGTATGTGACATGAGAGCCTTCAGAAATGAAGAGCCAAAGACTCTGGGAAAATTGTCAGTTTTTATGCTTAGGTTCAATTAAGAACAGGCAACTATGTAGAAATGTGATTAGACACAAAGGGTATGGTCTGGCCAAGCATAGTGGCTCATTCCTGTAATCCCAGCACTTTGGGAGGCCGGTGGGGGGGAGAATCATTTGAGCCCAGGAGTTCAGGACCAACCTGGGCAACATTGTAAGACATCTTCTCTATTAAAAAAAAGTAAAAAGGTATGATCTACTAGTAATAGACTAAGGCAAGAAACCCAGCAAGGCCTATTTGTTCAGATTCTTCTTGACCTCTTTGTGAGGAAGCATTTCTTCCTCCTGGGTATAGGGCAGGACCTCTTCTGGAACACAGGTATTCTGACATACTATCAGGCAAGGTAGGACAGAGGATTTCTTTTTGCCAGCTCTTATACAGAAAGGTGGGGAAAGTTTAGAGCAATATTTCTCGTTTTTGTGACCCACTATGGGGAAGAGGAGTTCAGTTTTTATGGCCTGTCTTGGAAGAGAGGAGAACAGGAGACAGGAGGACAGGAGAAGGTTAGAGAGGGGCTTTTAAAGCCCTTGCAATGTCCTTAAGTTTAAAGTAGTAAGCATGCCAAACACCATGCTTTGGGGTATTGTTTTCTGAGCCCCAATATTAGGAAGGTGCAGGGCAATGTTGCTGTGGGCAATTACAAATATGCCTATGAGAAAATCTATTGCTAAAGAGATAAAAGAAAAGAAACAATTGTATTGTGTAATTTTACTATTGGTCACATTGCCAAATGACAGAATAGATGGTAAGTTTGTATTATCAGATCACAAAACTCCATAATGGTGAGCTACGGTAGTGATAGGTAGCTATCAGGATAGGAGGCATTCTGAACCTCTTATAAACCAAGAACATTTGACATGTTCTTGATTTGCTTTAGTGATAACTTCAGCTAACTGAATAAGACATCCACTAGCTGGAACTTAATTCTGACCAGAGAGAGTTTTTTTCTGGTGATGAGTAAGGGAAGATATTTATCAAGTACTTTCAACATGGCAGCCACTTTATATATGTTATATTTCTTAATTCTTCTGGTAATTTTATGAGCCAGCTAGTAGAATATTAACTTCATTTCTCAAATGATGAAATCTGGGCTCAGGGAAGTAATGTAACTTGTTCATGACCAAGTTATGAGTAAAATACAGAATTACAATCCATGTCTTCCTGACTCAGCCTATTGTCTGTGACTGCATAACTGCAGACTTAATAACAACCAGTGAGAGAAGACTGGGCATGATAAACAGTGTAGATTTTAGGAAGGCAGATTTTACAAAGTTGAGAGGCAAAAAAGTAGGCGTAATTACATGGCATGAGTCCCTGAAAGAGATATGAGCTAAAGGTTTAGATATTATCAAAGAGTCAACTTTTGCCATACGATTAAAATGAGGAAGAAGAGGCAGAAGAACCCAAAGAAATCAACATGGAAACACTGAAGATTCTCAAATGAGATCAGATTTTAAAATCCATGAACAAAAAGAGAGAAAGAAGAGCACATAACTAAGGATCAATGAGAGACTGCCAGAGACTTTTAAGAAGAGCATCAGAAGGACTGTATCTTCAAATGAGTTGAGTCTTGTAGATATACAATGAGGCTAAAAAGGCCTTTTAAAAATTTAGGGTGTAGGCCAGTCAAAGAAGTGACATGTCCTGCTCAGGATTGATGGAAAAGCAGATGGGTGAAAAAGAGAAGAGAGAATTCACAAATCCAATTTTGCCTTTATGTCCTCTGTAAGGAAAATGATCTTAAAATGATCTTATAATTAGTAAGGATAAAACAAGCATTTAAAAAAGGACCGTAGGCATCCTCTTACATTACAATCTCTTCACATTCTTAGGGCTCTTCACTTTCTTTTTTTTTTGAGACGGAGTCTCGCTCTGTTGTCCAGGTTCAAGTGCAGTGGCATGATCTCGGCTCACTGCAAGCTCCACCTCCCAGGTTCACACCATTTTCCTGCCTCAGCCTCCCAAGTAGCTGGGACTACAGGTGCCTACCGCCACGCCCAGCTAATTTTTTTTGTATTTTTAGTAGAATCGGAGTTTCACCATCTAAGCCAGGATGGTCTCGATCTCCTGACTTCGTGATCCACCCGCCTCAGCCTCCCAAAGTGCTGGGATTACAGGAGTGAGCCACCATGCCCGGCCTGGGCTCTTCACTTTCTTAGGGGGCCTCTAAGGCCTAAGAAAGTGAAGAGATTGTAAGAGGATACCTACTGTCTCCAAGTGAATTCAGCTTTCATAATGACTTCTGAGAGGACTTAGAACTGAACTGCTCTCAGTGTCTTGGTGTCTTAATTCAGTAGTACTGGTTGCCCTGCAGCCAGAAACACTGACTCAACAAGTTAAAGTGGAATTACCACTGTAGTATAAACAATCAAGTGGGCTGTGTTTTGAGCTAAGGTTGGGAGGTTGGTAGATTTAATCATCAGCACCAAGCAAAAGACAAAAATGAATAAAAGGGATAGAGACTAGGTAAGACATTTGATCTGGCAGTGATGACAATCATGAGTGTACAGTATCAGTCCTGGAAATTACTACACAAATGACAGGTGTATTTTGTGATTTTGAAGGCAGGATAGTAAATGGGAAAATAAGCTGATATTGAACAGCATTAGTAGATGCTGAGGTTTACTGAAAACTGCAGACCTGAAGGGAGCTGAAAATAAGTTAAAGTTGTCAAGGTCCAGGGAGGTTGGACTGGGGCAGCAAATGTGGGACCAATTCAAATAATTCTCAGGATTGTTTTAAAAGCTGATCCTTCTTGTCCCAATGGCAACATATTTTTCCTTTGTCAGCTAATTTTAGTATATGTTATATTACTTCTTGGCTCTCCAACCCAATGTTACTCTTTAAGCTTTAAAGTCTAAATTTCCTTTTATTTCTTCATTTTTGAATCTTGGCTCCAGCATCCTGGAAATGGTTCGAAAGGCACCTTGTCAGCAGCATTTAAGCCTCAACTATCTGAAGCAATAATAAACAAATTCCATCTTTTCTTCAGGGGAACACAAGAGAACCTTCAAAGTACGGTGTACTCAGTATCAAGAACCATGAAGGGTCTAAGGTTTCGCCTGTTTGCAAATTCACGAGTTAGCCTGTACAGTTTCATGAAGGTTGTCAGAAGACCCAAGATTCCCTAGTCAGATACAAAAGATCTGTTGCTCACAGATCAGCTGTTAGTCAGAGCACAAGTGTCAGCATAAGCTTCATGTTCCCCTTCATTTCCCAAGTCCTACAGCAGTTACATGGAGGCGGGCCCAGGTGGTTGCTGCACAGTGCTTTTGCAGGATTTTGAGGAATCTGAGTTTAGAAACCCCAGTTTTTTTATAAGGGACTATACGCAAATCTTCTCAAACTTTACTCTTGGGGAGCTCTCTTTACTATACTGAACAACATGTTTATTATATAAGCATCCTTGAAAAGGTAGGTCAGTGCCCTGGCCTGCAAGAAACTCAAAAGACCGTGGAGAATTCTCTCTCACCATCCAGTTTCACAGAGTCCTTGCAAACTTAATAAAAAATAATAATAAAAGACAAAATAAGACAAGCACTGGCTTTCAAGGTTTATTTAAAATATTTTCCCAGTTTTACATTTGTACTCCATTATTTAAATCTATTTTTAAAACAAAATGTATATGTAAATTATATATTATATAATTTTAACTTTCATATTCCCAGTTGTATATTCTGTGGCAATTTCATGTTTACCCAGTGGAAGAAAAGCAGAAAATATTCATAGGATGAAAGTCCATAAAATAGTATAACAACATTTTTAATCAACTTAAGTTTAGAGCATAGGGTAAAAGAATCTCATCAGTAAAAAGTTTTGCCTTCTTACTTCTATTGCATCTTTTATTCTTTAGTTTATAGTAAAAGATTTTAACATTAGCATTCCAAGAAGAAAACATTTCCAGTGTGCAGCTATAATTCTCTTCAACAAATCACTGTTTATTTTTTATTTTTAACAAATCACTCTTTATTAAAGAAGGGCTGTGGAAGTGACAAGAGTGGTGGTGTTGATGTGCTCAAAAGCCAGGACCTCATGCTAACATTCTAAAATGACATAACAAAGAGAATAAGAAAATATACTTCACAAGTCCTAGCCTCTGGGAAAAACATTTTGATAACCCTCGTTGTGGGCATATGTTAAATTATACCATTCCTTATCTCTGTCTGTGGGTTGTCAGTCAGTCCCAAGTAAAAACAATTTATCCCTGAAATAGAGACGTTAATGATTTGAAACAATATTTATACCAACGGTTCTCAAGACCATTGTGATTCAGTGTACATGGGAATGTAAACCATCCTGGAAAGGATTAAATGTTGAGGTTTTCACATTCCCTTATACCTAGGTGAAACATCTAATCAGTCCATCTAGTCAGGCTCTGCATACACCACGCAGTCCTGCTTCAAGAAGAAATTTCAAAAACATTATACTAATTTTGAAATCCCTGGTCTCATGTTAAAAAACTAGTTTTCAATACAATCACAGAGACGCAGGGAGAAAATTTGACACCTGCAATTTAATACAGAGTTACTCATAGATAAGAACATTAAGTTGGAACTTCGTTTATGCTTAGCCTCCCTTTCAGAAAAGGCCAGTGAAAAAATATAAGGAACATTACCATTCCCGGCAGAGTGATTTAACAACTTTGTGCCAGTGGCCAGGTATAATTGGAAGCCCCTGGGGTCCTCACCTAGAGATCTGCCCCTGTCATGCCCATATCCCTATTGCTCACAGTCACCTTCTCCTCTGGGCAGAAAGAGGAGGGAAATCCCATCTCATTTTGTCCTCCCTTGGTGTCCTTGAGATCTGGCACAATTCCTTTCCAACATGGTTAGCTGTTGCGTTTTCACTCCTGCTGTCAAAAATAGTTTGGGCTGAGAGTGCACAGGGATTATATGTCCCAGCTTCATTACATTCAGTTTTTCCACACATGTTCTAATTCTTTAGCTATCCTGGCTCTAACCGTTATGAAACCTTGCAGGAATACTCCTTGCTCTTTGTCGTCCAAGCTTTTATATTTTTGGCCAGCATATGGACCTTGCAAAAAGCCCTTGCAAAAGCAACTTTGTGTTTTGGACATGTAGAAGTTGAGCCTTTCTTCCTTCCTTGCCCTGGGGAAAATTCTTGCAGTTTCATCATTTGAAAATCTCTCTGCAGGTTTCCTCAGGGACCTGAGAAGGCTTCCTTCTCCATCCCTCCCCTGGCCAATTTTTCAAATGGATCAGATATAAACTAACCTGTAATTAGCATCTATCTTTTTGGGAAAATCCATCCCAGAGAATGTACCAGGCCCAGTTCCAGTTCTGCACCCTCCTCAGTGCAGGCCAGTGAGCTCTGTTACTTGGCCCCACAGAGTGATTCATCTCCCCATCCTCTCTTGGAGATTGGAAGGATAGGCTGGGCAAACCAAACATCTATCTGCCTAGGTTATTTGGAATCCTTACACAGGAGTCAACTGGTTAATAAACCCCTTCCCCCCGGGGGGGATTCCAGGTACTTGTTTCCTTCTAAGCAGTGATGCTAACAAGTAGACCAGGAAAGAAAATTTGGGCTTTAACTATACAATTTATCACTTAATTTTGACTTGTCCAGAGTTAGTGGGAGAAGTAGGGTCATCGGTTGGACCTACAGAGCATTTGTAAGAATGTAAAAAAGTCTGCCTTTCCCCAGGCTGATGTTGGCTTGATGAGTTCCATGCCCAGTGCTCAGCCTGGCAAATGGATTTCAGTCCCCACACAACCACTTGGCCATGCATCTTTGGCCAAGGCCTTATTTAAGCTGTAAGAATGTAGAGATTCAGTTAATTTTGTGTTACATTTTTATAGTAATGACATGATGTAATGTAGTAGTGAGTTTATTTCAAAGGCAGAATTCATTTTAATAGTTTTTACAAATGACTCTAGTCTTCTATTTATGGGATCAGTAAGGGTCTCAAGTAATCACCTCAATTTTTCAGTTGTACCTCATTGAATTTTATGAAGGAAATATATGGTTTTGTATATTCACAGTTTTGGGATTCATCAAGGTCTTAGAACGTATCTTTGCACATAACAGAGTTCTGTGGTATTTTCAAAGCATTTGAATGACCCTATATTCCTTTTCTTTATTGTAAGGCTACTCTATATAATGTAAGATTGGGTCTATTTTATTTTTTCATTTTCATTTTTTTTAGATGAAGTCTTTCTCTGTTACCCAGGCTGGAGTGCAGTGGCGTGATTACAGCTCACTGCCACCTCAACCTTCCAGGAACGCTTGAGTGATCCTCCCACCTCAGGCTCCCAAGTAGTTGGGACTACAGGTATGTACCACTATGCCTGGCTAATTTTTTTACGTTTATTTTTTGAACAAATGAGGCCTTCCTATGTTGCCAGGGCTGGTCTCGAACTCCTGGGCTCAAGCGATCCTCTTGCCTTGACCTCCCAAAGTGCTGGGATTGCAGGTGTGAGCCACCATACCTAGCCAGATTGGGTCTATTTTAATATCATTTTACTTAAAACATTACATATCTTTTTTTTCACATTCAAAACATCTAAAGAAACCTAACTTATACGTAGATGAGGTTAAACCAGTAGGGGTAGCAAATTTCTGCTTTGTTTTCTATAAAACCATGAAAATTAAATGTGCTATTGTTAATCATTAATATAATGGGCATATTTATAATAAATATATGGGTATTACAATATTTTTGGGTAAATTTCCAAAATACATTGGCTATTGTCTGGTCTCAGAACATAATACCCCAAAGCATGGCATCTTGGTATACTGCGTGTTTTGAACTGAAGGAGGTTGGAAGAGCCTCAGAAGCAGAGACTCTGACCTTCTCTTGCCCTCTTATCTCCTGCCCGTTTTACTCCTCCAAAGCAAGGCACAGGAACCGGAATTCCTCTTTTCCAAGGTGTGTTATAGACACTAGAACTTCTATTCTCCAAAGCAAGCCATAAAACCTAAAATGGTCACTCTCTGACCTTCTCCCTTCTCCCTTGAAGACATTCATTCCAGCGGGATCCCGCCCCATAATCTAGGGGAAGTAATGTTTACACAAAAAGGCCAAGGAGGATCTGAATAAATGTGCCTTGCTAAGTTCCCCTAGTTTATTACTGTTAGATCATACTGTTTTTTTGTCCACTAACATTTCTACATGGCTGTCCATTCTTCATTGAATACAAGCACAAAAATACCGTTTTCCCTGGGTCTTTGGGTCTTCATTTCTAAAGGTTCCTGTGTCAAGTAAAACTTTGATTAGATAAATTTATGGTTTTCTCTTTAAAAAATTTTTATTATTATTATTATTTTTGAGACAGGGTCTTGCTCTGTCACCCAGACTGGAGTGCAATGGCACAGTCACAGTTTACGGCAGCCTTAGCCTCCCAGGTTCAAGCAATCTTCCTGCTTCAGCCTCCTGAGTAGCTGGGACTATAGACACACACTATGTTTGGCTAATTTTTAAAATTTCTTATAGAGGCAGGGTCTCACTATGTTGCCCAAGTTGGTGTTGAATTCCTGGGTTTAAGCAATCCTCAATTTCCCAAAGCTCTGGGATTACAGGGGTGAGCCACAACACCAAGCCCTCTTCTCTTGTTAATCTGTCTTTTGTTATTAGAGTGTCAGCCTTGGACCCTGAGATGAGTGAGGAAAAGGTATTACACCTTTTTGCCCCTATACTCTCTAACTTAAAGCTCAGCTCTTTATTGAGGAAATCTGTTGACGTACATGATCTACAGTTCCAAGGAATTGAGTGTGTATTAAAAACAAATAAGGAAGCAATTATCCTGGAGTAATCTGGCCTCTTTAAACAGTATACATAGTAATAATTGAGTAATTAAGGAATTTAATGCAGGTGAGTTGTAAACTAATTTAGCTATGAGCATCAACATCTTAAACTACAACTACAGGAAATTCTTTTTAAATTAAGCGCCTTTTGATAACTTGAACTACCTTTGTAATTCATTATTCTTCACTCCTCATTTTTAAAAAAAATATTTAAAAGCAGATGACATGCTGGGATCCCATAAAATTTCCCTCTTAATCAGTCTATAATGTCAAGGGTAACATTTCAATACTTGCAATATAAAAACAGTGCACTCAAGAGCTTGAGTTTAATGTTTTACCAGCATAGCATGGGGTAACAGTTAGTGTTTTTATTTCAAATAAAAAATTGGAATTAACTTTTTAAAAAAATGCTAGATTCCTGGTTATGAATGCATTCTAATTGATGAGGGGAAAAAGAATGTTTTATTGTGATTAAGAGCTAGAGATGAAGGCAGTTTAAATTAGTTTTTAGAGCAGTTTAGATACATGCATAGCAGTGATCAATAATGAGCAATGATATAGTGGCAGGCCACTATGTTCCAGATGCCACTGTATTCTCAACAATAAGAACGTATTATTATCAGCAGGACATGTGACATGGGCAAGTGGGAGCAAAGGCTGTGACGTAACAACTTCACTCTAGGTATTGAAAGAGGATGTGAGAAGCATTCGGGGGCAATAGCACAAAAGGACAAAGCAACAGAAGAGAAATAATCTTGGGAAGCACAGCAGCCTTGGGCATGCAACAATGTTTTCCATTTTATTATTTTTTATCCTGGAGTTATGCAGGATTTCTATTTGCTAGGAGAGGTATTAGTAATATGAATTCCTTTGAGTTATTTGGAGGTGAACAAATCTTTTCTTTTCTCTGAGCTACAGTGGTTACTACTCTGAATTTTGAGGGACTGACCAACTACCCTCTTCTCTTTCATCTACTTTTTGGAAGAAATAAGGCTTTTAAAAATCAACTTGTGGTCTAACATCAGAGATGAGTCATTCATGATGCTTTTTCTTTTCTTTTTTTTCAGGCAGGGTCTTTCTTACTTTGTTGCCAAGGCTGAAGTGCAGTGGTGCGATCACGGCTCACTGCTGCCTTGACCTTCCAGGCTCAAGTGATCCTCCCATCTCAACATCCCGAGTAGCTGGGACTCCAAACCGTGCCACTATGCCCGGCTAAGTTTTGTATTTTTAGTAGAGATGGAGTTTTGCCATGTTGCCCTGGTTGGTCTCGGACTCCTGGGCTCAAGCAATCTGTCTGCCTCTGTCTCCTGAAGTGTTGTGATTACAGGCGTGAGCCACTGCACCTGGCCAGGATGCTTTTTCTGTTTCTGAGATATAATGAACTATATCTTAAGAATTCATAAAGCCCTAAAAAGTAAATATTTACAAGCAGAAATCTTTCTGACAAAGAAACAAGATTACTCAAAGTGAGTAGTAGTTTGGGCTCCCTGGAAAGAACCCAGAACTTAAGTGTCAGGAAACGTGGATAGTTCTGAATGTGCTCCTGGCTGGTTGACAACTCTGGGCAACTTATGCAGTACCTCCAACTCATGGTTTATTTACCTGAAAAACAAGTGGGTTGGCTATGTCTGTGGTTTGAAAGGTGCTCTATGATGTCCCAGAGTTCTCAGCAGTGTCTCATTGGCTGTTTTGGAGTCTGTCAGGGGTCCAGATAGCTGCCCCCACTGAGCTTGCTTTTAACAGAGCTTTTTCAGTTTGTATTTCTTGTATACACAAAGTAATATTAAATTAAAAAAAAAAAAGATAATCCAGCTAAGAAAGTTTGAGAATACTGGGTTGAGATTCAAAATAAAATAAACCCCAAATTTTAGAAATTATATTAGCCTGGAAAGATAGGACTGTGTCTCTTTGTCTTTTTAGCACCTAGCACATATCAGGTACTTGATACATATTTATCATATGAATGCAATCGTTGTAATGACCAACTGGGAAGGAAATGCAAAAGCAGAAGGCACCATATTTATGTTGCTATTCCTGGGTGTCATTTCTATGTAGCTTGTGATAGCCAATAGTAAAGAACAACATGGACTATGTTTAGTGGACAACAACTAATTTTATTGGATTTGTGTACATAATCTGAAATTTAGTCTAAGGACAAGCTATATTACTATAAATTCCAGGAAATCTAGACAGAAAAAATGGGCAATTTAGAACAGACTGGAAGAGTAACTCTTTCGGTTTGTCTGGAAAACCCAATCTAAGGAATAAATTCAGTTTGCAGTTTCTTTCAAGTAGAATTGGTGACTCTTGGATGCAGTTTATAAACACGTAACACATTTTCCTTGCATGCAAATATCTATTCTACGACCTCTTCTAAATGAAGAGAAGATTTGAAATTTTCTTCTCCAATAAATAATGTTTGTGTGCATGTTGCAAAAATAAGAGAGAAGCAAGAATAACTCTAGCAGATGCTTAAAGGTTTAAGATTAAAGACACATGTAAATGTGAGTCATAGTGGGTGTTCTGTGCACTTGAGTGAATATTCCCAAATCACAGCTAGAAAAAGTTAGGAGTAAATTGACTTAACTTATGGTAAATCAATTGTGGTCCCTGAATTGGAGGGAAATAGATGAGCAAGAAAAAAATTATTTGACAGGACTCCACTAAGGAAAACAACATTCAAGTAACAGATGAGGTATTTTACTGCCTAGAGGAATTACCCAGCCTTTAGCAAGGCGAAGTCAGCCTCAACTGGCAGGAGGTTTGTTTTAAAACTGAAATGAGAAAAAGGATCTGGGCTTACAAATGATGGGAAGATATATTATCAACAGGGGAACCCCCCCCACCCGCAGAAAATAGCAACTAACTTGTTTCCCCAGCACAACTGAAAGGATGAAGAAGGAAAGCAATTTAATGTACCCTGGTCATGCAGTTACTTTCCTTTATCCTTACTAACAGTGCTTGTCAAGATGGTTCTGGAAACTGAATAAATGTAAGTAATGAATCATGATAGACATCAGTGAAATGCTTTATTTCTTTTTCTCTGGGTTCATTGTTTCTGGTTTGACTTTCATGGGAAGTTTACAGTCGTTTTCATTCTTCAGAAGTCAGTTCCCGACTTCTCTGGTCAAGGGGTTGAACAAACATCTAGGAAAAAGGAGATAGTCTCTGTTCTCTCTCTCTCTCTTTCTTATTTTACCTCTCCTCCAGCCTCTCTCTCCAGTATATCAACATATCAATAGCACTGAATCATGCATGGACTCTCAGGTTTTAAGCCTGACATTCAAATTGCCACCCTGTCTGTTTAATATGATGATGGCTACTGCTATATTTGAGACAGCCACCACATTCTCCAATTTTATTTTATTTTATTTTTTTAATTTTTTTTATTTTATTATACTTTAAGTTCTAGGGTACATGTGCGTAACTTGCAGGTTTGTTACATATGTATACTTGTGCCATGTTGGTGT
>NW_012115799.1:4167366-4177323 GCF_000951035.1 Colobus angolensis palliatus | reverse complement strand
TTCTCCTGGTGTGCCGGTGTGCTTACAGCGCAGTATTGGGGTGGGAGTTACCTGATTTTCCAGGTGTTGTGTGTCTCAGTTCCCCTGGCTAGGAAAAGGGATTCCCTTCCCCCTTGCGCTTCCCAGGTGAGGCGATGCTTTGCCCTGCTTCAGCTCTCGCTGGTCAGGCTGCAGCAGCTGACCAGCACCGATTGTCCGGCACTCCCGAGTGAGATGACCCCAGTACCTCAGTTGAAAATGCAGAAATCATCAGTCTTCTGTGTCGCTCGCGCTGGGAGTTGGAGACTGGAGCTCTCCCTATTCGGCCATCTTGCTCCGCCCCCACATTCTCCAATTTTAATGAACTTTCCTCTGAGCAGATGGTCTTATATAATATGCACAGGGTAAAAAATAATAATTTCAGCATTTCTACTTATAATCCCAATGTCCATGATTCTTTCTTTTCATTGCCTTTACTTTAATGGTTATTAGAAGTGAAGGATTGTTTTTCTGACTTAATTGGTCTACTTAACTTGAGTCTTATAAATAATAACATATTACCATGCACTATTATTATTCTTTCTTGTCCTATATCAGGGTATAGGTACCTCTGCTTAATATCTAGTATTTTCAAAACAAAAGAGAATTAATTACCCCTAATAACCAAATCATTTAATCTATGTTACCTTTGCTTTAGTTCTTGTTCTTACAGACTCAGAAGATGGGTTGGAGTTGGCTTTGGCACCATGACCAAGTTCACTTGGAAGTGATTAAGATAGCACATGGTCAAGTTAGCTGTTGAAGGCAAAATGCCCAGGGTTGAGAGTACCAATGATTATGAGCAAATCCTTTTTAAGTTTTAGTGCTTTTCTCTGCCACTACATCGATCTGTCATAGAAAATGTCATGATTGTCATTCCAGGGATCATCTTATCAAGTTTTGTTTAAATCATAAAGGACTGAAGTTATAATATCATCAGTGTTTTTCAGGGCCTTTAAAGCTTTATCATTCATGAACCTCCTAGATTGCTATGGATGTTTGGGGGCCTGGGTATAATTGTGAGGGACAGAGAGAAGCAACAGTCTAGTATTTGCTGTGGAAGAAAAGAGACCCAGTTGAGAAGCTACTTCTTATTGGCTACTGTTGTCTTTCACAGCAATGTCATGAGAGTGATTTGGTGGGAGCGAGTAAGAGAGAGTCCTGGCAGTTACTCATATCATGGATTTCTAGGGACTTAGTTATAGAATTAAATAGTTTTGGAGGTAGAAAATTACTTCCTGATGTGCTAAATATAAATCAAGGCATAGGGACTGTCTTCAGTTATGCCTGCTGTCCTGGCATAATTATTAATAACACCTGTGGTAGCCAGCCTGCAAGATGGTGCCTCATGATCCCACCTTCCAGCATTCACACTGTATGTAATCCCCTACCACACTGTATCACAGTTGGTCTATTTAACCAAATAAGACAAAAGTGAGAGTACATCACTTCTGAGATTAGATGGTGAAAACACTGTGGTTCCATCTTGCTCTTGCACTCTCTATCTTTCCTCTCTGTCTTTTTTTCATCATTCACTCTAGGGGAAGCCTGATGCCTTGCCAAGAGCAGCCTTATGGTAAGGAACTGACACCTTCTGCTAGCAGACATTTGAGTGAGCTTGGAAGCACATCCTCCAGCCTAGTTAAGCCTTCAGATGGCTAGGGTATGGGCATGTATCTTCACTGCAGGTTCATGAGAGACCCTGAAACAGAACCAGGAGCTAAACTCCTCGTAAATTCATGTCTCTGAGAAAGCCTGTGAGATGACGTGTGTGTGTTGTTTTAAGCTGCTAAATTTGGGGGTGATTTGTTATAAAGCAATATATATATAAATATAGCACCCCATTTACTCCTAAAAGTGTCTTGATTTGGATGAAAAACTATAAAGTCACCCTATGTTAACAGAAGTCTAAATCATGAATTTATTAGGGGTTTTTCTTTTCTATTGACAGAGCTTTCACAATGGCATTAGTATGGAGACGCTTATGAAAGTTGTCATGAGAGAGGCATTTGATAGTGACAGAAGTTTAAATCTCTAGACTCAGAATCATGAAAAACAGTATGACAAAGAAGATAAGAATGATTGATTTTAAATAAAATTTGCCTGTATCTGACACCACCATTCACTGGCCTTCAAGAGGTATTTAACTTCTCTCTGCCTTAATTTTACCATGTAAAAAATTGAGATAATAATAGTACCTTCCTCATAGAATTTTTTTGGGGATTAAATGTGTGTAAAGCACTTGCAATGATGCAAATGTTCAATAGGAGTTATTATTATTGCAGTGAGGAATTAAGTTGATTTCTTTCCTTTGTTCCATTTATGTACAAATAGATAGTCCCCGTCCAGTGGTATTCTCATTGATTTACATCTTAAATATTTGTATGTTCCTATTGTGTGCTAGGGACATAAGATAGAAATTTGTCACCCCTTAAGGAAATTACAAAGTAGTTGGGAAAATTCCCATATGAGTTTATATATATTATTTATATTATATGATATATAAATTAAATATTTATACATGTATATGAATGGATTGTATATGTGTGCATTAACTACAAAATTTATTAAAATCAAGGACCAGATGATAGATAAGTTGTGAGTTGGATACAAGGGAGAATGGGAGCAAGTTAGAAAAAAATATGAGGTTTTAGAATTAGAATGGAATGGGTTTCTGGGCATGGCAAGACACTTTGAAGAAATGAAATGCAGGAACTGGAAGGCCTACATAATGTGTCTAGTTAATTACTGTATCTCTAGTTTCTTGAGCAGTGCCTGGCACATGGTATTCGGCAAATACTTGTGAAATAAATACATACACCTACTATGTATTCATAAAAATTATAATAAAAAATTGAAAAACAGATCATGTCATTTGTAAGAAAGGCAATTTGACTTCTTTCTTTCCAATTTGGATGCCCTTTCTTTCCCTCACCTAATTGCCCTGGCCAGGACTTCCAGTATTGTGTTGAATACAAGTAGTAAAATTGAGCCCCAGAGCAGGTTGCATTTCCGCAGTGGCTCCTTTCTCAAAATGGACCTGTGCTACAGAAGTTTGAGTCCATTCAGCTGCATGGATTCTAGGCAGCTCCCTAAACCAGACGTAGGGCCTTTTGTAGCTAGGACTGAAGGTGTTCATGGCAGTTATAGGTATTGCTGGGGATCTCCCACTTAGCTTTTCCCCATAATGAGAAGTTCCCCTTTGTCTCTGGGACAATCCCAGCTGCATGCTTTGCTTCCCTTTCTGTGGTGCTATCCCGAGTTTCCTTGTCTCAGAGGATATTGGTCATTTCCTTGCTGAATTGCAGTGTTGTCCCTTAGACACTCTACCCAAAGTGCAGTTATCTATTTGTTGTTTTGCTCCTTCCTCGTGGAGATGAATGTTGGGCACCTCAGATCAGCCATCCTGATGATGTTTGTCTCTTGTACCTTGTATTTTATAGGAATTATATTTTTGTATTAACATAAACTATTGCATTATATAGCTTTGTGCACAAAGAGCATGATAAATTTATTTAGCTTGGGTTTTCACTTTTCTTCAAAATTATACTTTAAGAGTGAGATAATCCAATAAATAAACATCTTAAGATCATCTGCTCCCAACTCTGCCTCTGTACACTTTCCTTTTATGTACAGTATAGAAATTCAGTCACTAGAGATTTAGCTATAAAACTTTTCGGAGGTATAAGTTGTGCATTTTATTAACAAGAAAAGAAATAGGATGGATTTTTTTTTTTATCTGTCACAGGTCTTATGCTAGAGAAAATGTTGCAGAGTTTTACTGGGGGCTGTACTGTTCTAACTTTAGAGTGATTAATGACACCTATCAATACCCTAAAAATCATGTGTCTATGTATTAATTTATTTCCCCTGTAAATTAATTTGTATCTTTTAAAAATTAACATTAAAGAAGTTTTATGTTACTAAGAGATAGTGAGCTACATCAAATAAGCTTAATATAGAAAAAATGTAGAAAAAAATTTAATAGCCATCTAGTGTATCCTCTGAAACAATTTTATTTTCCATGATAAAGGCCTCCTGTGTTATTCCTTTTAAAGCTATCATAAACTCATACCAACCATGTAAAATGGAACTTATTATTTCCCTCTGGAAGAAGAAAAAATAACTCAAATGATGAATTCTACATCTAAAATGAAATATACAAACTTTAGAGAAGAGGCAATTTCTATTTAAATTATTTGATTCATAAGAATTATATTATAATTTATTATTGTTTCATTAGCTAGAGTTATACAAGTTTGGGAAAGGAAGAAGGTTGGTAGGATGAGGGTCTTATTTCCTTGTAAAATTTCCCTGTCTTTGTTTTTCAGTGTTACTAACTAACTTCTAAAAGCTTCATATAATCATCTGATACATACATCACATCAATTTCAGTCTAGGTGAGCTGTGCCCCTTTCTCTTTAAAGTTGGTGTATGCTTTTGGTACAAATCCTTTAAGGCAGTAGTGTCAGTTGGGTGATGTTTGATAATCTGACTATTACTGATTGCTTTTCAGGATGTTATGACTTTATCCTAAAGCCTGGGAGAAATAAGGAAGTCCTAGAGTTTGAGTAGTGTATTTGCTGACACACCTAAGGAGAACCTGGAAGCATGAGGTCTATCTGCTCTTCTGAGTGCCTGTGGACTTAAAATAAATTGGCTTCTAGGGTAAATGAGACTAATGTGGAAGCCCAAGTAGTCCATAATAGTGCAGTTATCTTTGGCATCTGTTCTGAAGACCATACTTGGGTTTCAAGAAAACTTTAGGATCTCATTCCCTCCATTCCACAGAGAAAGACTGTGGGTTTTTGTTTTTGTTTTTTTGAAATGAGCCTTTCTCTGTTGCCCAGGCTGGAGTGTAGCAGTGTGATCTCGGCTTGCTGCAACCTCCGCCTCCCAGGTTCAAGCGATTCTCCTTCCTCAGTCTCTCAAGCAGCTGGGACCGCAGGCATGCACCACCATACCCGGATAATTTTTGTTGTTGTTCTATTTTTACTGGAGATGGGGTTTCACCATGTTGTCCAGGCTGGTCTTGAACTCCGGTTCAAGACCACAGGGGATCCGCCCACCTCAGTCTCCCAAAGTGTTGGGATCACAGGTGTGAGCTACCGCACCCAGCTGGCATTTTCAATATAACTTTTGTGCCAGTCTCACAATTTTTGTGGCCAAAGTTTGTAATTGATCCTACTTTTTACTGAAGATGGAAACCTTTGTGCTATTCACTTTAGATAATAGCAGTCCACTGAATTTTACATAATTTGCATTGGATGTTGGAACTTGAACTTTATTATCTTTAAGAATATGTAGAGTTTGATATTCTATATGTATTCACATTTGTCTTTTCTATTTAATATTTTCTATTCACTAGCTATTAAAAAGCAAAGTAATTTTTAAATACTATGACTGAAATCTTCATTTGACAAAAATGAATCATTAGTGGGTTTTCTAAGTGACATAATCACTTGCGGAAACAGGAAGAATGGGGTGTCATGTGTTGATGAAGGATAAATTGCTTGTGTGAAGAGATACGTATTTTTGGGTGAGAAATTGACATCTCTATTTAAATGAAAGGAGGGCCTTACCTGGAAATGTCTTTTATATTGACTGAGTGACATAATGCATAATTATCTGTTACAGTTGTTGTTGTGGTTTGTGTATAGGTTATGATGTTCATTTGAAGAACATCCCACTTACAAGGTTCATATAATACAAGATATAAAGAAACTTGGTGCCCCAGAGTTTTAAAAGCCATTAATCATTGTGAATTAAGACAGTTAATCAAGCCTGAAACACTGATAAAAGATTGTCCCTGAGGATTTTTACCTTGAAAACATTTAGAAAATGATGGTTTCTGCTTTCTACTTGACTGCTTTAGCAAGCCAATTCATTTTCTTCAGGAGAAGCTCAAGGTCAATGATATGACCATTTCATCTTTAAGCGATGTTTCCCCTCACTCATGTTATCCAACGTCAATAGTTATGACTGATGCTGAGAGTGGTACTATCAAGAAATCATCAGATTGCCTGGCAAGAAGTTAGGTAAAGAGAAAAACCAATAATATTGCAGATTTCAATTTGGCTTAAAATAAATATATTTTATTGAATATTTGTACCTTAAGATGAAATTAACTTTTTTTTTTTTTTTTACAGTAAATGATCAGTATTTCTCTATTATGAGAATATGCAGAAGAATTGAGCTAGGGCATGGTATATCACCCTGAGAAAAATATCAAAGAAAATGTTTAACTGGGTTAATTTTTTACAAACTATATAATTTCTGTAATTAATTTTAAATAGAATTTCTTAATCCGTTTTTCCCCTTTGATTCCCAGGCTCTCTATGGTAGCAAATTATTTCAGCACTAAATCGTGAAGGCTGGATTCTTGAAGCCTGGCAGAGACAAATGTCTCATTAATGCTGATCTGAGAGACATCTGTGACGAGCCTGAACATCAGGCCAATCTGCAGAGCTGATCAGAGGCTGATGAGTGGTTCTGAAGTGAGTCAGGCTGGGAATGAAGACTCCACCAGAATAAGGTGATTACATCCCTGTTTTCAGAAAATGACCTCATAACCCCCAGACTGACATGTTGAATTTCTCAAGCCTTAAGTGTACATACTTCCAATATATCGTCCCCTACAATTTGAATGTCATTAAAGGATTGAGTCAACTTTCAGGATAATTCAAGCTCCTTAAATCCACTTTGCCTTGCATATACTGGAATTTCGATAACCTTGAAATTTCTTTAAACCCTTTATTTACTTTTGCAGAGACTTTCTGGCCTCTGATGTAATAGTGGCAAATTCTTCTTTCCTAAATTGTTCTTTTTCTTTTAAAAGGAAGAAAGAATGCCTAGGATTTGTGGTAACATATCATATTGAAAGAGGAATTTAAACAAATAACCATCTTTCTCTAGCAATATATGTCTGGCCTAGAGCTTATTACTGGAATACACTTTATAGTGAATGGCTGAGTAATAAAAGAAAAAAAGCTATTGGAAGTAGGTGATGTTATAAATAGTAATATTTTCTGTAGTCCCAGCTACTCAGAAGGCTGGAGAATTGCTTGAGGCCAGGTGATCGAGGCTGCAGTGAGATATGATTGCATCTGTGAATAGCCACTGAACTCCAGCCAGGGCAACAAAGTGAGACTCCCATCTCAAAAAAAAAAAAAAAAAAAAAAAAGTAATATTTTGTTTTCACTGTCTTCTTTGCTAATGAATGATGGTTAAAAGAAAATTTTATCACTTAAAATGAACTTGAAACATTAAGCTGAAAAATAAAAGCATAAAAGCCAGACATTGTCATAGCAATACAAAATTATACTTCTGAAGAATTTGAACTACTTATCATGTACTTTTTCAGCCATTAACTTGTTTTTCTGTCTTTGTCACTGAACCCCACCATTTCTTAGGCATAAATCCATGCTGATTTTTACTCATTTATCAATGACAAGGATAACACGTATTGGAAAGCTAGTTGAAATAAATTTAAAAATTGGCGAATAGACAATGAACAATTATGCTTAATTAATAATTAAATTAAAATGGTTAATAGGTTTGTTTTATTGGCTTTTCTACTTTAAACTTTTTAGATATTAAAATTAATGTATATAGAGAAATGAAAAGTTTGATATTTAGTTATCAACAGACAGGATCCAGAAGGATAATACTTTAAACCAAGAATACATACAATATTATATAGAACTCTTTCTACTTTGAATATGAAGCAAGACAATTTATCTTATAAATTAGCAATTTATTACAACAGTGCTAATTATACTTATGCTGCTATAATTAAGCCATGCCAAGATTAAGAGTCTGTCTGCCTTTCCAATTATAAATAAATATTTTAAGCCATTATCTCAGGATTCCATGCTGTTTTCAGGAAAAAATTTTTCTTCATCAAATACCAATCAAACAAATTACATGAAGAAAAATATGCTATCTTTTGCAGGTTTCAGTATAGTGATATGGCGGCAATTAAGACAAGGGTTCATAGTCTTAATTACCTTGTGTTAAGCAGGATGGAGAATAAAGCAATAAACATTTAAAATAATTGAAAAAAGAAAGCCTGGGAAGAAATAGCTATTGGGATTAAAAGGGTTTACTGTCAGGCTTTATTCCACTTTCTGTTAAGCTAGCCTTCTTTGCCAACTTTTTGAACTTGCTACAAGATAGAGTTGCAAATATATCCAAGAACTTATTAATAAGGGGGTATAGTTACTATGTGCTATATACAATATCTCCTTATAGACCAAGTTAACATAATTGACAGCACTTAATTCAACTGGGATTGATTAATCTTACCCAAATAACCTTATAGGACACAGTAGATCAACCATTTAAGTCCACTGAATCATCAAAAAATATTGCATTTACCACATTCATGGTACTCTATTAGTATTTGTCTTCTCAGTGATCATTTATTGAGCACAACATACCTGCTATGCAGGTTGTTAGTTTATGGGTGTAAAATGCATAGCTCCTATTCTTATTGAACCTATAGTCTAATGCAAGAGCTAGTCAAGCAAACAGACACATGCTCTGTATAATATTTACTATGGGAGAAATAGCATAAAGAACTTTAAGAACACTGAAAAAGAAGACTACTACTTGACCACAAGGGGTGGAGGAAGTCAGGGCAGAGTCCCAGAAGAGAAAACAGCCTGCTTCAGTTTTAAAAGAAGTCAAGGTATTAGTTAGTTCAAAAAATTAAGGAAGGCCATCCTGGGGAGGGGACTCACCAGACAGAGGGAAGATTTGAGCAAAAGGAAATAGTGTTAATGACTAACACATTTTAAGTCTTTGCTTGATGCCAATTGTCCCCTAGTTTCTTTTTACACATTTCCTTCATTTATTTAATCCTCACAAGAACTGAATGAGGTAGTAGTATTATTTTTATTTTACAGATGAAGAAACTGAAATTTTAAGATGCTAACTTGTTAAGGGCAAACAACTTACGCTGTGTTAAGCTGAGAACTTAAACCTATGTTTATATGACTCCAAAACTCATGCTCTCAATGTTCTCAAGTATCAGCTGCACAAAAATGACGTGTTACAGGAACTGTATGTTCTGAATTCATTTGTTCATTTATTCCAGACACTATGCTAGATCCTAGGGATACAAAGTAAATTCAGAAATGGTCTCTTTCAGGTGGAATTTTTGGTTAATAGGATAGATATGGCTTATAGATAGGACAGGCAAACAGTCCCTTGAGTAAATAGTGTCTTAATAATTATAGCATCTTAATATTATAGTTGCTTTGTTAGGGTATATATGAAATTCAATAGGAGGGTAAAGTTTTGATGGATATGGGGAGTCAGTAGAGGGTGAAGAAAATATTAATTAGAAAGTGACATAATCTGAGTCCTGAAACATGGGTAGGAAAAAGGAGGGCATTACAGATAACAAAACAAACTGAGAAAAGCCATAGAAATATAAAATAGCCTGGATTTGGAAGCAATATCCAGTAATTCTGTATGATTAGGGTGTAGAGAATGACATGATCAAATTTTGAGGCAATGATAAGAAAAAATGTTATTTTAAGTAGAATAAACAGTATTTGATTATCTTTGGATGTGGGAATGAGGAAAAGAGAGGAATACACAATAACTCATAGACTTGTCTTTGTTGGTTGGGTGGCTGGTGATTACAAATTTCAAAAGAGTAAATATGATAAAAAATTGAGTTGAAATTGGATTGGGGAGAGATAATAAGAATAGTTAGTTTAGTTTTATGTTAAGTTAGGCAGAGATAGCTGTAGGCTCTTGACCTAGACTTCAGGACAATGTCTTGGTTGCAGATCTAGATTTATAGTTATGAGCATGTAGAAGGATGATTTGAAGTTGCAAAAGTAGATGAAGTCTCTGTGGTGGCATGTCGAAGAAGAAGATCAAGCATAAAACTGTGAAATATACCAATTTTTTTTTTTTTTTTTT
>NW_012115799.1:4152943-4167256 GCF_000951035.1 Colobus angolensis palliatus | reverse complement strand
GCCTCAGCCTCCCGAGTAGCTGGGACTACAGGCGCTCGCCACCTCGCCCAGCTAGTTTTTTGTATTTTTTAGTAGAGACGGGGTTTCACCATGTTGGCCAGGATGCTCTCGATCTCCTGACCTCGTGATCCGCCTGTCTCGGCCTCCCAAAGTGCTGGCATTACAGGCTTGAGCCACCGCGCCCAGCCTACCAATCTTTTTAATAGCTAGAAGAATAAGAGCTTAATGAGATATTAAGATGCAATGGTTAGGTATACAGTCAGAGAACCAGGAGACAGTGATATCATTAAAATAAAATTAAAAGAGAGTTTAAAGATAATGGGAGAGATCCCAAGTTTCTAGATGCTCCAAAGAGGTCATGGAAGATGAAATTTGCGAAGAGTTTTTAGAATGTGGCATGTGTGTGATGGCAACATTAGTGAAATAGTAAAGTTGTGAACAGAGGAGAAAACACTGAAATAGTTGTTGCTGGAACTAGAAATGATCTGGCTAGAATAAGGATTATGTATATGGGGCTCAGTGTGGATCAGAGATCCAGAATTCAGTGCTATCAGTTGGCACATTTGTGTGGTTTTCTCAAGAAGCTCTCAGAAGCCAAGGTATAAGATCAGGGAAGCCTGATTGTTAGGTTTATCCAAGATCGAAAGTATTCAGAATGGCTGTGGGAGAAAGATAAGGGGACTAGTATCAGTAATGAGCACATGAGGAAGAGATTAGTTAGAAGGTTGCATTATGGAGTTTAGGCAACTGAGGGAGGGAAGCAAAGCCATGTGGGAGTGATGATGAATGAGGATAAAATGGAGGGATCAAGCATCTGAAGAGCCTTGGTGAGGGCTACCATAGACATTACTTTCTGAGAAGCCCCTGACCCTCAAGTCCAAGTTGTGTTCCCCTCAATAAGCCCCCATAGCATCCTGTACTTCCCCTATCATAGTTATTTCCATTAATTTATTGGGTAGTTGTTGTCACTAGGCTACCAGCTCTGTGTCAACAAGGACCTTGTCTGTCTCTTTCATCCCTGTTTCTCCAGTGTCCCACTTTAATGCCTGGCACATATAGGTGGTGGAACAACTAAACAAACACGAGATAGTGAAAGAGAAGGAGGAATATGAGTTTATATTCAGATTAATATTTTTGAATTAAGATTTCAAAGTTGATGCAGTTCTGGTTGATGACAAGGTCCAGACTATGGTTGAAGTGGATAGAGCATAGCTGAAATCTAGGAGGTCATGAAGATGTGAGGCCATGGTATTATATGGATCATCTGCCTAGGTATTAAGGCTGTACAGAATCTTAGAAAGACTAGAAATAAAAGGAACTTGGGAGCTCAGGACATAGTTCTCAACCAATGGGGGTGAATAAGCTAAAGTTCAGTAAATTAGAGCAAGGGAGAAAATAATGTGGAAAAACAGAATGGCACAACCTTAACAGAGAAAGAAAGTTTTCATGAAGGTATAAGTGACCATGGGGACTACTTCAGGAGTATGGGGTATGGGTTGAATGAGTTGTGTAAGGCAGGAGGGCTAAAGCAGTGATCAGATGGTAGTGAATCTAATAAACCTCAAGGATCTTGTTTGTTGTTCCATGAATATTACAATACGAAAGATACAAAAATATCCTTAGATTTTAAAGTGTGTCAAGGTAACTTTGGAAGAGTGGGATAGTCAAGCAAACAAACAAACAAAACCCCCCAAAAAACCACAGGATTTAAAGCTGTGGAGACAGGGACTCCAGATTTGCCTCTACCATTGCCAGTTTCTAGTTGAATGTTGGTGGTCAGATTTCTTAACATTTTATGTGTGAAATGAAGGCATTTGATTACCTAGTTTTTAAGTTATCTTACTTGGCTTGCAAAGTTTTGTAACCTGACACTATCCTACCTATTCAGCATTCCCTGTATACCTCAATGTGACGTGCCAGGTTAATATACAAAATATCTTAAGAATACAGACAGTTCATTTTTATTTTAATAAAATTAAATTTTATTACACTTTTGTTAGGTGTAGAAGGTATTTGAGTTACCAGTGGTGAATCTGTACGGATCTGCAACAACCTCAGTCTTGTCTCCTCAGAAGAAAAAAATTGACTGGTGGGCATAAGGCAGAAAAAGAGGCCAAGGCACATTTTAGAGCAGGAGTAAAAGTTCATTTAAAAAAGGCATTAGACGAGGAAAGAAAAGAAGGTACAAGTGGAAGAGACCCAAGTGGCCAAGTTGAAGCACAAGTGCGACATTTATACTTGATTCTGGAACTTTATATATTGGTCCACTCTCAGGGTCTTGTGCCCCTTTTCTGTGGTTCCTCCCTTGGGGTGGACTGCCCGCATGTGTAGTGCCCTCATTACACTTGGGAAGTGAGCATGTGCAGTGTGTTTAGGAAGTTGAACGCATGCCCTTCTGAGACTTTCTTCCCTTTTCTGGTGGAACACCATTTTGTCTCTTACTGCGCATGTCCGGCTCACACACCCAATACCTGATATTTTATTATCAATCTCAAGTGTTTTTATCTGTTTGGGAAGTTGCCTCTCCCTGGTGCCTGCTCTCAATTAACACTTAATGTAACATCTGTAGAACATCAGGAGATTGTCTATACCTGGCTCGGCTGCCAAATTATCATATTTAGAGAGGCAATGTTGATATGGACAGGAGGCAGGGAAATACTGGGTAGAAGAGGGTGGTTCACTGGCCAAGGCCCCACCTTCAAGCCTGGAAACTGCGGCCCTAAATGGGAGCAGATATTCCTGTTTTTGCAACCAAATCTTGCCTTTTGGCCCACAATGCCCCCCTATCCTATACCCATATAACCCCCAAACCCCAGATTCCGTGAGTGGTCGAGCAGAGGAGCAGAAGAGCAGCAGAGCGGTGTGGTAGAGAAGGAGAGAAGAGAAAGAGCATCTGAATGTCAAGAGGGGTTTTGCTGGGGACAGCCAGGGAGATTGGCTGCAGGACAGCCAAACTCCACAGGAAGATAATCCTGCTGAGAACCACCTCCACCACACAAAAAAATCCCAGCATACACCATGTCAGTGTGTGACCTGATTCTTCCTGGATGCCAGACATGCACCTGGGTACCAAGAGGGCAGGGTGTGAAAGGCTGACACCCTGACACTCCACTGAGCTGGTTTAACATGTAGCCATCCGCGGATGGCAGCTGCTAAAAGAACATTAGTTGTAACACACCCCTAGATGCCACCATGGGTCTGGAGCCCAAAAGGGCTCGCCCTGGCTCCTGCACCTGCTTTACTGCATGCTCCCCCTCCCATAAAGGGTTTGATCAGCAGTGGCAGCAAATGAGTCACACCCCTGTCACAAGTGCAAGGAGGTCAGAGAACTCTCCTGTTTCAATGTGATAATTATCCAACTATCACCTGATATTCCTGTTAGGTAGGGGAAGAGCCCTCTCCTGCCCCAGTCATGCCTGTTTAACTACCTGTAACACTTTCATTCATTGTTTCCTTTTCTTGGAATATTCTCCACATGTCTATACATTTACTTAAGGCCCAACGTAAGTTCACCTTTACTATAAAATCTTACCTGCCTACACCAGTGTTCACTCCTGGCTATCCCTTCTGAATATCTGTAGCTCTGAAGGTCTGTTCCACCACAGTTCAGCACTTACTCACTCATACTGTTCAGTGTTTGATATCAACCTAGGCAGTAAAATAAAATTCCATATTCTGGAAGCTAGGAGCTTTGAGATCTAGTTTCTGTTGTAACTAATATTGTGCTCTTGTACAAGAGGCTTCTTATTTTTAAAATGAAGGGATTTGAATAGAGAATAGCTTTCTTAGTTCAGGTATTACCTAAAAGCAGAGCCAGAGAAAGAGTTTGTGTGCAGGTGACTTATTTTGAGCAGTCATCCCCGGAAGAAGGAGGAAGGTCCTGGGAAAGCGGGACAAGGAAGGAGGAAGAACTACTATAAGGGAACATTACTGAGGCTACTGATGGACACAATGGGATTCCATCCTGTTGGGACCTCCTGAGAAGCATACCAAGCACCTCCAAGAATTGCTTTCCAAAAGAAGGGAGATGGGAATATTTATCAATCAGCTCCATCCCCCATAAGCCCAGAATTGTCCTTGGGGATGCTTCTTCTCCTGAGTTTCTGAACTATACACATTAGCTGCTGATCTGAGCTACCTAGGGGCAGAAAGCCGGGAGGCATAGCACATCTTCAAGGTGAGATACTGTCAGTGTGAAGTCCACACCATTCTGGAGATATCCATTCACCCATAGCTGAAATCAGAGTATAGGCTGAGAGGGAGTGAGTCTGGGTACTGCTAATTTCAAAATTTGTGAAACAATGATACATTCTTAGATAAGCTTTATATTTTAATACCATAGATAGAGTGGCTTGCTTTTGGAATGTTAACTTTCTATTCAAAGCTGAGACACAATTTAGTAAATCTGTGGTATGCAAAACCCCTCTTGTCTCTGAAGATGGATGTTTTAATAAATTCTAATAGTGGTAGCCTAAAAACTATTAAAAGGAAAAAGTTAAACAAAATCTCTATAGGTTATTTAAAGTGACCCAACAAATGACTTTTGGAGAGACTGAAATAATGCCTCAGAATGACCTCTTCTAAACATGACAAAATCTCTAGGAAGATTATTTAGATATTAAACAAAGAGATTTGGAAATGAAATATAACTAATAACTACTTAAGATTCAAGACCTACATATTATATAATTTTAAGGGAAATTTGCAGAATTACGAAGAACATCAGATGCTATTTCATGATAAATTAGTGCACCTTGGAGAGCTCCAGAAATGAAAGATGACCCAGAGGAAGCAATTCCTGGGCAAGAAACCACTACATAGAAATCTCAATATTGATATTTCTCTAAGACTTGAGACAATGCTTTTCTGCTTGCCCTTCTTTGAAGATTCTATTATGGTTAAATTTTTCACAACCTCACCTGAAGATTTTTAATTTCAAGGGGATTTCAATTGCTGAAAGGAATAGGAGTACAAAAAAGTCTTCATATCTTGGCCATGCTAGCCTATTGGTTCCCTTGAAATCTTGCTCCATTGGGCCCCTTTTCTTGGTATAGAAGGGCTAGTAGTAAAGTATTTCTTGGAGGAGAATATAAGACACAGAACCAACTTCTGCTCTTCCTAGTGAGTTTCAGATTTCCACCTGGACTCAATTTCGCCATATTTTTCTCCCACTTATACTAGCCCCCTAAAGAAAACTCCATGTCTTTCATCCAGCTGCTCTTATGATAATTATAATCTCTAGGTCTTTACAGGTATCTTTAGTGGAGGAGATGAAGGGAGAGAGAAAATAACCTCCTGTCCATCTGCCTAAGCCTCTTGGTTTCTCTTCCCTGTCAAGCTAGACGTGAGCACCATCCTTAGCTGGAACTCAGCTGCCATTGCTGTTTTTCTGCCTTGCAGTGACCAGTGGTCAAAGATTAGACAGGGTTGTGTCTTTGGTAGTAGCCATCCTCCCAGTTGCCACACCAGAAATCTAAAGGTCATACTTGAAAACTCTGCCTCCAACCCTCTGTGTCACTCACATCTAATAATCACAAAATCCTTCAAATTCTACCTTCTTAACATTTGTTTACTTTCCTTCATTCTTATTGCCTTTAACTTTGCTTTTCTTTTCCCTGGATTCTGGAAATTGCCTCCTACTATCTACTTAACACCCTGCTCCCTTCAATCTTTCACTGATCAGATAAAATAATATTTTCAAAAGACCAATCCAAAAGGCTTGGTCTCTTGATTAAAACCCCTTCAATAGTTCCTTCATTTACCCCAGAATAACATAGAAGACCCAGAGTTTGTTTCTCAAGCCTCCTCCATTGCCACTCCCCACTTTTCATTCTATGCTACACCTCTAGTATATTACTTGCAGTTTCCCATGCAGGCTGGACACTCAGTTACACTCATGTTATAATAGCATCAGAGGTGCTACTGAAAATATTTATCACTTGCAGTGGCATTGGCACTAAGCAATCAAAACAGAGAACAGTCCATTCAGAATGGATATTGGCTATGAACATCTGTCTAAATACCTACCCTGAAGAGTCACCATGTATACCCACCTGGCATTTATTACAATGTATTGCTAGCTTGCTTATTAGAGTAAAAGCTTCTTGTACATAGAGGAAGTGTCTTGTTTCTGTTGTATTTCTGACTATGTTATAGAAAGTCAATTTTTTTTAAGCTAATGTAGTGAATGAATTTAGCAACTAAATTTCAACTCAGGGATCTGTTTGTGAAATCCTGTTCATCATGCTATATTGAATTTTAGATAATGGAGAAAATGGAAAAGGAGATCATCCTTTGAACATTATCTATACTTTAGGTACATAAAGATTTGTCTCTCCTTTAATCCTACCCACAAGGCACTCCTAGAGTGAGAAGATGATGGATAACATTACTGCCTTTTGAATAATTCATAGTATAGTCACTTTTTGTGATTTTTGGCTTTGCATTTTTCCTGAATTGCCAAATTTTGATTCTTAGACAGCTAAAACTTCAGATATTCAATTTTGCAGGACATGATGAGGCTGCAAAATGATAATGAAGTCTGTTTATCAGTAAAGTTCCTGTGTACGTTGTTAGGACTATAATGGTAAACTTTTGTTTCTCTAGCTTAGGCAATATCTCTCATCTTACATAGTTTTCTAGAACCTTGGCATTTCCCTGTCAAGAGATGGATTTTATGTCCCCTGCCTTTGAGGGTGGATTGGCCTTTGTGACTGCCTCAACCAGTAGAGCATGACAGAAGTGAGGCTTGATGACTCTGAAACTAGGTCATAAAAATATAACACTCTTCTGTTGTATTCTCTTGGAATGTTTGCTCTTGGAATCAGACTGCAAGGAAGTGCCTACAGATATGTGGAGATGCCACATATAGGATGTCCAGTTGCAGGCAATAGTCAGCATTAACTTCCAGATATGGGAGTGAATGGGCCTTCATATGACTTTAGACCCCAACTGTTTAGTCACCTCTTCAGGGTTGAAGGCTTCCCAGACAAAGTCCCAGGCATCATGGAACAGAGACCAGCTTTATTCTTTCTAAATTCCTGGCCCCGCTTAGGTTTCTAAGCACTGTATAAAGATTATTGTTTAGGACACTAAGTTTGGTGTGGGGTGGTTTGTTAAGAAGAAATACATAACTGGACTACACACCTATGCCTTCATCTTAAAGGTAGTGAATTCTGTAATTGTAGTGATTGAAGTTTTAAAAAGTATGTGTGAAAACTTAAAAACAGTATGTCCCTTTCCTTAACAATCCATCTGATGTCTACAGTTACATTAACCACATTTCTGTGTTGATTTAAATTTCTAAGGAGAATTCCATGCATGGAGATTCAAATAAAGATAAAAAGAAACAGAAATGCATTTTTTTCCCTTTTCTTCTCTCTCTGGGCAATTCTAACCCCAAAGAAGCCAAAAGGAAGAATATGTCAAGATGGGACACATTTGAATGGGAGGAAAAGTGGATATGTTCCTGTTGAATATTCTAAACTCTCCAAATATTCAAAACCCCATTTTTGCATATTTTCTCCTTTTTAAAGATACAGCCCTTTTGGGGATTGAGCAAGAGGGCCAAATAAAAGTCTCCACTAATTATCCCCTCTGCAAGAATACCTATTTAACAACTATCTACACACAGAAAAAGCAACCTCATGAGAACTAAAAATCAGGTAAGTATTCACAGTACCTGCTTTTAACTTCATACAGCTGAAAGAGGCACTGGAATAGGGTAGGAAAGACAGTCTTGAATCGCCAGCACCACCCCTTCCTCATTCCTTGGCAGTGGACATGTGGCATAAAGAGAGAATGTGTGTGCTTGGGAGAGGGCGAGCACAATGATAATGTGATTTTCATTAAACTTAGTGCTGCCCTGTTACAACAAAAAGCAAAACCAAGCTGAACTCAGCTGATGCCCATACAGTGTGGGAGAATTTAAACTAGCCCTAGCCAGAGGGAAAATTGCCCATCCCAGTGGCTGGAACTTGAGTTCTGGCAAGCCACCGTGGGCTAAAGGGCTCTGGGGTCCTACATAAACTTGAAAGGTAGTCTAGGCCACAAAGACTGCAACTCCCAGGCAAGTTCTCGTGCTGAACTGGGCTGAGAGCCAGTGGATTTGGGGGATGTAGCACCTACTGAGAGACCAGCCTGGGTGGCTAACAGACTCGTACCATGCCTTCCCCAATCCCAAGCTGTATAGCTTGTGGATTCAAAAGATACCCCTTCCTTCTACTTGAGGAATAGGAGAGGACTTTGTATTGCATCTTGAGTACCAGCTCAGCAACAGGAGGATAAGGCACAGGTCAGAGCCATGAGACCCCCTTTATAGGCCCTAACTCCCAGATGACGTTTATAGATACACCCTGTGTAAGAAAGGAACCCACTGCCTTGAAGAAAAGGACCCAGTCCTGCCAGCATTAATCACCTGCCGATTAAAGAGCTCTTAGGTCCGGAATAACCAGCAGCAATACCAAGGTATCATGCCATGGGCCTTGGGTAAGACTCTGAGACTAGCAGGCTTCAGGTGAGAATCAGCACATTCCCAGGTGTGGTGGTTGTGAGAAAGAACCTTCTGCTTGAGAAAAGTGGATGGAAAAGTGAAGGGCACCTTTAATTGCACATTAGATACCAGCTCAGCCATGGTGGGTAGAGCACTGAGTGGGTTCTTAGAACCTCTGATTCCAGGACTTGGCTATCGGATGACATTTTTGGACCTGCCCTGGGCCAGAGGGAAATCCACTGCCCTGAAGAGTGAATCCCAAGCCTGGCAGCATTTACCAAAACTGGTTGAAAAGCCCTTGGACCTTAAGGGAACATCACTGGTAGCCCAACAGTATTCCCTGCGGGCCTGTGGTAGTGGTGGCCAAAAATGAAGAGCCTCTGCCTGTGGAAAGGGGAGGGACAAGTGGGAAAAACTATGTCTCATGGTTTGAATGCCAGCTCAGCCGCATTACAATAGAACACCAGGTAGACTTCTAAGGTATTTGACTCCAGTCCCTGGCTCCTGGACAGCACCTCTGGACCTCCCCGGGGCCTGAGGGAACTCCCCGTCCTGAAGGGAAGACCACAAGCCTGGTTAACTTCACCACTTGCTGATTATAGAAGACCATAGCCCTGAGCAGACATAGGTAATAGCCACATAGTGGTTACAGCAGGCCTTGGATGATACCCAGTGCTGTGCTGGATTCAAGTTTGACCCAGCACTGTCTCAGTGGTGATGGTCACAGGAGTGCTTTTGTCACCTCACTCCCAGCTTCAGGTAGCTCACTACAGAGAGACTCTGTTTTTTGGGAGAAACTAAAGGAAGAAGAAAAGAGTCTCTGCCTAGTAGTCCAGAGAATTCTTCCAGATATTATCCAAGACCATCAAAATGGTATCTCTATAAGTCTGTAAGAACCACAGTGTTACAGGACTTGGGGTGTCCCCTAATGCAGATATGACTTAGATAACAATGCCCAAGTCCTTACAAGTGTCTGGAAAGCCTTCCCAGGAATGACAGGTACAAACAATCCCAGACTGAGAAGACTACAAAAAATACCCAACACTTCAATACCCAGACAGACAAACATTTACAAGCAACAAGACCATCCAGGAAAATATGACCTCTACAAATGAACTAAATAAGGCACCAGGGACCAATCCTGGAGAAACAGAGATATATATCATCTTTCAGAAAGAGAATTCAAAAATAGCTGTTTTGAGGAAACGCAAAGAAATTCAAGATAATACAGAGAAGGAGTTCAAAATTCTGTTAGATAAACTTAATAAATATATTAAAATAAGAATCAAGCAGAAATTCTGGAGTTGAAAAATGCAACTCACATACAAAAGAGTGCATCAGAGTCTTTGAATAGCAAAATTGATCAAGCAGAAGAAAGAATTAGGGAGCTTGAAGACAAGCTATTTGAAAATACACAGTCAGTGGAGACAAAAAAAAAAAAAAAAAAACCCAAACAAACAACGAAGCATGGCTACAGGATCTAGAAAATAGTCTCAACAGGGAAAATCTAAGAATTATTGGCCTTAAAAAGGACATAGAGAAAGAGATAGAGGTAGAAAGTTTTATGGGGGAAAGGAAGAGAGATCAGACTGTTACTGTGTCTATGTAGAAAAAGGAAGACATAAGAAACTCTATTTTGATCTGTACTAAGAAAAATTGTTCTGCTTTGAGATGCTGTTAACCTGTAGCTTTAGCCCCAACCCTGTGCTCACAGAAACATGTGCTGTATTGAATCAAGGTTTAAGGGATTCAGGGCTGTGCAGGATATGCCTTGTTAACAATATATTTGCAGGCAGTATGCTTGGTAAAAGTCATTGCCATTCTCCATTCTCTATTAACCAGGGAGGGACACGATGCACTGCAGAAAGCCGCAGGGACCTCTGCCCGAGAAAGCCTGGGTATTGTCCAAGGTTTCCCCCAACTGAGACAGCCTGAGATATGGCCTCGTGGAAAGGGAAAGACCTTACCATCCCCCAGCTCGACACCTGTAAAGGGTCTGTGCTGGGGAGGATTAGTAAAAGAGGAAGTCCTCTTTGCGGTTGAGATAAGAGGAAGGCCTCTGTTTCCTGCATATCCCTGGGAATGGAATGTCTGGTGTAAAGGTAACCATTCATTCTATTCTGAGATAGGAGTAAACTACCCTGTGACTGGAGACAAGATATGCTGGTGGTGATACTGCTCTCTTACTCTTTGCTACACTAAGATGTTTGGGTAAAGAGAAACATAAATTTAGCCTGCATGCACATCTGAGCACAGTAGCTTCCCCTGAACTTATTTATGATGCAGATTCCTTTGCTCATGTGTTTTCCTGCTGACCTTCTTCCCACCATCACTCTGTTCTCCTGCTGCACTCCCCGTGCCAAAATAGTGAAAATAATAGTCAATAAATACTGAGGGAACTCAGAGACCAGTGCCGGTGCAGGTCCTCGCATGCTGAGTGTGCTGATCCTCTGGGCCCACTGTTCTTTCTCTGTACTTTGTCTCTGTGTCTTATTTCTTTTCTCAATCTCTTGTCTCCACCTAATGAGAAATACCCACAGGTGTGGAGGGGCAGGCCCCCTTCAGTTTATTCAAAGGGATAAGAGCAGAGAACTTTCCAAATCTAAAGAAAGTTATCAATATGTAACTACAAGAAGGTGATGAAACACTAAGCAGTTTTAACCAAAATACTACTTCAAGGCATTTAATAACCAATCTCCCAAAGGCCAAGGATAAAGAAAGGATTCTAAAAGTAGCAAAAGCAGATTTTTCAATAGAAACCTTATTGGCCAGGAGAGAGTGGTATGACATATTTAAAGTGCTGAAGGAAAAAAAAAAAAAAAAACCCTTTTACCCTAGAGTAAGTTTATCTCATTGAAATATCCTTTAAACAGAAGAAGAAATAAAGACTTCCCCAGACAAAAGCTGAGGGGTTTCTTCAACACCAGACCTGTCCTATTAGAAATGCTAAAGAAAGTACTTCCATTAGAAAGAAAAAGAGGACATTAAAAAGCAATAAGGTATCATCTGAAAGCAGAAAACTAGCTGCTAACAGTGCACAGAAAAACAGAATATTATAAGACTATAAATATGGTGTGTAAACTACTCTTAAGTAGAAAACAATGAAGCAATAAAAAATAAGACTACAGGCCGGGCGCGGTGGCTCAAGCCTGTAATCCCAGCACTTTGGGAGGCCGAGACGGGCGGATCACAAGGTCAGGAGTTCGAGACCATCCTGGCTAACATGGTGAAACCCCGTCTCTACTAAAAAATACAAAAAGCTAGCCGGGCGAGGTGGCAGGCGCCTGTAGTCCCAGCTACTCAGGAGGCTGAGGCAGGAGAATGGCGTGAACCCAGGAGGTGGAGCTTGCAGTGAGCTGAGATCCGGCCGCTGCACTCCAGCCCAGGCGACAGAGCAAGACTCCGTCAAAAAAAAAAAAAAAAAAAAAAAAAAAAAAATAAGACTACAACAACTTTTCAAGACATAGTACAAGACATAAATAGAAAAAACAAAATGTTAAAAAGCTGGGGAAGAAGGTTAAGGTTTTTATCAAGTAAAGTTTTAAGTGTTTATTGGGTTTCTCTTTGCTTGTTTGTTTATGCAAACAGTGTTGTTATCGGCTTAAAAGCATGGGTTATAAGATAGCAGTTGCAAGCTTCATAGTAACCTCATATGAAAAAGCCATACACCAGATATACAATAAATAAAAAGCAAGAAATTAATTCACACCACCAGAGAAAATCACCTTCAATAAAAGCAAGACCAGAAGGAAGAAAAAACGAAAGAGAAAACCACAAAACAACCAGAAAACAAATAATAAAATGGTAGGAGTAGTCATTATTCATCAACCTTAACGAGTAATAATAGCATTGAATGTACATGGACTAAACTCTCCAATTAAAAGACATAGAGTGGCTGAATGAATTAAATAACAAGATCCAATGATCTGTTGCCTATAAGAAACATGCTTCACCTATAAAAATACACACAGATGGAAACTAAAGGGATTGAAAAGATCCTATATTAAATAGAAACTGAAAAAGAGTAGGAGTAGCTACACTTATATGAGACAGAATAGGTTTCAAGACAAAAACTATAGGAAGAGACAAAGAAAGTCACTATATTATGAAAATGGAGTCAATTCAGCAAGAGAATATAACAATTGTAAAAATATATGCACCTAACACTGGCACCCAGATACTTAAAGCAAATATTATTAAAGCTAAAGAAAGAGAAAGACCCCAATAAAATAATGGCTGGAGACTTCAAGACCCCACTTTCAGGACTGGACAAATCTTCCAGACAGAAAATCAACAAGGAAACATCGAACTTAATCTGTGTTATAGACCAAATGGACCTAATAGATATTTACGTAACATTTCACCCAATGGCTGCAAAATACACATTCTTATCTTCAGCACATGGATAATAAGGGAAAGACTATAAGGTAGGTCACAAACAAGTCTTAAAACATTCAAAAATGGAAATATCAAGCATTTTCTCTGACCACGTAAAATATAACTAGAAATCAATAACAAGAGAAATTTAGAAAATGATACCAACACATGGAAATTAAACAATGTACTCCTAAATGACCGATGGGTCAATGAAGAAATTAAAAAGGAAATTGAAATATTTCTTGAAACAAATAATAATGAACACATAACATACCAAAATATATGTGATACAGTGAAAACTATAAGATTATATTACCTATAATATAATATATATTACCTATAATATAATATATATTACCTTATACGGTGATAAAATTTAACATCTTTTCATGATAAAAACCATAAAGAAAAGAAAAAAACCTGGATGTAGGAGGAACATATTTCAACAAATCAAAGTGATATATGACACACCCACAACTAGTATACTGAAAGAGGGAAAACTGAAAGTCTTCCTCTAAGATTGGGAACACAACAAAAATGCCCAGTCTCACCATGGTTATTCAACACAGTACCAGAAGTCCTAGCTAGAGCAATCGGGTAAGAGAAAGACATAAAGGGCATCGAAATTGGAAAGGAAGAAGTCAAATTATCCTGGCTTACAGGTAATATAATCTTATATTTGGAAAAACCTAAAGATTCCACAAAAAAACCATTTTAATTGGTAAACCAATTGAGTAAAGTTGCATGATGCAAAATCAACATACAGAAATCAGTAACATTTTTTATATGCCAACAGTGAACAATCTGAAAAAGAAATCAAGAAAGTAATCTCATTTACAATAGCTACAAACAAAATAAAATACCTAGAAATTAACGTAAAGAAGTAAAAGATCTCTACAATGAAACTATAAAACATTGATGCAAGAGATTGAAGAAGATACAAAAAATGCAAAAATATTTCATGTTCATAGGTTGGAAGAATCAATAGTGTCAAAATGTCCATACTACCCTAAGCAATCTACAGATTTAATGCAATCACTATCAAAATACCAATGACATTCTTCACAGAAATAGAAGAAAAATCCATAAAAACAAAATTGTAGGAACAAACAAAAGACCTAGAACAGCCAAAACTATCCTAAGTAAAAAGAACAAAACTGGAGGAGTTGCATTACCTGACTTTAAATTATACTACAGAGCTGGCAGGGTGTAGTGGCTCACCCTTGTAATCCTAGCACTTTGGGAGGCTGAGGAGGGTGGATCACTTGAGGTCAGGAATTCAAGACCAGCCTGGTCAACATAGTGCAACCCCGTCTCTATTAAAAATACAAAAATTAGCTGGGGTTGGTGGTGTGGGCCTGTAGTCCCAGCTACTCAGGAAGCTGAGGTAGGAAAATCACTTTTACCTGGGAGGGGGAGGTTGCAGTGAACCAAGATTGCACCAT
>NW_012115799.1:4152460-4152893 GCF_000951035.1 Colobus angolensis palliatus | reverse complement strand
AAAAAAAAAAAAGAAATACTACAGAGCTATAATAACCAAAGCAGCATGGTACTAGCATAAAAAGACATACAGATTAGTGAAACAGAATAGAAAACCCAGAGATAAATCCATACATCTATAGTGAACTTATTTTTGACAAAGGTGCCAATAGCATACATGGGGGGAAAAGAACAGTCTTCAATAAATGGTGCTGGGAAAACTGGATATCCATATCCAAAAGAATGAAACTAGACTCCTATCTCTCACCATATACAAAAATCAAATTAAAATGAATTAAAGACTTAAATCTAAGACCTTAAGCTATGAAACTACTAAAATAAATCACTTGCTAGGCACAGTTGTCTCACACCTGTAACCCCAGCACTTTGGGAGGCCGAGGCAGGTGGATCACCTGAGGTCAGGAGTTTGAGACCAGCCTGTCCAATATGGTGAA
>NW_012115799.1:4149323-4152155 GCF_000951035.1 Colobus angolensis palliatus | reverse complement strand
AAACAAACAAACAAACAAACAATAAAACATTGGAGAAGCTCTCCAGAACACTAGACTGGGCAAAGATTTCTTGAGTAATACCCCAAAAGCACAGGTGACCAAAGCAAAAATGGAGAAATGGGATCACATCAAGTCAAAAAGTTTCTACATAGCAAAGGAAACAATCAACAAAGTAAAGAGAGAGCTCATAGGGTGGGAGGAAATGTTTGCAAACTAACCATCTGACAAGGGATTAATAGCCAGAATATATCAAGAGCTCAACTCTATGGGGAAAAAAATCTGATAATCTGATTTTTAAATGTGCAAAAAATTTGTATAGACACTTTTTAAAAGAAGACAAACCAATGACAAACAGGTATATGAAAAAGTGCCTACATCATTGATCACCAGAGAAATGCAAATCAAAACTGTAATAAAATGTTCCCTCACCCTAGTTAAAATGGCTTATATTGAAAAGTTAGGTAATGACAAATGCTGGCAAGGACGTGGTGAAAAGGGAAATGTTGGTGGGAATGTAAATTAGTGCAACCACTATGAAGAATAGTTTGGATGTTCCTCAGAAAACTAAAAATAGAGTTACCATAGGATCTAGCAATCCCACTGCTAGGGATATACCAAAAAGAAAGAAAATCTGTATATCAAAGAGATATTTGCACTCCCATGTTTATTGCAGTACTATGCACAATAGCCAAGACTTGGAATCAACTTAAGTGTCCAGCAACGGATGAATGGATAAAGAAAATGTGGTACATACACACAATGGGACATTATTCTGCCATAAAAAGAAGGAGATTCTGTCATTTATTACAACGTGAATGGAACTGGAGGTCATTATGTTAAGTAAAATAAGCCAAGCACAGAAAGACAAACTGCATATGCTCACATATTTGTGGGAGCTAAAAATTAAAATAATTGTATCCATGGAGATAGAGAGTAGAAAGATGGTTACCGGCTGCTGGGAAGGGTAGTAGAAGCATTGGGGTAAGTGAAGATGGTTAATGGGTACAAAAAAAAATTAGAAAGAATCAGTAACACGTAGTATTTGCTAGCAGAACAGGGTGAGTATAGTCAAAGACAATTTAATTGTACATTTAAAAATAAACGATTATAATTTGATTGTTTGTCACACAAAGGATAAATGCTTGAAGTGATAGATACCCCGTTTATCCTGGTGTGATTATTACCATTGCATGCCAGTATCAAAATACCTCATGTAGCCCATATGCATACTTACTATGCACCCACACACACAAAAAAAACTAAACACAAAAAAAGATATATCCCTTGTAAAGACGTGAGTCAAGCCAATGGAGCAGCTGAATGGCTCCCTGCTAAATATTCAAATGTCCCCCACCCTCTTGCAGTTAGATGAAGTCATGTAGCTGTTTGTGGCCAATGGGGTGTGAAGGAAAGTGATATAGTCACTGTTCTGTGGTGACCATAGAAGCTGTGTTTTGGTGTGAAGGAACTACAACCTGGAAGCAGCCTAGATGGCTGAGCTACCATAAGTATACCTGCCCTAAAGAGCCACTTTGATTTGTAGTGAACACACTGCCCCAGTGTGTTGAACCATGAATTTGTTTGTTTGTTTGGGCATAGCCTATCCTGATGAATAGGCAGGATGGGACTGGAAGTTGGGATGACCATCAGTATGGCCAATTACCACCAGATTGAGCTCTGTGACGTCCCTAGTAGGCAAACCCTACCCATGCATGCACAGCCTTTCAATTTCTAACTTTTAAACATAAATGGACAGCAAAATATCAGTGTAAGTAAATGTTCCCATATTAGACAGATTGACTATGAAAAGCAAACAAAAACAGATCTCAAAGGAAATAGAAACAAAGCAGTGAGCAAAGGAAAATTTCCAAAAGGATGTAGCTTATAACATTAAAGAAATATGAGGAGATATTTTATTCCTGAAGCAAAAACAAGTTGCTAATAATAAAAAAAGGAATAATAAGTGAAAAGAGATCAAGGAAGAGCCTTTGGGAATAAAATTAAAGCAGCTGAAATTAAAGTTCAATAAAAGGGTTGGAAATAAAGTTAGAAAAATCTTCCAGAGAGAAATGGAAAACAGGGAAAAAGAAGGTAAAGTTAGAGAAGAAAGTGAAAAAATGAGATGTCAAAAGAGTGCTAAATCATCTCGTTGCAAAATAAAGTGTCAATAACAATAATATCTAAACTTGCTTAACTCAAGAATTTTTGGCATAAGTATATACTTTAGAAATAAAGGGTAGCCAGAGGAAATAATGTCATGTTTGAGAAGGAAAACTCAAGACAGGAAAAAGCAGGCAGAGGATGTCTATTTTTTTCATGAGAGGTTCTATTAGTGCTATTTAACTTTTAATATTAGGTAATGCAGTAATTGGATAAAATAATAACTTTAAACAAATAAAAATTTCTTACTGCTATTTTCCTGTTACCCTGTTTTCCTCCCCCATGCATGGCACTATTGACATGTTGAACCAGATATTTGTTGTGAGGGCTGTCCTGTGTGGTGGAGGATGTTTAGCAGCATTCCTGGTCACTAAGGGCTATATTCAGTGGCACCTCTCTCCTTCATCCATTTACTTTAATAACAATTAAAAATCTCTCGAGACACTGTCAAATCCCCTGGGGATAAAACTGAACCCTGGTTTGGGAACCACTGCTTTGAATCTACACAATACTGACTCTAAAAGCAAACAAAAAGCAGAGGCACAAAAGCTCTCCAAGTGTCCACCAACATGTCAAAAACATTTAGAATTCACTTTGAATTGTAAAATTTCTTACGAGTCCGTAGGCTTTGAAATGTAGGTCTTAGCATCCGTGTATTTAAATTTGTGATGT
>NW_012115799.1:4137088-4148423 GCF_000951035.1 Colobus angolensis palliatus | reverse complement strand
AAAAAAAAAAAACAGAGAAATTTTCTTTCTATTTCTGTTTTTTACTTTCCTTAGGCCTGTGGCATCTCTGGAGTGCTGTGCAGCAGATGGAGAAACGAAGCCTGCTGTTTCAGCTCATGAAAAGCTTACCTTAGTGATTCAAACTGGAGATCAAAGAACTTCATGGGTTTATAAGACAGACATATCAAGATCCAATCTTTTAGAATTGCCAATTTTTCATAAATCTACACAAAGGCAGCCTAGTCAAAGGCAATATATACATCCTTTTCCATTAAAGAAGTAACAGAATGTAATTTTCAGGAGCATAAAGACTATCCATTTTCATGAATGTAGATTTGTGTTCAGAAATGGAATTGCAAACTTATTTAAGAGCTTAACAAAGTAAGGCTACATTTGGTTAAATGAAAGCAAATAGTGGAGAACAATATTTTTGAAACATGTTTATTCTTTTAGCTAACATGAGTAACTAAGGAGTAGAAATGACAATTCTGCCTGTGAGTCAAATAAGCAAGCTTCTTAGGACATAAAGAGGTTAGAAGCTGAGATAAAAAGAAATTAATCTGGAAAATTGGAGAAATTCGCAGTTAAGCAGTTAATTGGTAACTATTCCTGCTGTGAGCTTCTTCCATAAGAAAACCTACAGGTAGCATTCTATACCATATTGGCTCTTCTGGACTGATCAGACATGTGCGAGGTATTGAATGAACTATTAATCAAAAAGCTCACCACATTTACATATGATCATCCTTGAAATGGAGATGACTAAACTATGGGAGTTGTTCAAAATGATTGAAACTTTGAAAAGAACCCACCTTTTGTAGTGATCCATCTAGTTCTTCAGGAAGTTAATGGGTAAAACAGGTATTCCCAAGCAGTCATTTGCTGGAGGAAATCTACTGCTTCATCTTTATGTTCCTGGTTTTTACATTCAGCAAATTTTTATTAAGCATTTATTATGTTCCAAGTATCACGGCTAGTACTAGGAATACAGAGACTCAAATACACAGTTACTGACCTCAAGAAACTAATATTGTAGTGGAATGAAAGACATATTAACAGATATTTGTGTTACTATGTTAAGTGCTAAGATGGAGCCATACCTAAGTCAGGCTGAAGGAGATGTGTAGAGTCAGATAAAGGGTTTGAGAGAAGAAAATATATCAGACATATCTTAAAGGACCAGAGACATATAGTCTGCTGAGGAAGAGGAATCAGGCATTTCAGGAATTTGGGTCTGGGCTTTTCTCCACTTTGTGGCTCCTTGGAACTTAGGTTGCAGTTGAAGAAGAGTTATGAGATGTATTTCTATTGATTTATGAGGAAGGGGTCTTGTCTTAGTCTGTTTTATGTTACTTATAATAGAATGCCTAAAACTGAGTAATTTGTATGACATAAAATTTTTTTCCTTATAGTTCTGGAGGCTTGAAAGTCCAAGGTCAAGAGGATGCAACTGGTAAGACCATTCTTGCTGGTGGGGATTCTCTGCAGAGTCCTGAGGTAGTGTGGGACATCACATGGTGAGGGGGCTAAGCATGCTAGATCAGGCCTCTTACTCTTCTTTTAAAGTCACCATTCCCATTCCCATGATAAACCATTAAACCATTAACCCATTAATTCATTATTGGATTAATCCATTCATGAAGGCAGAACCCTTATGATCCAATCACCTCTTAAAGGCTTCACCTCTCAATACTGGTACATTGGTGGTTAAATTTCAACATGAATTTTGGAGGGGACAAATGTTCAAACTATAGCAGGTCTTACCTTTGAGGGAGCTTCTCTGGAGGCTATCTAATATGAATACATTTGGCTTTGACCTATGCCATTAGTTTATATCCTTCTCAGGATTCTCTTCCTTGTATTAAAGACTAAGGGGTTTTTTTGTTTTGTTTTTGCATGGTTTTTGATTTATTTCCAAAAGAACAATTTCATATGACATGACTTGAAGCCTATCATGGCAGTGAGGAAAACTTGTGTTGAAAGAATGACATAGCTAATTTATTTGATGAAGCAGTCAGAAAGATTAATGATTATTCAGCACCTTTTCATGCATATGTTGACTGCTGCTTGCTTGTCTATTTGAAACCAGTCTTTAATCATAGATAGAAACTGGATTTGGCTGTAGTTTTTAGTTGCTCTTGAATCATGGGCAGTGAGAGGCAATCTAGGACTTGAGTTAAAATACAAAATACTCTGACTTTTTTTGGATGGGCTATCTTTACGGGCTAAACAGATTTCAAATAATTCATGGAAGAATCACATTATAAATTACCTGCTAGAGAACTTCATATAAAATTAGCTTTATAAGCTTTTACCCCAAATTTTTTATAATCAAAGGAATAAAAAGTACATTTTCAAGCAATAGAATCCAAATTTGTTTTGACTAAAGCTAGTGTAAATTTTTAGTACCAAAACAAGAATGCATGCATTATCACAGCTTTTCCTTCATTATTACACAACAACTTTGTCACAAAGCTCAGACAGATTTCTATAAGACCATAACGTGAAATACCACTAGATGTTAAAGGCTTGCCAATTAAGGTTTATCTTTGCAACAGAGGCAGCAGACACACAACAAAAACATGCCATATCCATTTTCTATAATCTGAGGAACTAGCTAGCAGCAAATCAACTGTATGAATGAAATTGTATATCTCCATCAGCAAATAATTCACTCAAACCTGGCTTTCTTCAAAGCCCTTTTCGTGTTTTGTTTTTTTGCGTATTTACTAATAATAAGTATAGGAATGTAGTAAGTCAGTTGGAGAAAGGCTCTTGCCTTCCTTATCATGTGAGAAATGTGTATGATAAAAGTGGATGTACTCTGGACAAAGGACTCTGGACTTCAGAGTGCATACTAACTCAGAAAAGCTGTTCTGGAATTTTAAAATAAAATGACAACTAAATATGTGGTTTAAGTCAAAACGTCTAAGGAATCTGAGATTGGCTGTGCTGTTATGTTTCCACTGGTATATAGATTTTTGTTTTCTGTTGTAAGTTACATTATTCACGTCAGCTCTAGCATGTAGGTCCATGGCTGAGGTCTGACAAGTGGGTATGGCCTTTGCATCACTGGGAAACACCCAGGGAAGGAAAGATGCAATAACTCATGTGGAAGGGGAACCTCTGCTTTAAAACAGGGCTGCAGCTTCTGGTGCTGCCTTTGTGTGACTTTTTAAAAGATGTCTCCTCTGGGTAGGGCAGATTTTGGAGACCAGAGTACAAGTTGAATTTCAGCCCTTACTCGTCCCGTCAACCTTACCTGGTTGGTAATGCTGCTTGAGTGGCTGGTGTTTTAAGAGGCTGTGAAGAGAAGCTTCCATAGTAGCTGCAGATGATCTGCAGAAAGCACTTGCCCTAGACTCTTAAGGTTTAAGTATAAGTTTTTTTTTTTTTTTTTGAGATGGAATCTCGCTCTGTTGCCCAGGTTGGAATGCAGTGGCTCTATCTCGGCTCACTGCAAGCTTCGCCTCCCAGGTTCATGCCATTCTCCTGCCTCAGCCTCCTAAGTAGCTGGGACTATAGGCACCTGCCACCTATGCCCGGCTAATGTTTTTTGTATTTTTAGTAGAGACGGGGTTTCGCGTGTTAGCCAGGATGGCCTTGATTTCCTGACCTCATGATCTGCCCGCCTCGGCCTCCCAAAGTGCTGAAATTATAGGCGTGAGCCTCTGCGCCCAGCCCAAGTATAAGGTTTTTATGTCTGCTTTTCCCTCTTTTACCTTGTGCCTAGGATAAAACCCAGCTCAATAAATATTTGATCTGTAAATGTGACTGATTAGCTGACAAATGGGTTAGAAGAATTGTTACTGGTGGTATCTCTCAAATACATTTAGGGAATGGTGATGTTGTGATAAGGCAATCGAATTTTCTCTGTAGGTCTAGACCCTACAGTTTTACTCATTAGCTAGTCATAGTAAAATATCCCTCATTAACATGGATGGCTTGCTACCCAACAGTTTCCTTTATCAGAAGAGGCTATATTAAGTACTTCAGTCTGCTCTTAATCATAGTACAGCCACATCACTATGGAGACATGAATATTCATCAAAAGTTCAAAGAGATGACAAAGTGTAAAAACATAGAGGGGCAGTGAGAAACCAAGAGAAGCAAAGAGGGGAAGAAAGTATTTGCAGAGATAGTCAGAGGCTCAGTAATTACACTTTTCTTCTCATATTCTTTTCCTTTCCATCCACAGGAGAATATATTTTCTGAGTAGGTATAAGGCTTTCTCCCCCTATTTTCAGCAAAGATGTTCCCTGCTAGCCTAGTACCTGGGTCGTCAGAACAGACACTTGTCTGATGAAACAAGGCTCTCTTGTTTGGACAGATTATGTTAACTACAAACATATGCTTACCTGTGAAGAGTTTCCTAGGTATGGCCTAAAGCATCTTTCTTTTGAACATTTTTACTTTGCATTCAAACTGTGTTCAGATTTTGTGCCAAAAAATATCTTGCAATTCCCTTCTTACCAGAAACCAGAGGTAATATTCTTAGTTTGGAACCATGTGTCCCTTCTCTTCTTGTGCTTCTTGTTATCAGCTGTAGTCAATGTTTTGACTCCATTGGTGAATCAGATGCACAAGAAATTTCATGCTGAGCTTCTTCCCCCTCTACTGCTGATTCAGAAACTTTTCTCTTTTTGCCACGAAGACAGAGATGAAATGCCAGCAGTATTTTCACTTTCTTCCATCATCCACCTCTCTTTCTAAGAAATTTCTAAATGTTGACTTCCAAATTTGTGGGCCTTCATGGCAGTTATTTTTGTCCATGTGGAAATGGAACAGGAGCTAGAAATTTAGTAAATTTCATTATATGAAATGTTTTTTCATAAGGGCCCAAATTGCAGTTTTTCAGAATTTTACATGGTTATGGTGGTGGCAGGGGATAGGAGGCAAAGAAGGGCAAGAAATGCTATTAAATCTGCCTAGGCTCTGTATGATCTTCATGAAAACAGTATTTATTCAGCTTAATCTGGGAATAGACAGCAGGTGCTGCAAAGAACAGGGTACATTGAAAGCTGGTTTATTTTTCTTTATCAAGTATTTTCTCATTCTTGAATGTGACCTCAATTATGAAAGATTTACAAATTAACGGCTCAGCCTTTCATCATCTTGGTTTCTTGGTATAGGGCTGTAGAGAGGTGATGCTTCCTGTGAAAGAAATTGTGCCCAAAAGTACTTGAGGAAGTGAGTGGCACATAGCTTGGGAACCCTATTTACTAGACCAGTGAAGGGAGGCTTAAGTCCCATTTGGCTAATCAGCAATTTATTTTCACAGCAGAGGGAATTCTAGCAAACTGTGTTTAGGCAAAGAAATAATAATGGCTTGGGGTGAGGCTATTAGGTCTCCAGCTATAACATTTGAGATTTAATAATGACTTGGCACTTTTCTATAGTGAAAGACCATGCTGACCAGCTTACATCAGCATGGATGTTTGCCTTCATTAGTTTCATGGCTGTCAAGACTCTGACTTATAAATTTTCACCCTTCACCTTCATGTAAAAGGCCATGTACTCATGGTTACAAAGAGCACAGGAAATCATTTATTTTCCAGAAGGTTTAAGCGATTGGAATATTGGACTCAATATTTTTCTTTTGAACTATGTCTGTTCTTCTGACTGTGTAACTAGATAAAAAAATAAAGAAGAGGAGAATGAGCTTTACCTGAGGCAAAAATGGTAAAGTAAAGCAGTAGTTAGCTTAGAAAAAGAGTGATTAGCAGCTGAAAAGCTAAGATCAAGAGCATAAGGACAATTGGATTTCAAACATTAATTTTATTATTTTTAATTGAAGCATAAATAAATCAACTTTATTCTCATACATTAGATACCATATTTGCTCTTAGCCAAAGGCTGAGAAGCAACCAGTCTCATATATTAGAAAGCCATCCATATTTATGGGAGGCTGATTTAGAAATATATAATAATAATATTTTCCTCTTGCATGAGGACTCTCATTTCAGAAGAGGATGACCAACAAATATCAGAAAATAAATATCAGTGAGCTATTTCTGAGATCTTGCCTGAGCTTTGTGTGTACAATATATAGATGTTAGCAAAATTTTGTTCTTTTGATGCTTTCTCTAGGAAAGAGTTTATAATTATGCCATTTGCAAGATGCAAATCAATAGTTGTGTTTGAAGAATTTTTTTTCTCTGAAGCAAGAAGTATGACTTAAAAATATACCTAGGATTGTAATCATAAGCTTGTAAGAAAGCTTACACAAAGCTAGGATGTGTTCAGAACAGGATGGGAATGGGAATACATGTGGCAGCTTGCCTGGGTGCTCAGCACTTCATAAAATGAATAAAACAATAGTAAATGTGATTTGGCAGTACATGGTCCAGTAACTGCAGGGCTCAAAAACAGTGTGAAACATTGCCTAATGATGAAAACTTCATTAGAAATCAAGCTTTGTTGATTACAAATTAAGTGTTATCCCATTCTGCAAACTGAAGTTTAGGACCTTGGCCAAGAATCACAGTAATTTTCTTTGAAACTTGGTCTCACTCCACTAGGCCAATCTGTTTTTTCTGCTGAAAATGTTCCAGAGGGAAGGTAGGAACAGCAGCATTACATGGAAAGGATACTGGACTGAAAATTTAAAAAGCTTGTCTTCTAGTTTTCAATGTGCTACTAACTAGGTATGTAAAGTTGGACATATAAACACTCCTTCATGTTTGTTTACTAAATGGTAAAGTGATCAGTATCCTTCCAGCAATAAAATTCTGAAATGATTGCCTGTAGTCTCTCAAATCTTGGTGCAAGGGGAGGAGATGCATCTGAGCCCTGCTAACATGAAAACTTTGCCTCAGGGTCTGGTACTATGAGCTACCGTCTCATAGCTCAGAGCTACCCTATGAGCTACCTTCTTTATCTGTGATATTATTCGTATTGGTGAGGAAGGGGAAAGAGGTTATTTTATTTTACCGTATTTGGTGGGTATAAGCGCCCGATTCTTACATGCATACATTGTGTACTGGTGAGGCCTGGGCTTTTAGTGTACCTATCACTGAATAGTGAACATTGCACCCAGTGGATAACTTTTCAGCCCTCATGCCCCTCACACTGTCTCATCTGCCCACCCTTTGTAGTCTTCAATGTCTATTATTACCTTCTTTATGTCCATGTATACCCATCGTTTAGCTCCCACTTATAAGTGAGAACATGTGTTTTCTGACTTTCTGTTTCTGCATTAATTCACTTAGAATAATGGTCTCCAGTTCCATCTATGTTGCTGCAAAATACATGATTTTATTCTTTTTTATGGCTCAGTAGTATTCCATAGTGTGTATATATATGATGATGGACACTTAGGTTGGTTCCATATCTTAGCTATTGTGTATAGTACTATGATAAACATATGAGAACAGGAATCTTCTTGATATGATTTCTTTACCTTTGGGTAGATACCAATAGTAGAATTGCTGGATGAATTTTTAATTCTTTGGGAAATGTCCACACTGTTTTTCATAAAGGTTGTACTAATATAAATTCCCACCCATGGTGTATATTTTCTTTGCATTCTTGGCAATATTTATTGTTTTTAGACTTTATAATAATGATGATTCTGACTAGTATAAGATGGTATCTTATTGTGGTTTTAATTTGCATTTTTCTGATTAGTAATTTTGAGCATTTTTTCATATGCTTGTTGGCTCCTTGTATGTCTTCTTTTTAAAAATGCCCATGTTCTTTGTTCACTTTTTAATGGGATTACTTGTTTTTTCCGTTTTGAGTTGTTTGAGTTCCTTGTAGATTCTGAATATTAGTCCTTTGTCAGATGCATAGTTTGCAAATATTTACTCCTATTCTGTAGATTGTTTACTCTGTTGATTGTTTCTTTTGCTGTGCAGAGGTTTTTTAGTTTAATTAAGTCCCATTTGTCTATTTTTGTTTCTGTTGTGTTTGCTTTTGAGAATTTGGTCATAAATCCTTTGCTTAGGCTGATGTCCAGAAGTGTTTGTCCTAGGTTTTTTTCTAGGTTTTTTATTCTTATAGGTCTCACGTTTAGGCTTTTAATCCATCTTGAGTTAATTTTTGTATATGATGAAAGGTATGGGTCCAGTTTCATTCTTCTGTGTATGGGTATTGATAGAGTTTGACCGTGTCCCTACCCAAATCTCATTTTGAATTGTAACTCCCACAATTCCCACGTGTTGTGGGAGGGACACAGTGGGAGGTAATTAAACCACGGGGGTGGTTCTTTCTTCTAATAATGAATAATTCTCATGAGATCTGATGGTTTTGAAAAGAGGAGTTCCCCTACTCAAGCTCTCTCTCTCTTTGCCTGCTGCCATCCATGTAAAATGTGACTTGCTCCTTCTTGCCTTCCGCCATGATTGTGAGGCCTCTCCAGCCATGTGGGACTGCAAGTTCATTAAACCTCTCTTTCTTCTGAGTCTTGGGTATGTCTTCATCAACAGTGTGAAAACAGACTAATGCATGTATCCAATTTCCCTAACACCATTTATTGAATGCAGTGACATTTCCCCAGTATATATTTTTGTTGACTTTGTGGAAGATTTGTTGGTTGTAGGTATGTGACTTTATCTTTGGACACTCTGTTCTGTTACATTGATCTGTGTATCTATTTTTATACCAGTATGATGTTGTTTTGGTTATTATAGCCCTGTAACATTATTTGAAGTCCAGTAATGTGATGTCTCCAGCTCTGTTCTTTTTGCTTAGGATTGATTTAGCTTTTTGGGCTCTTTTTTGGTTCTGTATGAATTTTAGAATTTTTTTTCTAATTCTATGAAAACTGATGTTGGTAATTTGATAGGAATTATATTGAGTCTGTCAATTGCTTTGGGCAGTATGTTTATTTTAAAAATATTGATTCTTCAAATCCATGAGTATGAAATGTTTATCCATTTGTTTGTATCACCTTCAATTTGTTTCATCAGTGTTTTGTAGTTCTTTTTGTATAGATCTTTCACCTCTTTGGTTAAATTTATTCCTAGATATATATATATATTTGATACCTATTATAAACAGGTTTGCTTTCTTGATTTGGTTGTTGGCTAGATTGTTATTGGTGTATAGAAATGCTATTGATTTCTCTTTATATAATATTGTATCCTAAAACTTTACTGAATTCACCTATCAACTCTGAGGTTTTTGGTATAGTCTTTAGATTTTTCCAGATATATGACTATATTATCAGGGAACAGGGATAATTTAACTTCTGCTTTTCCAATTTGGATGACTTATTTTTTCTCTTTCCTAACTGTTCTGGCAAGAACTTATTGTACTTGTTGAATAAGAGTGATGAAAGTGAACATCCTTATCTTCTTGCAGTTCTTAGAGAGTGTTAAAGCAAACTAAATATGGCTTTAGAAGGATTCCATACTATATTTAAGTCCTTGTGGACAAACTGCAACCTAACTTAATAGGTAGACAAGATTAAAAACCTAACTTAGCCATTCCAAGATGACTGAATAGGAACAACTCCGGTCTGCAGCTCCTAGCATGATCAATGCAGAAGATGAGTGATTTCTGCATTTCCAACTGAGGTGCCTGGATCATCTCACTTGGACTGGTTGGACAGTGGGTGCAGCCCACAGAGGGTGAATCAAAGCAGAGTGGGGCATTGCCTCACCTGGGAAGCACAAGGGGTCAGGGAATTTCCCTTTCCTAGCCAAGGGAAGCCGTGACAGACTGTACCTGGAAAAATGGGACACCTCCGCCCAAATACTACACATTTCCCAAGGTCTTAGCAACTGGCAGACAAGGAGATTCTCTCCTGTGCCTGGCTTGGTGGCTCCTACACCCATGGAGCCTTGCCTACTGCTAGTGCAGCAGTCTGAGATTGAACTGCAAGGCAGCAGCCTGGTTGGGGGAGGGGTGTCTGCCATTGCTCAGGCTTGTAGGAAAACAAAGTGGCTGGGACACTTGATCTGGGTGGACTCACTGCAGCTCAGCAAGGCCTACTGCCTCTATAGACTCCATCTCTGTGGACAAGGCATAGCTGGACAAAAGGCAGCAGACAACTTCTACAGACTTAAACATCCCTGTCTGATAGCTTTGAAGAGAGCAGTGGTTCTCCCAGCGTGGCGTTTGAGCTCTGAGAATGGACAGACTGCCTCCTCAAGTGGGTCCCTGACCCCCATGTAGCCTCACTGGGAGACGCTTCCCAATAGGGGCCGACAGACACCTCATATAGATGGGTGACCCTCTAGGATGAAGCTTCCAGAGGGAGGATCAGGCAGCAATATTATCTGTTCTGCAATATTTGCTGTTCTGCAGCCTCTGCTGGTGATACCCAGGCAAACAGCGTCTGGAGTGGACCTCCAGCAAACTCCAACAGACATGCAGCTGAGGGACCTGACTGTTAGAAGGAAAACTAAAAAACAGAAAGGAATAGCATCAACATCAACAAAAAGGACATTCACACCAAAACCCCCTCTGTAGGTCACCAGCATCAAAGACCAAAGGTAGATAAAACCACAAAGATGGGGAGAAACCAGAGCAGAAAAGCTGAAAATTCTAAAAACCATAGCATCTCTTCTCTTCCAAAGAATCGCAGCTCCTTGCCAGCAATGGAACAAAGCTGAATGGAGAATGACTTGACGAGTTGACAAAAGTAGGCTTCAGAAGGTAGGTAATAACAAACTTCTCCGAGCTAAAAGAAGTTGTTTGAACCCATTGCAAGGAACCTAAAAACCTTGAAAAAAGATTAGAAGAATGCGTAACTAGAATAGACAGTGTAGAGGAGACCTTAAATGACCTGATGGAATTGAAAACCATGGCACAAGAACTTCATGATGCATGCACAAGCTTCAGTAGCTGATTCGATCAAGAGGAAGAAAGGCTATCAGTGATTGAAGATCAAATGAATGAAATAAAGTGAGAAGACAAGGTTAGAGAAAAAAGAGTAAAAAGAAATGAACAAAACCTCCAAGAAATGTGGGACTATGTGAAAAGACCAAATCTATATTTGATAGGTGTACCTGAAAGTGATGGGGAGAATGGAACCAAATGAGAAAACATTCTTCAGGATATTATCCAGGAGAACTCCCCCAACCTATCAAGGCAGGCCAACATTCAAATTCAGGAAATACAGAGAACACCACAAAGATATTCCTCGAGAAGAGCAACCCCAAAACAGATAATTTTCAGATTCACCAAAGTTGAAATGAAGGAAAAAATGTTAAGGGTAGCCAGAGAGAAAGGACAGGTTGCCCACAAAGGGAAGCCCATTAGACTAACAGCTGATCTCTTGGCAGAAACCCTACAAGCCAGAAGAGAGTGGGGGCCAATATTCAGCATTCTTAAAGAAAATAATTTTCAACCCAGAATTTCATATCCAGCCAAACTAAGCTTCATA
>NW_012115799.1:4134872-4135573 GCF_000951035.1 Colobus angolensis palliatus | reverse complement strand
CCCACAAGAGAAAGCAGAAAAGATCTAAAATCGACACCCTAACATCACAATTAAAAGAACTAGAGAAGCAAGAGCAAACACATTCAAAAGCTAGCAGAAGACAAGAAATAACTAATATCAGAGCAGAACTGAGAGAAAGAGACACAAAATCCTTTCAAAAAATCAGTGAATCCAGGAACTGGTGTTTTGAAAAGATCAACAAAGTTGATAGACCACTAGAAAGACTAATAAAGAAGAAACGAGACAATAATCAAATAGATGCAATAAAAAACGATAAAGGGGATATCACCACTGATCCCACAGAAATAAAAACTACCATCAGAGAATACTATAAACACCTCTCTGCAAATAAACTAGAAAATCTAGAAGAAATCGATAAATTCCTAGACACATACACTCTCCCAAGACTAAACCAGGAAGAAGTGAAATTTCTGAATAGACCAATAACAAGCTCTGAAATTGAGACAATAATTAATAGCCTACCAATCAAAAAAAGTCCAGGACTAGATGGATTCACAGCTGAATTCTACCAGAGGTACAAAGAGGAGCTGGTACCATTCCTTCTGAAACTATTCCAATCAATAGAAAGAGAGGAAATCCTCCCTAGCTCATTTTATGAGGCCAGCATCATCCTGATACCAAAGCCTGGCAGAGACACAACAAAAAAAGAGAATTTTAGACCAATATCCCTGATGAACATC
>NW_012115799.1:4133611-4134819 GCF_000951035.1 Colobus angolensis palliatus | reverse complement strand
CACATGATTATATCAATAGATGCAGAAAAGGCCTTTGACAAAATTCAACAGCCCTTCATGCTAAAAACTCTCAATAAACTAGGTACTGATGAAACGTATCTCAAAATAATAAGAGCTATTTTTGACAAACCCACAGCCAATATCATACTAAATGGGCAAAAACCGGAAGCATTCCCTTTGAAAACCAGCACAAGTATGCCCCCTCTCACCACTCCTATTCAATATAGTGTTGGATGTTCTGGCCAGGGCGATCAGATGGAGGAAGAAATAAAGGGTATTCAATTAGGAAAAGAGGAAGTCAAATTGTCCCTGTTTGCAGATGACATGATTGTATATTTAGAAAACCCCATTGTTTCAGCCCCAAATCTCCTTAAGCCGATAAGCAACTTCAGCAAAGTCTCAGGATACAAACTCAATGTGCAAAAATCACAAACATTCCTATACACCAATAACAGACAAACCGAGAGCCAAATCATGAGTGAACTCCCATTCACAATAACTTCAAAGAGAGTAAAATACCTAGGAATCCAACTAACAAGGGATGTGAAGGACCTCTTCAAGGAGAACTACAAACCACTGCTCAACAAAATAGAACAGGGTGCAAACGAATGGAGGAACATTCTGTGCTCATGGACAGAAAAAATCGATATCATGAAAATGGCCATACTGCCCAAAATAATTTATAGATTCAATGCCATCCCCATCAAACTACCAATGACTTTCTTCAATTCCACAGAATTGGAAAAAATAACTTTAAAGTTCATATGGAACCAAAAACAGCCTGCATTGCCAAGACAATCCTAAGCAAAAAGAACAAAGCTGGAGGCATCACACTACCTGAATTTAAACTATGCTACCAGGCTACAGTAACCAAAACAACATGGTACTGGTACCAAAACAGATATATAGACCAATGGAACAGAACAGAGGCCTCAGAAATAATTCCACACATCTGCAACCATGTGATCTTTGACAAATGTAACAAAAACAAGCAGATTGAGGAAAGGATTCCCTATTTAATAAATGGTGCTGGGAAAATTGGCTAGCTCTATGTAGAAAGCTGAAACTGGATTCCGTCCTTACACCTTATATAAAAATTAGTTGAAGATGGATTAAAGACTTAAATGTTAGACCTAAAACCATAAAAACCCTAGAAGAAAACCTAGGCAATACCATTCAGGACATAGGCATGGGCAAGGACTTCATGA
>NW_012115799.1:4133223-4133561 GCF_000951035.1 Colobus angolensis palliatus | reverse complement strand
AAAAAAAAAAAAAAAAGATGAGTTCATGTCCTTTGCAGGGACATGGATGAAGCTGGAAACCATCATTCTCAGCAAACTATCACAAAGACAGGAAACCGAACACAGCATGTTCTCACTCATAGGTGGGAAGTGAACAAAGAGAGCAGTTGGACACAGGACGGAGAACATCACACACTGGGGCCTGTTGGGGGGTTGGGGTGCTGGGGCAGGGACAGCATTAGGAGAAATACCTAATGTAAATGACGAGTTGATGGGTGCAGCAAATCAACATGGCACATGTATACCTATGCATTAAAGCTGCATGTTGTGCACATATACCCTAGAAGTTAAAGTATAAT
>NW_012115799.1:4132846-4133173 GCF_000951035.1 Colobus angolensis palliatus | reverse complement strand
ACTCCATCTCAAAAAAAAAAAAAAAAGTCAGGGAACAACAGATGCTGGAGAGGATGTAGAGAAATAGGAATGCTTTTACATTACTGGGAGTGTAAATTAGTTCTACCATTGTGGAAGACAGTGTGGCAATTCCTCAAGGATCTAGAACTAGAAATATCATTTGACCCAGCAATCCCATTACTGGATATATACCCAAAGGGTTATAAATCAGGCTACTATAAAGACACATATGCACATATGTTTATTGCAGCACTATTCACAATAGCAAAGACTTGGAACCAACCCAAATGTCCATCAATGATAGACTGGATTAAGAAAATGTGGCAC
>NW_012115799.1:4124437-4132331 GCF_000951035.1 Colobus angolensis palliatus | reverse complement strand
ATAATAATAATAATAATAATAATAATAATAATAAAGAAAACCTAATTTAGGAGTGTGCACCTGTAACAATAGCTGAGTCTTGGCCAATCCTAGCCGCCATACTTCAACCACTCATAACTGCTGAGTGTTTAAACTGTGTTCAAATAAGGCAAATGCCAAGCTGTAACCAATTCAGTTGTTTCTGTACCTCTCTTCTGATTTCTGTATGTCACTTCCCTTTTTTTGTCTATAAATTTGTTCTTACCACGAGGTATTCCTGCAGTCTCTCTGAATCTACTGTGATGCTGGGAGCTGCTTGATTCACAAATTATTCTTTGCTCAATTAAACTCCTTTAAATTTAATGCAGCTGAAGCTTTTTTTTTAAACAGATGGTGTTAGAAGTGGGGTCTGAAGTAGAGCCTCTATAATTAACCTCAGGAGTGCTGAGTGAACAAGCAAGGTATCTGCTGTAGCTACTTGTGTCATTTGATCTCTCAGCAGCTGGAGATCATGGTAAATTCTCTCTCAGATTTCAGAGCTCCATGGATTTGTGTTTTGAGCTCTCCAAGTTTTTTTGAGCAAATTTCTGTTCCAAACTGGATTTGGAAGTTGTGATAGATATTAGACTGGGTTCAGGATGGGATTTGATCTAGTAATTAACTGGTTTGGATCCAGTTACAGGCCACTTACATCTGACTGGGTCAGAGATAAACTGGTAGTAAATGGTAATATTGCAGGGGCTGTAAAATTTGACTTTTGAAAATTCACAGGGATTTTTGTGTTCTACCCCTTTGTTTCATTTTTCTTGCATGCTTAGGTAGAAAAAAAATCATCGGCTAAGTTCACTAAGGGAACCTGAAATCAAAGCCAATATTTTAGTTAAAAATGGAATCCTTAATTTCTGGAAAACAGTTCTTTCTGGCTTATACATTAGGCCCAAGGCAGCAAAGCCTTACAGAAATGGCAAAATGTTACTAAAGGTAACTTACAGTGGAACGTTCCGAATGAACAACAGTGCATTGAAGTGCATTAAAAAAAAAAAAAAAAGAAAAGAAAAAAGATGGCTCCCAAATTAGTCTTATCTAGGGATGCCAATTGATATGCAGAAGCTTCTAAAAAGATTTCAATATTTTTATTTAAAGCACATATTTTGCTCTGGCCAGAATGGAAAATGTTAATGTGGTTACCGCATGCCCCCACCTTGGGCAGCATCTTGCAAAATTAAGAGGATTTTACCTGTGGTTCTGTGATTTTCCTTTGTGATGCAGCCTGGCTCTCAGTGGTTGCTAGGGCCACTCAGGGAAGACGAACCCAGAAACCTGACATGCTGGAAAAAGGGTAAGAATTGCTTACCAGTTAGACTTCTGGCCTCTCTGTCTCTGCAAACCTGTTGAAAGAATAATAAAGATTCCTATTTATATCCTCTGTAGAATTTTGATTAATTGAAAAAAAGCGTTTGTGAGGCTAGTCTCAAGCTGTAGCCAATCTGGTGTGCTTTTTGTGTCTTTCTGTATGGTTCTGTCATAAGGAGGAATACCTTAAGCTAGAGCACGGGCTTAGGACCCCATAAGCCCACTGTTCAAGCCAGCCTGGCAAACTGATCAGCTACAAATTTTGCTACATGTCTCTGAAAACACACACCCCCACCCCACACACCCCCCAAAACTGGATAGGTCTCCATTTTGTTTTACGTCCTTGAGAGCTTGACTCTGTTACCATGTGGCAGTACTTTCTTTTGGTCTCTGCCATTTTATAGTGGTGGCCCAGGTTCAGTTCTGGCTTAGGGAATGAGTACTCTGGTTGATGTCTGTGTGACCTTTACCATTTGCTGATTCCCCTCCGTGAACAACTTCTAGTTTCCCTTCTTATATCTTCCTTTCTCTGAGCTATGTTTAGAGATTCTAGATTTTGTAAAAACTGCTTACCACTTCTTTGAAGATACCTCATACACTCGTGGTTAAGTCATAACCTTAATTGAGGCTTTTTGGTTTCACTTGTGAGGTTACTTTTGGTAAAGTTTAAAAGCCAGAAATATTGTCCACTTGGTGTGGCTAAAGTCAGGTAATAAGGGATTTAAAAAGACCTTTATAAAGAGTGTTATTGTTAAAAGTCAGCTTAATTAATAGTGGATATTCAATCTTTAACAATTTGGGACTCCTTGGGAAAAGCAGAGGAGGCACCATAGATCCAGAGGTTTTGAGAAAAACCCTCTGTTTTTGTCATGAAAACTTAGGAATTAAAAGTGTATATATCTTCCTCAAAATCTAAGACTGCTGTGTTTTGCATTGCATTATCTGATGTTTTTGACTTTTGGGAATATCACAAATTACTTTGTATTTTAAGAGAGCTTTGGTGTGTAACAACTAAGTAGGAGATATACTTATAAGGATAGCCAAATTGCAGAATGGGCAATGGCTTTGGGTTGCCATGCGATAAAATGCATAGTAAAAGCATTGCACTGTCTTGTCACATAGCATTTCCCTTTTTGGGATCCAGGATGTGATGTAAAAATGGAACCCTTAATTTCTGAGATTTGTTTTTGTCTTCCAGCTGTGCCTGCTTATTAGGCCATAAAAACTGCATGCTTTAAAGAGAAACTTAGAAACTGGCAAATGAAAAAAATCTTACAACTACTGGATCTTCTTCTGTCTATCTGAGTAGTTATATATGTGTCGTGTGTAATATTTATATAAAAGAGCTCTAATTAATTGGATTAAAGAAAAATAAGTGCTTAGATCAAATATTTTGTGAGAAAAATAAAAACTAGGCCAGGAGTGGTGGCTCACACCTGTAATCCTAACACTTTTGGAGGTCAAGGTGGGTGGATTGCCTGAGCTCAGGAGTTTGAGACCAGCCCGGACAACACAGTGAAACCCTATCTCTACTAAAATACAAAAAATTAACCAGGCGGGGTGGCGTGCACCTGTAATTAACCAGGCGGGGTGCGTGTTCAAGTGACAGGAGAGTCACTTGAACCTGGGGGCAGAGGTTGCAGTGAGCCGAGATTGTGCCATTGCACTCCAGCCTGGGCAACAGAGCAAGACTATGTCTCAAAAAAAAAAAAAAAAGAAAGGAAAATAAAAACTGTAATGCCTTTTAGTTTAGGTAACTTTAGTAATCTTTGGGAAATAAAAATTTTAAAGATTATTGGCAAAAATAAAGACATTTGGTCTAAATTAGGCAGGTCAGATACTAAGTTTACCAAGTGTTTTAAGATCATAAACTGCTTCTTTGACTTTTGAAAATTTTTCAATTTACCTACTTTGGAGCATTAGATTCTAGATAAGGCTTTGAGACATGTGGAGAGCCGTGGTCCTAGCTATGCTGGAAAAAGTCAGACCTTATCTGGTGTCCTAGACTCTATACCTACTACATAATTAAAATCCTTTACTTACCAAGATTTTTCACCAAAATTAAAAATTGCTAAGAGTTACCATTATAACAAATGAGACCACTGAAAAAATAGTTCTGTATGCAAGGTGTGTGAGGAGAGTGAAATGTGTTTTTTTGGTAAAGATTATAAGAAGGCATGGGAATATAAATTTTTGCCTAGTTTAGAGGGTTAAAGGATTGTTTTAAATTAGATAAGGTAAAGCTAAAGGTTTAAACAAGTTCTGGAAGGTTTGTAAAGATCATTTGTGTAAAGAAACTGTGTGAACATATTGACTAAATTTAAAGGAATATTGTTTGGTTTTTCTGCAAATTAAACATTGAAATAAAAGCACAATAGGGTTTTTTCAGAGCACTAATCTCTTTAACAAAAATTTATAAAGGGTTATAAAAGATTTATGATAATTTCACCTTATGGTCGAACTGATTAAGATCGAATCAATTTGTTTATAAGGTTTTATTAAGAATTGGGGTTAACATTAGTGATACACTGATGCAAGGGTGAAATTTAGCTTTCTCTTGGACACGATTTTCATGTAATATTAAAGGATAATGAAAGATTATTGTTTGCCTTTTGAATAAACTACTGAAAAAAGAAGGGAAAGAAAAGACACAGATTGTTTGGAAAGCTAAGTCCTCCCTCTATCAATGAGTAAAAGTTTTTGCCTTTTTAAAAATGTTCAAGTCATCATTTTGGCTAAGTGAATGACTTATGGTAACCTGGAATTCTATTTCATAGAATCAAGTGTTTTAAACCTTTAACATATTTGATAGGCTTTCCAAAATCAAATTTCAGTTTCAAAATTGTCTTTTCTGACCTCTAACTTTGAGATCCTACAGAGGGCCCCTGAAGCATCCAAAAGAGAGATAAATGGGCTATTTGACATGTTAAGTTCCATGGCTGGAGCATTGTCAAAATAAAAGATAATGATTATCCTTCTTCAGGTTGTATTTTGATGTATGTCATCAATATGTTCCAAAACTGTATGGGATTTCTAAAATTTTAATATATCTGAGTATATGCTATCAGTCATAATTATGGTTATTATGTTAAGTTACCATAAACCATAGAAATAACCAAATTTCCTTATCAATTGTGTTTTTGACTATTACTATTTAAAGTCATTTACACAGTTAATTGCTTAATGCTGATGCAGTTTCTGTAAACTTCACAAGCACACAAAATCCTCGAATATGGTATCTTTTAGGAGATTCATGAAAGTCTGGAAAGGATCGTGAAAAGCACTCTTGAAAACAGGTTTCTAATAACTTTAGAATCATATTATTTGAACTGGGTAATGAAAAGACTGACGGGGTTATAAAACTGCTAAACTAAGTAGAACAAAAATTAATTAAATACCAAGAAAATGCCTTACCAGATTTTCATGCTAAATTAGCTGATACTAAAATTATTTAGATATACAATTTGAATGAACTCATGGTCTAAGTCAATTCATTTATGATAACCCATCAGTTATCAGTGCTATTCACCTAATTTGGAGAAGCAACCAGTACTCAAGAGGACATAAGTCTAATGTTAATTAAGCATGGACTTATGGAGAACCAGGATGGCCACCTTGTTCTTCTCAAGTCCTTAAAGCTTTTGTTATTAAAGGTTCTGCATTCCATGACTCATCATGGGAAAGATAAAATTAAAGGTCCAAATTAAATATATATTGGTGTGGTGACATCTAAATTGCTAAAATAGTTTATGACCAATGTTTGGTTTGTAAAACTCATATTCCTGAGAAGGCAATCAAAGCTTCAGGTACATTTGGCTACCTAATGGACCCTTTAAATATTTATAAAGGGATTTCATTCAATTGTCATTTTCAATGCATTTTTTTTTGTTTGTATAAAAGCTTTCCTATGTAAGAGGGCTGATATAATACAGTAAATTATTATGCTACAGTTCATAATCTCACAACTGAGAAGCGGGTCCCTTCATACTCTTGGAACTGTACACCCATTGGAACTCTTAAGGCAAAGCTAACCAGGGAAATTTCTGCCCAGAAGAGGATGGCATCCTTGATGTGAACAGCTTTTTCCAAGTTCACGGGTCAAGATTTTACTATTATGAAACTCTTATCTTTGGATATTTTTTTCCTTGTTCACCTTTATGAACAACAGAAGTGAAAATGGGATTTTATTTATGAATGATTTTGCAGCCAGCCTTAATATATGGATAACTTTATACTTTGATAAAGATGAAGGCTCAGTGTAGGTGAGAAACTTTAATGGTACGTACATTGCCTCATAATCAGTCAGAAACAGAACACTGGTTCACTTCTCTTATCCCATATTATGGTTAAAGAGAACATTGCCAGGAGGCCTTCACTCTTTTAGAAGGGCATAGTTTTTTTTTTCCCCCATGGTTGGAGTAAAAGAGGCAATGATTAGAAATGTCTCCTTTATGATAGGAACTATAGTAGATTCTACTGTAAAGGCTATAGTTACACAACAGACTTTAAATTCTCTTGTGAAAATTATACTAAATAATAGAATTGGCTAAATGGAGAAGTATCTGTGCAGCTGCTGGCACTTATGGCCTATGGAGAAGACACTGGGTATTACAGAGATTCTGTTGTAGGGGATTAATGAAAAGACTACTTAGTTAAGCAACTAGACTCTTTATCTAGCTCATTCTTTGATCTATTTGATTTTAGGTGGTATGTTTTATGGGAACCCATGGTAAGGAGCATACTCCAAACTCTTGGTATTATCCTCCCGATAGTCATAATGGTAGTCTCCCGGGTGCACTGTATTCTCTTCAATGTTTTAAGTGTTTACATTCAGCCATCTCTAGAATGCCAAATGGTCTCTCTTCAACTGGAATGACAAGAGCTGAAAGAAATGCGTGACCATGAGGACACTGTAGCCTATGAATGACAACCTGAGACCAGAAACCCAAAATGATGGTAACTGAGAATGGCACTGAGTGACTAAATTTTGGTCACACTCTCACCTAAGTGAGAACCTGATGAAAAAGTTTTTTTTTTTTTTTTGAGATGGAGTCTCACTTTGTCGCCCAGGCTGGAGTGCAGTGACATGATCTCCGCTCACTGTAACCTCTGCCTCCTGGGTTCAAGCAATTCTCCTGCCTCAGCCTCCCGAGTAGTTGAGACTCCAGAGATGTGCCACCACACCCAACTAATTTTTGTATTTTTAGTAGAGGTGGGGTTTCACCATGTTGACCAGGCTGGTCTTGAACCCCTGACCTCAGGTGATCCTCCTGCTTTGGCCTCCCAAAGTGCTGGGATTACAGGGGTGAGCCACCATGCCTGGCCAGATTTTTTTTTTTAACAAAATTATGGAAGTTCATTGTTTTGGATTGAGCTCTTGCACTAGGCCCCAAGAGACCGAACCAAACAAAAATGGAGGTGCTTTTGCTAAATGTGACATAATCAAACTGACACTTTAAGTAAACGTGTAGATCCTAGAACAGATCAGTTTTTGTTTTTCTCCTGTAAACAGGATGCTGCAGCATAAAGAGGTAACCTCTACTCAGCCCTTGTTCCTACCTTTGCAAAATTCGCTGTTCTACTGTTTCCAAGTGGGTTTCAAAACCAAAAAGTACAGTTATGATGGTAATATGACATCAATAATTGAAACTTTCATCAATCTCTCAAAATTGAGAAAATGACCAAAAGGGGAGAACTGTTAAAGCAAACTAAATGTGGCCTGAGAATATACTTCTATATTTGAGTCCTTCTGGATGAACTGCAAACTAACTTGATAGGTAGACAAGATTGAAAACCTAACTCTGGAGTATGCAACTGTAACAATAGCTGAGTCTTGGCCAATCCCAGCAGCCATACTTCAACCACTCATACACTACTGAGTGTTTAAACTGTGTTCAAATAAGGCAAATGCTGAGCTGTAACCAATCCAGTTGTTTCTGTATCTCACTTCTGATTTCTGTATGTCACTTTCCTCTTTTTTGTCTATAAATTTGTTTTTACTATGAGGCATCTCTGTAGTCTCTCCAAATCTGCTGCGATTCTGGGAGCTACCTGATTCACAATTCGTTCTTTCCTCAATTAAACTCCTTTAAATTTAATTCAGCTGAAGTTTTTCTTTTAACAAGGGAATGCTTTCAATTTTTCCCCATTAAGTATGATGTTGGCTGTGGGTTTGTCATACATGACCATAATTGTGTTGAGGTACATTCCTTCTATGCCTAGCTTGTTGAGAATTTTTATCATGAAGGTGTGCTTAATTTAATCAAATCCTTTTTGTGTATTGAGATGATCATATGGTTTTTGTTTTTAATTCTGTTAATGTATCATATTTATTGATTTGCATATGTTGAATCATCCTTGCATTCCTGTGATGAATCCCACCTATTCATGGTATATTATCTTTTTGATGTGCTGTTGGATTTGGTTTGCTAGTATTCTGTTCAGGAATTTTACATATATGTTCATCGGGGATATTGGTCTGTGGTTTTCTTTTTTTATTGTGTACTTATCTGATTTTGGTGTCAGGGAGGTACTGACATTATAGAATGAGTTAAGGAGAATT
>NW_012115799.1:4121729-4123455 GCF_000951035.1 Colobus angolensis palliatus | reverse complement strand
ACCACTAGGTGGCACTAATGGTACATTCTCTGCATAAAGCTGCTATCGACTTGAAGGATCTCTTTCCTGTTCCTGAATTTGCTCTGGGGTCACAGTAGGGGATCCTAGTTCTAATACTTCCTGGCTATACCATGAGTAAATGATTTAATATTAATATAACCCGTGTGTTCTTAGAGGAAATGACGTTTATTTTGAATGTTCCTAGAGAATGTGACTTAAAAATTTATTGAGTACACTTCCCCTATATTTGTAAAATAATAACATAACTTTAAGTCAAGATTGGTCTGTGAGAAACTTACTTGCTTTTTTTTGTACGTGCTTTCAGATGGATGAGTATTGTAGAAGGTTTTTTTTTTTTTTTTTCCTGCAGTATTTCCACAGGAGAAGAAGAGAATCTCTTAGGTTAATCCCTCAGGGGCAGATTTCTTGGTATTTAGTTGATTTTTAATTATACTTATGGTACAAGGACTTGGCTGAACACCTTTTAAGGTATTATGGCTGACACTGTCTTTGAAACAATTTTCCTATATTTTATCTCACCGCCTACTCAAGCAAGCAGTCAATTTTGGGCTCATTGCTTCAGAGGAGGGATGTAGCAGGACAGGAAATAGATACATGTTGTGAATATCTCTGAGTATTGTGTTTCAAAATTCTAAATATTAATGTGAAGAGGATTTATGGGACTAGAACAAGTGCTGATCAGAAACTGGGAAGACATCAAGGTTATACACTATGTCCCAGACTAGAAAGAACTTCCTTCAGGGTGGGAAGTAAAAAGGAATAGAGACCTATGGGACCAGCGAAAAGAGGGACCTGGGGCAAGAAGGACCTAGGGCTTGCTTCCAGTGCCATTAGGGTGGCTGCAAAATCCTACAGAGGAAGTGGGAATCCTCTGGCATTTTACAACGTTTCTCTCCCAAAGTTGTTTATGGAAATGGCAGAGAGCCATAAAAACTGAAGAGGCTAGGCCATCAGAGATAATGGATGTCACAGTAACAACCCACCTGTGTGGACTGGGCCATTCCTTATTAATCACTACTCCCACAAACTCCAGTGCCTTGGCACTTCATATAAATTTGGGAAATGGTAAGACTAACATCAAGTATTTTCTATTACTCCATATCCTGGGGGCTTGGGATAAAAGTTGTTGTAGAAAAGAAATGTATTTTTCTTGTGCATCTGAATAGGTGGACTGGGTTTTATTCTTCCTCTGCTGGGAGGTCTTTTTTCTGTTTAGTTTAGTATCCTGGAATTCTGATTTTTCCCAGCATGGCTGAGACACCACCCTCTCCTTTGAATGCTTTTGCTCAGTGGGGTTGAAAATGATCTTTTCTTTGGAAATTTTGAAACATGAAAATTGCCTTATTGGATACTTCTCCATCCTATCTTGAATTGTGGTTATTCAAGAACAGGGCATCACAGCAAGGATCATAGTATATGCATGGTTGAAATTTCCATGACATTTAATATAATATGTAGTGAATTGGTATTTGCTAATGTCAGGGAGTAAGTACAGTAGTATACTCATATTAATGGTAGTTTGAAGTGAAGCAGAGGATTCACATGGAGCTATATTGGGCTAAAATCTCATGCATTTAAATATTCTTCAATGGATTGTTAGGTTCTGGGAGATTTTCTTTTTCTTTCTTCTCTTTGATGTTCTAACTACAAATATAAATGCCACTGCAATTAAGGTCAGGAATATTTACCATGACATCATGCTCTG
>NW_012115799.1:4121399-4121679 GCF_000951035.1 Colobus angolensis palliatus | reverse complement strand
AGAGATGAAAACCATAACACAAGAACTACGTGACAAATGCACAAGCTTCAAGAACTGACTCGATCAACTGGAAGAAAGAGTATCAGCGATTGAAGATCAAATGAATGAAATGAAGTGAGAAGAGAAGTGTAGAGAAAAAAGGGTAAAAAGAAATGAATAAAGCCTCCAAGAAATATGGAATTATGTGAAAAGACCAAATCTATGTCTGATTGGAGTACCTAAAAGTGATGGGGAAAATGGAACCAAGTTGGAAAACAATCTGCAGGATATCATCCAGGAG
>NW_012115799.1:4120688-4121349 GCF_000951035.1 Colobus angolensis palliatus | reverse complement strand
ATTTTCTTTTTCTTTCTTCTCTTTGATGTTCTAACTACAAATATAAATGCCACTGCAATTAAGGTCAGGAATATTTACCATGACATCATGCTCTGCTATCACTGAGAAATTATGGTTGCATAGGAATCTACATAATATCTGAAAGACATAATTTTCTTTTCTTTAAAAAATATGTTGATCAATTTTATAAAATGATGCAGGATTGTTGAAAAAAACTGTAATATAGAAAAGTACAGCAAGAAATGTAAAAATAACCTGATATCATTTCAAAAGAAGCCAATAACTATTAACATTTATGGGGGGAGGGCGCACTCAAGATGGCTGAATAGGAACAGCTCCAGCCTCTAGCTCCCAGTGTGAGTGACACAGAAGACGGGTGATTTCTGCATTTTCAACTGAGGTACCAGATTCATCTCACTGGGGCGTGTTGTGTTGGACAGTTAGCACTGGTCCGTGGGTGCAGGCCGACCAGCAAGAGCTGAAACAGGGCGAGGCATCACCTCACCTGGGAAACACAAGGGGGAAGGAAATTCCTTTTCCTAGCCAGGGGAACTGAGACACACAATACCTGGAAAATCGGGTAACTCCTACCCTAATACTGCACTTTACCAAGGGTCTTAGCAAACAGCACACCAGGAGATTATATCCCACACCTGGCTCA
>NW_012115799.1:4120303-4120638 GCF_000951035.1 Colobus angolensis palliatus | reverse complement strand
GAGCAAAATAACCAGCTAATATCATAATGACAGGGTCAAGTTCAAACATAACAATATTAACCTTAAATGTAAATGGACTAAATGGTCCAATTAAAGACACAGACTGGCAAATTGGATGAAGAGTCAAGACCCATCAGTTTGCTGTATTCAGAAGACTCATCTCACATGCAGAGACAAACATAGGCTCAAAATAAAGGGATGGAGGAAGATCTACCAAGCAAATGGAAAACAAAAAAAAGCAGGGACTGCAATCCTAGTCTCTGATAAAACAGACTTTAAACCATCAAAGATCAAAAGAGACAAGGCCATTACATAATGGTAAAGGGATCAATTCA
>NW_012115799.1:4119137-4119415 GCF_000951035.1 Colobus angolensis palliatus | reverse complement strand
GATTTGATGAATGGCTAGCTAGAATAGCCAATGTAAAGAAGTCCTTAAAAGAACTGATAGAGATGAAAACCATAACACAAGAACTACGTGACAAACGCACAAGCTTCAAGAACTGACTCGATCAACTGGAAGAAAGAGTATCAGTGATTGAAGATCAAATGAATGAAATGAAGTGAGAAGAGCAGTGTAGAGAAAAAAGAGTAAAAAGAAATGAACAAAGCCTCCAAGAAATATGGAATTATATGAAAAGACCAAATCTATGTCTGATTGGAGTACCT
>NW_012115799.1:4116620-4116828 GCF_000951035.1 Colobus angolensis palliatus | reverse complement strand
ATACAGCCAACAGACACATGAAAATATGCTCATCATCACTCACCATCAGAGAAATGCAAATCAAAACCACAATGAGATACCAGCTCACACCAGTTAGAATGGCAATCATTAAAAAATCAGGAAACAACAGGTGCTGGAGAGGATGTGGAGAAACAGGAACGCTTTTACACTGTTGGTGGGACTGTAAACTAGTTCAACCATTGTGGAA
>NW_012115799.1:4116147-4116570 GCF_000951035.1 Colobus angolensis palliatus | reverse complement strand
AGAGTCACATAGAGTTGTAGGAAATAATACAGAGTGATCCATATACCCTTCACTCCGTTTTACCCAGTGATGACTTTTTTCATAATTATAATACAGTATCACAATCAGGGAATTGACACTGATATATACCCACTGGCCTTATAAGTAGTGTGTGCTAACCAAATAAGTGCTAGTATTTGATAGTGCAGTAGAGAAATTATAGATAATAATGATATATTTCAAAATAGCTGGGAAATTGTAGTTAATAATAATTTATTATATACTTAAAAATAGCTAAAAAATTTGTAATGTTCCCAACAGAAAGAAAAGATAAATGTTTGAGGTGATGTATATCTCAGTTACCTTGATTTGAGCATTATACATTTTATACAGGTATCAAAATATCACAGGTAACCCCCAAATATGTATAGCTATTATATATCA
>NW_012115799.1:4115443-4115789 GCF_000951035.1 Colobus angolensis palliatus | reverse complement strand
TCAATATCAGTGTCACTGTTGTTTTGAGAGGTCTGTTTTGAGTCATTGATCGTAGATCTCCTGCACAAATAATATTTTTTAAAAGATCAAAGTTTTTTCATTTATGGCACTTTTTGAATTACTGTATGTAGCAGTCATTGAAAAGTTTATCCCAGCTTAAAGAACCTATTTGCTCTTTGTGATCTCTGCATGTGATTGTTCACTTTATTGTTTTTTGTTTTTGCATTGCTTTAAAATTGTTTTCTATTTTAAATTTGAAATACATCACACATTTTGAACAGATCAAAAAAAATTACGTTTAAAAATATTAATGATAATAACAATAAAACAGATTTTTCTGGGTAGA
>NW_012115799.1:4114097-4114397 GCF_000951035.1 Colobus angolensis palliatus | reverse complement strand
AAAATCCGGTTTATCATTGATGGCCATTTAAGTTGATTCCATGTCTTTGCTGTTGTAAACAGTGCTGCAATGAACATACATGTACATGAATCTTCATAATAGAATGGTTTATATATATATATATTTTTTGAGATGGAGTTTCACTCTTGTCGCCCAGGCTGGGGTGCAATGGCATGATCTCAGCTCACTGCAACCTCTGTCTTCTAGGTTCAAGCGATTCTTCTGTCTCAGCCTCCCGAGTAGCTGGGATTACATATTCCAACCACTATACCTGGCTAAGTTTTGTGTTTGTTTTTTTTT
>NW_012115799.1:4103681-4113277 GCF_000951035.1 Colobus angolensis palliatus | reverse complement strand
GATGGTCTCGATCTCCTGACCTCGTGATCCGCCCGTCTCGGCCTCCCAAAGTGCTGGGATTACAGGCTTGAGCCACCGCGCCCGGCCCAGATGCATTCTTTTGCAGAAATTTTCTCCCACTCTGTGGGCTGTTTACTCTGTTGATAGTTTCTTTTGCTGTGCAGACACTCTTTAGTTTAATTAGATCCTGTTCATCAATTTTTGCTTTTGTTGCAATTGCTTTGGTGTCTTGGTCATAAAATCTTTGTCCATGCCTATATCCTGAATGGTATTGCCTAGGTTTTCTTCTAGGGTTTTTATAGTTTGAGGTTTTACATTTAAGTCTTTAATCCATATTGAGTTAATTTTTATGTAAAGTGTAAAAAAGCGTCCAACTTCAGGTTTCTGCATATAGCTAGCCAGTTTTCCCAGCACCATTTACTAAATAGGGAATCCTTTTCCCATTGCTTTTGTCTGGTTTGTTGAAGATTAAATTGTTGTTGGTGTTTGGTCTTATTTCTGAGTTCTCTATTTTGTTCCATTGGTCTATGTGTCTGTTGTTGTACCCGTACCATGATGTTTTAACCAAAACCACTGTAACCACTGTAGCATTGTAGTATAGTTTGAAGTTGGGTAGCATGATTGCTTAGAATTGTCTTGGCTATTTGGACTCTTTCTTGTTTCCATATGAATCCTAAAGTAGTTTTTTCTAATTCTCTGAAGAATGTCAATGGTAGTTTAATGGGAATAGCATTGAATCTATAAATTACTTTGGGCAGTATTGCCATTTTAACGATATTGATTCTTCCTATTCATGAGCATGGAATGTTTTTCCATTTGTTTGTGTCCTCTCTGATTTCTTTGAGCAGTGGTTTGTACTTATCCTTGAAGAGGTACTTCACTTTCCTTGTTAGCTGTATTCCTAAATATTTTATTCTTTTTGTAGTAATTATGAATGGGAGTTCATTCATGATTTGGCTTTCTTCTTGCCTGTGTTAGTGTATAGGAATGCTAGTGATTTTTGCCTATTGACTTTTGTACCCTGAGACTTTGCTGAAGTTACTTATCAGCTTAAGAAGCTTTGGGTCTGAGACTATGGGGTTTTCTAGATACAGGATCATGTTATCTGCAAACAAAGATAATTTGACTTCCTCTCTTCCTATTTGAATACCACTTATTTCTTTCTCTTGACTATTTGTCCTGGCCAGAACTTCCAATACTATGTTAAATAGGAGTGGTAAGAGAGGGCATTCTTGTCTTGTGCCTGTTTTCAAGGGGAATGCTTCCAACTTTTGCCCATTCAGTATGATATTGGCTGTGGGTTTGGCATATATGGCTGTTATTATTTTTAGGCATATTACTCCAATATCTAGTTTACTGGAGTTTTTAAAATGAAGGGATGTTGAATTTTATCGAAGGCCTTTTCTGTATCTATTAAGGTAATCATATGGTTTTTGTCTTTAGTTCTGTTTATGTAATGAATCACATTTATTGATTTGTGTATGTTGAACCAATCTTGCATCCTGAGGATGAAACCAACTTGGTCATGTGGATAAGCTTTCAGATGTGCTGCTGGATTCAATTTACCAGTATTTAATTGATATTTTTTGCATTGATGTTCGTCAGGGATGTTGGCCTGAAGTTTTCTTTCTTTTTTGTGTCTCTGCTAGGTTTTGGTAGCAGACTGATGCTGGTCTCATAGAATGAGTTATGGAAGAGTTCCTGTTTTTCAATTTTTTTGGAACAGTTTCAGTAGAAATAGTATTAGCTCTTCTTTGTATCTCTGGTAGAATTCAGCTGCACCTTTGTCTGATTCTGGGCTTTTTTTTGGTTGGTAGGCTATTGATTATAGCCTCAATTTCAGAATTAATTATTGGTCTATTCAGGGATTTGATTTATTCCTAGTTCAATCTTGGGAGGGTGTATCAGAATTTTCTAATTTATATACATAGATGTGTTTGTAATATTCTCTGATGGTTGTTCCTATTTCTGTGGGATCAGAGCTGATATCATCCTTCTCATTTTGATTGCATTTATTTGAATCTTCTCTCTTCTTTATTAGTCTAACTAGCAGTCTGTCTATTTTATTATTATTTTTTAAAAAACAGCTCCTGGATTTGTTGATTTTTTAAAGGGTTTTTCGTGTCTCTATCTCTTTCAGTTCAGCTCTGATGTTGATTATTTCTTGTCTTCTGCTAGCTTTGGGCTTTGTTTGCTCTTGGTTTTCTAGTTCTTTTCATTTTTATATTAGGTTGTTAACTTGAGATCTTTCTAGCTTCTTGATGTTGGCATTTAGTGCTATACGTTTCCCTCTTAACACTGCTTTAGCTGCATCCCAGAGATTCTGGTATGTTGTATCTTTGTTCTCATCAGTTTCAAAAAAACTTCTTGATTTCTGCTTCGATTTCATTATTTAACACCAAAGTGACTCAGGAGCAGTTTTCTCAATTTCCATGTAGTTGTATGGTTTTGAGTAAATTTCTTAATCTTGAGTTCTAATTTGATTGTGCTGTGGTCTGAGAGTGTTATGATTTCAGTTCTTTTGCATTTGTTGAGGAGTGTTTTACTTATGATTATGTGATTGATTTTAGAGTAAGTGCTATGTGGCAGTGCAAGAAATGTATATTCTGTTATTTTTGGCTGGAGAGTTCTGTAGATATTGATTAGGTCTACTTGATTCAGAGCTGAGTTCAGGTCCTGAATATCCTTGTTAATTTTCTCTCTTGATGATCTGTCTAATATTGTCAGTGGGGTGTTAAAGTCTCCCACTATTATTGTGTGGGAGCTGACGTCTCTTAGACAGTCTCGAAGAACTTGCTTTATAAATCTGGGTGCTCCTCTACTGGGTGCATGTATATTTTGGAGAGTTAGCTCTTCTTGTTGAATTGAACCTTTTACCATTATGTAATGCTGTTCTTTGTCTTTTTTGATCTTTGGTGGTTTAAAGTCTGTTTTGTCAGAAACCAGGATTGAAACCCCTACTTTTTTTCTGTTTTCCATTTGCTTGGTAGGTGTTCCCTCATCCCTTTATTTTGAGCCTATGTGTGTCTTTGCATGTGAGATGGGTCTCTTGAAGATGGCATACCAATGGTTCTTGGTTCTTTCTTTAGATTGCCATTCTGTGTCTTTTAACTGTGGCATTTAGCTGATTTACATTAAAGGTTAGTGTTGTTTTATGTGGATTTCAAGAGAGGAGTGGGCTGGCCTGACTGAAAAGCAGCAGCGGCAGCAGCAGCAGCAGGGTTTAAAGAGGCAGTACACTCTGAAAGATGAGGCAGATTGGGCTGCATGACAGAGTGAACCAGCAGCAGTTAGTGCTGGGGGACTCTATAAGAATCTTACATGATTATTTATGAAGGGGCATGAGAGGGTGTGACTTGTAATCATGTTTTAGGTAGTTTCCTTGGACCTGCATGTTTTGTGGTTGTACATGCTAGTACACATGTTGTATGTCTCATTTGTATTTAAAATCTCCACCCAGGGTGTGTTTTTTACTATGATTATGAGTAAAAGGCTATTTACTCTAGGGTGAGTTACTGGGGGAGTGAGTATACTCATCAGCAGGGAAAGTCTCTATCATGGTTATCTCTGACTAGGGCCTGATAATTTCCTTCAGATCCAGAGGAGCCCAAACACAAGGTCACAAGTAGTTAGTGTAGCCATTGTCTTTCTCATTGACTGTCAGTTGAGCAGCACTGACTATCAGTGGAAGGTGTCTCCAAGACTCTTCCTCAGGGGTTCTCTTGTCTCTTTTGTTTCTGGCTGTGTGCCTTCTCTAACAATGTTACAAAATCAAATTCAAAATGCAAGATAGACCATTAGATTTTAGTTTATTGATTTTAGTTATTAAACAGAGAAGTTTATTGTTATGGTTTCAGATTCCATATTGTAATTAATATTTGTTGAGTCTTGGTGTACAATTATCTGGAAAGGCTTTTAGAACACTCTGCCCTTTTCCAACTATATGGATTTTATTCATATAGGCTGGATTTATAGGCTAGATTTTATTCATATGCTTTAACATTAAACAACATTTTATAACTGATTGAATGCTTTAGAAGCAAGTATGAGAATCCATCTGTTTTTTATGAAGCCACATGCCAAAGACGTTTTCGAAAATGTGAAACAAAATGCCACTGCTTTCACTCAATATATTTGTTTTGGAAAATAAAGTTATTTCTCATAAAAATATGTTATTACTTTGCTGTAAGTAAATTATTATTTAAAATGACTCAATGAACATGTAATTTCAAAACATCTTTGTGTTAATTTTTAAATTACATATTAATACCTATAATCTACATAAATAAAAGAGCTTTAAAGTTCTCAATAATTATTAAGAGTACAAAAGGGTCCTGAAACCATACAGTTTGGGACAACTGAGATTGAGAAAGATGAAACTTAACTGGGTTATCTGGAAAGGCTTGTTTGTGGAGGTGATATTTAAGTTGAGAATTGAATGATGAGAAAGAAGCAAGGTAAAGATTTAGGAGAAGAGCATTCCAGGCAATGAGTGGACGTTGGGAGCAGGCAGTGAAAAAACTCTGAGAGAAAGAGTTTTGAGTGTTCCCAGGAATAAAGAAGCCATTAGGACATCTGGTGAGAGTGTTGGGCTGGGATCAGGTCATCAGGGTCTTATGAATTGCAATAAGACTGAATATGTAATGGGATTCTATTTGAGAGTTATAGGTAGGATAGCTATAAGACCTGACTTTCGTCTTTAAAAGATCACTTTTTTTAAACCATATAAAAACTAGACTGTAGGTTTTGAGAGTAGAAGACGTATTTAAGTGTTAGAAAGCAGTTGCAGGCTGGGTGCTATGGCTCACACTTGTAATCCCAGTACTTTGGGTGGCTGAAGCAGGTGTATTGCTTGAGTCCACTAGTTCAAGATATGACTGGGCAATATGGAAAAACCTCATCTCTACAAAAAATACAAAAACTAGCCAGTCCAAGGAGACTGCCTGAAACATGATTAAAAGTGACTATGGTGACCCACACCTGTAGTCCCAGCTACTTGGAGGCTAAACAAAGATCATACCACCTCACTCCAGCTTGGGTGACAGAGAAAGACTCTGTGTTGAAAAAAAAATAGTGGTTGCAGTAGCTAGGAGAGAGGTAATGGGAACCTGTAGTGTTTTAACAATGGAGATCAGATTTAGAATACACTTTTTTGAAGGTAGAAATGACATAATTAAATGTAGCTTGTGAGGGAAAATTATAAGGTGGAGTTTGGTCAGAACAACTGGATGGATTATGGTGTCATTCATTGAAGACTGAGAGAGGTAAAGTTTTAGCAAGGGGCAAAAGGGGAAATCAGGAACTCTGTTTTTATTCTAGGAAGTACAGATTTCATAAGTACTATTATTTCCACATTTAAAAAATGAGGATGCTGTGTTTGAAAGAGGTTATAAAACTTGTCAAAAGTCACAGGTCTATAAATGGTGGAGGCAGGATTTAACCCTAGGCAGTCCAATTTTAGAGGCTGCTCTCTCAACCATTAAGATAAAGAAAGATAGTTTGGTTGTGGGAAGGTGATCTCAAGTGATCTTTAATGAGTGATAAAATATAAATCAGATCTTCCCTTCATTCCCCAGCTCATTAAATTTCTCCCTGACTTTCCACTGGCACAGAGAAGAAAATTCAGACTTACAAGGTTTGGCTCCTGCTTGTCTTTCCAACCTCACCTCCTACCACTCATCCTCTTGCCATGCTTCAAAACAATGGCCCTACCTCTCTTCATGGAACATGGCAAGCCCCTTCCTGGGGTAAGGGATATGCACATTGCTGTTGCCTCTGCCTGAAATGCTCTTTCCCCAGCAGTTTGCCTGACTGGCTCATTCTCACCTTTTAGGTCTCAGGTCAAAGTCACCTTTTCAGAGGGAACTTCCTTGACCACTTATTCTCAAGGAGCTCTCCCAGGCAAAACCTATCTTAACACCTTGTTTATTTCCTTATAAATATTTTTATAATATGAAATTATCTTGTTTATTTATTTCTTCATTTTATACCACAGGGTTTTTTACTGCCAGACTGTGGGTTCCACAAGGGGAAGCACAGTGTTCTTTCACCGCTGCACTGTTAGGGCCCAAAATAATATCTAGAACAGGCTATGCATTTGACAAACATTTGAGTGTTGAATGAATAAATGAAGTACTTTACAAGTGGTGAGTAAAGAAACAGATAAATATAGGGTGCCAAAGAAATAGAGGGAATGATTAGCTCTACTTATTTATTAACCTGAAACAGGACCGATGCTGTTGGAATGATGAGTGGCCTAGGAAGTCTTCCAGTCCAATGTTTTCTGCCCTACACAAACTGCTTGAAGTTCTTCATTTTGATGTGTTAACACATCCTGAATTACCACAGCATAAGACTGTTTACCAAACATTAACAACTGTTTCTCTTTTTTCCATTTGCTCTTAAAAGATGGATACTCCTGGGAGAGTAAACAAAATGACAGTCACATTTTAGTGGAAAACAGTCCAATCAGCTCCTTTTCTAATAATCTGGACCCTGGAGTGCAGTCACTGGACATTCAGAGGATGGCCCAGGCACCAGGCAGCTGAAGTGAAGGGGAGTATAGAAGTGAGTGAAGGGCACAGACAAGGACATAAGATAATTCCAAAGGCAAGTTCCTTTTTTCTCAGGACTGAACTTCGTAGTCGAATGATGTTTCAACCCCATTCAGGTTGGCTGTAACTTAGTTCATGAAATGTCAAAGTCAGTTATTTAAACCACCCCGTATGAATTCAACTGTAAAGGCACTTTACTCCCAAAGATTTAACTGATGCATCATTTGCAGGAGAATCTTATGAATTATTGAAATGGCAGAAGAAGCAGCAAGCAGTTACCTAATTTGCCTTTGATGATGAATGGCAGGGATTTAGAGATTAATCTCTTTATGTAAGACTTATTTTCTGTTGAATGAAGATGTAGACACTATCATTTGAGTTGGACTAGAGTGGAAAATATCTTTCCAAAGTTTATTAGCTTTCTAGCTATGAATGTAATAAACAGCTTTTTGCAAATTAATGTTTGTTTTCATTCTTATGGTTTTAGCAATTGTTTTCTATTCTGGGGGATAGAAGTGGAGGTGTTGACTTGGGAATAAATTACCTCTGTGGTCTGTAGTTTAAGGCATTATGATGTAGACATTTTCTGTGAAGTGAAAAAAATGACTTTTTGGGGGCATCTATTACTTATGCTATTTTATGTTACCTATCAAGAGAAAACTTAATTCCTTAAATTCAGAGCAATATTTTCTTCTTTTAAATAAATTCTACTTTATTAGAATTTAATATGCACTCATATGAAATAAAGCATTTTCTTTATCAAGGACTAATGGTGAATATTTTTATCTTCAGAATATTTTAAAATGTTAATTAGGTTAATGGAATTATTACAAATTCTGAGTAGTTTAAAATTATAATAGGAATCTTAAAATTTTAAGGTATAGCCCAGGATACTGTCTTACAACTGGCTAATCTAAATTCAGAGCTTTCTTCCTCTGTTGTTTATTCTTTCATCTCTGAGGCCTACAACAGAACTGACATATAATAGATGTGTTATAAATATGTGATGAATGGATGTGGCTGAATGAATTTTAAAAGTTCTGTTTAATGACATTGAAGTATGGTTGTCTTAATAGTATGCACTTTAATAGAATTATAGAGAAATCAAAGTCAGTCCCTTAAGTTCTTTTGATTAGTATTTCCCCAGTGAGTTTGGAAGACGATAATTATTAGTGTAATGTTCAAAAATTAAGCAACATAAAATGCCAATAAAGAAATTGAAATCAAGTGTTAAGTTTTATGGTAACATATATTCCTAAAGAAGTGGTTATGATGTAATTCTTATCAGCAGTAGGAATTTTCATGAGTAAGAAAATAAGTAGTATAAAAGCAGTTACTGTTCTATCGGTTGCAGGGTTTGTTGTATGAGCAATTCATCATTGCTACATTCTCTACATTTGTATTCCTATCACACAGCCATACACCCAACACCATGTTTCCTCAGCTATTTTTTGATTCCTGAACCAGGAAGCATGAAAGTAGAATGACTATTTCTAAATATAAAAGGAGTATCATGATTTCAACTTTATTATGAGCAAGTGAGCCAATGTATTGAAAACAGTGGCAGTAAATCAAGACCTTATGAGCTTATGAGTTCAGAGCTTGGTCTTTCTTACTAGTCAGAGGGGACTTGGAAATATTTTATAGTATGCTTTTATAGTATTATTGACAGTGATAGACTCAGTCTATATGCTAAGTCAGTCTCTCCCTCTCTCTTGTGCTTGACACCTAGAGATGTTTCTGAAGTCTGTTCCAGAGACGTTACAATACTTTCATTGGAGGTTAGTTGAACAGGAATAAATCATTGAATCCCTCAAGCCAAATATACTCCTTTGGCTATAATCTACACAAGGGCCATGGCTAATATTTCATCCTGCTTTGTAGTCCTTTGTGGTTTCTCTGCAGTTGCACTTCTAAAGACCAAAAGCATTTGGAGTCTTAGATCTTCAGAGACACATCATGTACCTTAACATTTCCTTTGATTTGGAAGCAGAGAAAATTTTAAATGGAAGTTACTGAACAAGAAAACTATGGGACAGATAGGTGTCATCTTAGAAAAGATAATTAACTTTGATCTCAAGAATAATGTACTAAGTGGGGATAATAAAGCTTTCATTGAATTTTAGCGTTGCCTTGTTAAAACTGGCTTTATTGCATTTTTGTACTTCTTTTAAAAAATAAAAGATGGCTATGTAACTAAAATACATAAGTCTGAAGTGCATAAGGCTGAACATATTCAGCATGGCTTAATGTGAATAACGAGAAAGTGTTCTGCATTTTGGCATGATATGATCCTGTGTATAATTTGTTTTTTTCTGCATCTTTTTCCTGTGAGACAGAATGTGCCTGCTCATTCTATGATTTATAATTATTTGACTCACAAGTCTGGAGATATATTTATGCTTTTGAATTTAAATTCAACAATATCAAAGTGCCAATGTGTCTAATGATTAATAGGCAATACAGAGAATTGGGAGAATTTGACTGCAAATCCTGAGTGTATGGTTTTATTTTCTTTCTAAAAATCCTTCCACCCTCAACTTATGTCTTCCAATTATAAAATTGTTAAATGCTTATAAAGGAGAACTTGGAAACTATAGGAAACTAAAACGAAGGAAACAGCCTCTTTTCAGAGATAAACAGCGTCAGTCAAGAGTTTGAAGTTTCTTTTCAGTTTAAAAGTTGAAAGTTTTAAAAACATAATTTTTAAATATACCTTTAAGTATTTAAAATCATCTTTTTATGTAACACCCTTAGAAATATGATTTTCTACATCATAAATAATAAATATAGTGAGGATTTGTAATAAATATTTGTGTTCTCAGAACTTTAGTTTTATTGGATAAGGATCAATTTGCTCTTTGGTAAATCTTTTAATGACATTTATATCATATTTAGCATCATGATTACGTTTAAATAATTAAAAAGTTACCTCCAGAAACCCAGTATCTTTTTGCTCAAATATGCAACTTACTTACTTTTGTCAATTGGTACATTGTGAGACTCTAAAAGGCATGTTGACAGATTTCCTTGAAGGTTTGA
>NW_012115799.1:4089942-4102191 GCF_000951035.1 Colobus angolensis palliatus | reverse complement strand
TGTTTATGGACACATATATTATTATTGCTTTTATCTATTTTTGATACCTTACACAGACAAATTAGAAAGCAATTTTTAGTGAAAATTTTATATTTACCTCTATTTAAACCAGATTTTTCTAATGAAAGGTCTGCCAGATGTTTAAATAAATTTTTTTCAATCTGATTGTCACTAGATTGTGAATAAACCTCACTATTCTTATTACATTCTTAGGGGCAATCTTAGTATGGCAGCTTGATTAACAAGTAAATGAACTGTGAACACTTACCTCTCAAAAGGGAAGGTCAAAGAAATTTAATCCTGGTATCAACTATATTATGCTTATATGAATAAAAGGCAACCTCAGAAATGACGTTCATAAACCCCACCCCTAAGCACTTCTTCTTTCTTTTGCTACATCATGGTAATAATTCTCCCTGTTTGTAGACTGAATACAGTGAAGCCTATTACAGCCTATTGTAGCCTAATACAGGAAATCAGATATATTTTTCAGTTGTGTTAAAAGACTATTTTTTGTTTATATGTATATAAAGACTATGTATTAACTAAGCAAACTACATCTCATAAACAGTAGCAATAAAAAATGTTCAACATTTACAGGTTTTAAGAAACAAGTTCATTTCAAAATGACAATTCTGGTGAGATGCAAAATAATGTAGAAATACATTGCAGGGTTATAAATGTTTGTCTGTAGGAAAGAGCTTTGTTTTATTTCATTTCACTGTCAACAGAATGTAGACACACTTGGCAATACTTGCACTCTCTGTTTTTACAATTAAAAAGACAGAACATTTTAATAGTTCTCATAACTTTGACCAGTTTACTCAATACTTTTGATTAAAGCATTCTTATTCTAACTGATTGTTGATATGGTTTGGCTCTCTGTCCCCACCAGAATCTCATCTTGAATTGTAATCCCCACATGTTGAGGGAGGGACCTGGTGAGAGGTGATTGGATCATGGTGGTGGTCTTCCCCCATGCTGTTCTCATGATAATGAATGAGTTCTCATGAGACCTGATTATTTAAGTGTGGCACTCCCTTGCACGCACTCTCTTTCTCTCTCCTACTGCCTTGTGAAGAAGGTGCTTATTTCTTTTGTGCCTTCTGCCAGCCATGACTGTAAGTTTCCTGAGGCCTCCCCAGCCATGCAGAACTGTGAGTCAATTAAACCTCTTTTCTTTATAAAGTACCCAGTGTTAGGTAGTTCTTTACAGCAGTCTGAAAATGGACTAATACAGAAAATTGGTACCAAGAGTGGGGTATTGCTATAAAGATACCTAAAAATGTGGACATGACTTTGGAACTGGGTAACAGGCAGAGGATGGAATAGTTTGTAGGGCTTGGAAGAAGACAGAAAGATATGGGAAAGTTTGAAACTTCCTAGAGACTTGTTGAATGGTTTTGACCAAAATGCTGATAGTGATATGGACAATGAAGTCCAGGCTGAGGAGGTCTCAGATGGACATGAGGAACTTATTGGGAACTGGAGCAAAGGTCACTCTTGCTATGCTTTTGCAAAGAGACTGGTGACATTTTGCCTCTGCCCTAGAGATTTGTGGAACTTTGAACTTGAGAGAGATGATTTAGGGTATTTGGCAGAAGAAATTTCTAAGCAGCAAAGCATTCAAGAGGTTACTTTCTTTTCCCTGAAAGTGTATAGTCGTATGCACTTGTTCACAAAGAGATGATCTGTCATGTCCACAAGGAGATGATTTGAAATGGAAACTTATGTTTAAAAGGGAAGAAAAACATAAAAGTTTGGAAAACTTGTTGCCTGACCATGTGGTTGAAAAGAAAAACACATTTTCTGGAGAGAAATTCAAGCCAGCTGCAGAAATTTGCACAAATAACAAGGAACTGAATGTTAATAGCCAAGAAAATGTAGAATATGCCTTCAGAGCATTTCTGAGATCTTCTTGGCAGCTCCTCCCATCACAGGCTTGGAGGCCTAGCAGGAAAGAATGGTTTTGTTTACGGGGCCCAGAGCCTTGCCGCTTTGTGCAGCCTTGGGACATGGCTTCTTGCATTGCAGCCACTCCAGCTCTAGCCATGGCTAAAAGGAGCCAAGGTACAGCTCAGGCTGTTGCTCCAGAGGGTGCCAGTCCCAAGTGTTGGTGGTTTCCATGTGGTGTTGGGTCTGTGGGTATGCAGAAGAGAAGAGTTGAGGATTGGGAACCTCCATCTAGATTTCAGAGGATATATGGAAATACCTAGATGTCCAGGCAGAAGTCTGCAGCAGAGATGGAGCCCTCATGGAGACCCTTGACTTGGGCAATGCAAGGGAACATATGGGGTTGGAAGGTTGGAACCCACACAAAAAGTTCCCACACTGGGGAAGTGCCTAGTGGATCTGTGAGAAGAGGGCCACCATCATTCAGACCCCAGAATTGGTAGATCCACTGACATCTTGCACCATGCACCTGGAAAAGCCACAGGCACTCAACACCAGCCTGTGAAAGCAGCTATGGGGGGTGTACCCTGAAGAGCCACAGAAACAGAGCTGCCCAAGACCATGGAAGCCCACCCCTTGCATCAACATGCCCTGATGTGAGACATGGTGTCAAAGGACATCATTTTGGAGCTTTAAGATTTAATGACTGCCCTACTGGGTTTCAGACTTGCATGGGGCCTGTAGCCCCTTGGTTTCGATGAATTTCTTCTTTTGAAATGGGAACATTTACCCAATGCCTGTACCCTCATTGCATCTTGGAAATAACTAACTTGTTTTGGATTTTACAGGCTCACAGGTGGGGGAACTTACCTTGTCTCCGATGAGACTTTGGACTCGGACTTTTGGGTTAATGCTGGAGTGAGTTAAGACTTTGGGGGACTGTTGGGAAAGCATGACTGTTTTGAAATGTGAGAAGGACATGAGATTTTGGAGGGACCAAAGGTGATATGATATGGTTTGGTGCTGTGTTCCCACCCAGATCCCATCTCAAATTGTAATCCCCACATGTCAAGGGAGGGACCTCATGGGAGGTGATTGGATCATGGGGGCAGTTTCCCCCATGCTGTTCTCATGATAGTGAATTACTTCTCATGAGATCTGATAGTTTAGAAGTGTGGCATTTCCTTGCATGCTTTCTCTCTCGCCTGTTGTCTTGTGAAGAAGATACTTGCTTCTCCTTTGCCTTCTGCTGTGATTGTCAGTTTCCTGAGGCCTCCCCAGCTGTGTGGAACTTTGAGTCAATTAAACTTCTTTTCTTTATAAATTACCCAGTCTCAGGTAGTTCTTTATAGCAGTGTGAAAATGGGCTAACAGAAATGTATATTTAAGGATGTCAAGCAAACCAAAGGAAAAGTAAGTGTTAATTGAATCATAGTTTGTAGACACACTACCTCAGTGCTTGGGATAAGTGAGTTTTAATTTTTTAAAGTTAGTTTTATAAAGGTAGGCTGGGTGATTTCAAAGATGGGCCTTGCAAAGTTGAAGCATTAATTAGGCAAATTTTATAACACAATAGCCTTGGATTGATTAACAGAACATGGCATAAGTCTTGAATGGAGATTTGATAAATGAACTGTATTTGATAAGTGAGTGGTCTGCTCAGGTGAGGAGAGTGTTGCCTCAGAAATCAATTTTCAGGGATTTCCATGGTAGGAAAATTATTTGTTGGTTTATAGTCTTAATTTTTCTGGGCAAATAACTGAGTCATGTTGATCATGTAGTCTTACTTCTTAGTCCTAGGATCATCTTAATATAGGTGGTCACAGTTCTCACTGTTTTATAGAAAGTTTTTCTTACTTAACATATATATCATGAAAGTTAATACAAAAAGACATGAATTCCAGACAGGCATAATCACCTCTCCTTGGACAGTGTCTTAAAGTATACACAAAGAGGACAGGGTTAAGTGGGAAAAAAATGTATATTTTTATCTAAGTAAATGCCTGGTGAGTCGTGCACAGGATTTATCCTTCGAATTTAACCTGAGCTTCTCTTTCCATACTTAAGTTCCATCTTAACCCCAGTTAGCTGCCAAGCCTGAAACAATAACTCAGTCAGGTACCTGAGTGGTCAGATACCAAATAGGCCTGGCTCCATTTATAAATCTAGCAACTTAGAATAAAAGTAAGAGATACAGAAAAACAATTCAAGTATGATGGCCTTTCATATACCCAAGAAGCATCCAGGAACCTGAGCAAACTAATTAACAAGTCCTAAGGGCATGAGTGGGTAGAGATAATCAAGATGGCAAGTGAGTAGAAGAATAAGCTTTCCTTTACTCCCTGGGTGAAAGCCTACCCTCCTCTAAGAGCACAGAAGGTTCTACTATGTCATTCAAAATTTAACAAAAACATATTTTTAAATCGTTTAAACTGTATCTATTTGTTGAACTTTGGGATGAGTATCCTTTTCATTTATGTTATTTTGTATACCCTTAATATTTCTTTAGCTTTAATTTCTAATGGTATAATCAGTGGAAAAAGGAATGCATATTTTTGGGGGGCTCTTGATCCGTAATGCCACGCTGTCCTAAGTTATATATATTTACCTTTTATTTTCCATCTTTGATAGCAGTGGGTGTCTATCATCTGAGTATAATACATTTAAGTATAGTCATCCTACTCTGCTATCAAACATTGAATTTATTCCTTCTGTTTTACTGTATGTTTGTACCCTTTAACCCATTTCTCTGCATCCTCCTTCCTTTCCCCCATGAACCTTCCCCAGTCTCTATTATCTATCCACTCTCTATCTCCATGGATTCAAATTTTTAACCCTTACATATAGATGAGAACATGCAATACTTATCTTTTTGTTCCTGTCTTATTTCACTTAAGATAGTGACCTCCCGTTCCATCCACATTTCTGCAAATGACATGTTTTCATTCTTTTTTTGTGGTCAAATAGTATTCCATTGCATATATATACATCACATTTTCTTTATTCATTCTTCTGTTGATGGACACTTAGGTTGATTGCATATCTTTGCCCTTGTGAATAGTGCTATTAGGTTGGTGTGAAAGTAATGGTTTTTTTTTTTTTTAAACATTTACAATTACATTTGCACCAACCTAATACAATAAACATGTGAGTGTGGGTGTCCCTTTGAAATATTATTTTTTTTCCTTTGGGTAGATAGCCAGTAGTGGGATTGCTGAATCAAATGGTAATTCTATTTTTCATTTTTTGAGAAATCTCCATACTTTTATTCAGTAGTGGCTATACTAGTTTACATTCCTAACAACAGTTAGGAATTTTTCTGCATCCTTAACAACATCTGTTAATTTTTTATCTTCAAATAATAGCTATTCTAACTGGGGTAAAATAATATTTCATTGTGGTTTTGTCTTGCACATCTCTGATAATTAGTAATGTTGAGCATTTTTTTCATATACCTGTGGTCATTTGTATGTCTTATTTTAAGAAATGCCTACTCCTGTACTTTGCCCACTTTTAAATGGGACTACTTATTTTGTTCCTGCTGAGTTGAGTTCCTTGTATGTTCTGGATATTAGTCACCTATCAGATGAATAGTTTGCAAATATTTTCTCCCATTCAACAGGTTGTCTGTTTACTCTATTGATTATTTTGTTTACTCTGCACAAACTTTTAGGTCTAATTGTCTCATTTGTTTATTTTTGCTTTTGTTGTGTATGCTTTTGAGGTCTCAGTGATAAATTTTTTGCCTAGACTAATGTCCAAGAGTTTTTCCTAGATTTTCTGCCAGTATTTTTATAGTTTAGGTTCTTATAATTAAGTCTTTATTTTGGATTGATTTTTGTATGTGGTGTGAGACAGCAGTCTAGTTTCATTCTTCTACATGTAGCTGTCCAATTTTCTCAGCACCATTTATTAAAGAAGGCATCTTTTCCCTAATGTAACTTCTTGTCAACTTTGTGGAAGATCAGTTGGCTGTAAATATGTGGCTGTATTTCTGGGTTCTCTATTTTGTTTTATTGGTTCCCATGTCTATTTTCATATCAATACCATGCTGCTTTGTTTACTATAGCCTTTTAATATATTTTTAAGTTGGACAATGTGATACCTAAAGCTTTGTTCTTTTTGCTCACAATGGCTTTGGCATGGTTTTGGCTCACTGTGACTTCTGCCTGCCGGGCTCAAGGCATTCTCCTGCATCAGACTCCCAAGTAGCTGGGATTATCGGCGTGTGCCACCTCACCCAGCTAACTTTTGTATTATTAGTAGAGACAAGGTTTCACCATGTTGGCCAGGCTGGTCTCGAATTCTTGACCTCAGGTGATCTGCTTGCCTCGGCCTCCCAAAGTGTTGGGATTACAGGCTTGAGCCACCACACCTGGCCCAGTGCGATCATTTAAACAATATTAATTATTCAGATATATTAGTATGGGATGTTTTTCCACTTGTTTGTGTCATTGATCATTTCTCTCATTTTGTGTCATTGATCATTTCTCTCATTAGTATTTTGAAGTTTTCCTTGTAGAGATACTTCACCTCCTTGGTTAAATTTATTTCTAGGTATTTTTTGGTAGCAATTGAAAATCAAATTGCCTTCTTAATTTCTGTCTTGGCTGTATCATTATTGGCATATAGAAACACTACTTATTTTGTACATTTATTTTGTATTCTGAAACATCATTGAATTCATTGATCAAATCTAAGAGTTTTTTAGTAGAGTCTTCACATTTTTCTAGGTATAAGATCATATCATTAGCAAAGAGGGACAACTTCCTTTTTTTCCAGTTTGGATGCCTCTTATTTCTTTATCTTGCCTGATTGCTCTGGGTAGGACTTCTAGTACTATGTTAAATGAGTGTGGTGAAAGTGAGTATCCTTGCCTTGTTCTAGTTCTTAGAGAAAAAGCTTTCAACTTTTTGCCAGCTAGTATGATGTTAACTGTGGGTTTGTTATATGTGGTCTTTATTATTTCCAGATATATTCCTTCTGTGTCTGGTTTGTTGAGAGTTATTAGGATGAAGGGATGTTGAATTTTACAAAATGTTTTTTTCTGCCTCAATTGAGATAATCATATGGTTTCTGCTTTTCATTCTGATGAGGTGATGTATCACATTTATTGATTTGCATTTGTTGAAACATTCTTACATCCTTGGGATAAATCTCACCTCACTGTGGTATGTTATCTTTTTGATGTGCTGTTGGATTTGGGTTGCTAGTATTTTGTTGAGGATATTTACATCTATGTTCATCAGGTATGTTGGTCTTTAGTTTTCTTGCATGTGGGTATGTGTGTGTGTGTCTTTATATGGTTTTGATATCAGAGTAATGCTGACCTCAAAGAATAAAATAGGAAAAAATCTTTCTCTTCCATTTTTTTTTGGAATAGTTTCAGGAAGATTGGTATTAGTTCTTCTTTGTATGCATGTTTGGTAGAATTTGGCTGTGAGTCTATCCAGTCCTGAATTTTTCTTTGTTGGGAGACTTTTTATTACTGCTTAAATCTCACTACTCATTATTGATCTGCAGGTTTTCTATTTCTGTGTGATTAGTTTTTTGGTTAATCTTAAGAAGTTTGTATATTCATGCATTCATTCATTCATTATATATTCACCCTTCCTCAAGGTTTTCCAGTTTGTCAGCATATAGTTATTTGTAATAGTCTCTAATGATCTTTTGTATTTCTATGGTGTAACTTATAATGTCTACTTTTTCATTTCTGATTTTTTTTCAATTTGGATCTTCTCTCTTCTCAGTTATTTTAGCTAGAAGTTTGTCAATTTTCTTTATGTCTTTGAAGAACCCATTTTTCATTTTGTTGATCTTTTGTGTATTTTAGTTTCTATTTCATCTAATTCTGCTGTGATCTTTATTATTTCTTGTTTTTCTACTAATTTGGAGTTTGGTTTGATCTTTTCTAGTTTCTTGAGGTTCACTGTTAGGTTGTAGTTTGTAATCTTTTTACTTTTTTGACATAGGCATTTATTGCTATAAACTTTCCTTTTAGCACTGCTTTTACTGTCTTCTACAGATTTTGGTATGCTGTGTTTCCATTTTCATTGATTTCAAAGAATTTTTTGATATTCTTGTTAATTTCCTTGTTGACACACTAGCAATTCAGAAACATATTGTTTAATTTTAAAGTATTTTTATGCTTTCCAGAGTTTGTCTTGGTATTGATTCTAGTTTTATTCCATTATGATGTGAGAAGATACTCGATATGGTTTTGATTTTTCAAAATTTCTTGAAACTTATTTTGTGGTCTAACATATGGTCTATCCTGGAGAATGCTGCATATGCTGATGAAAAGAATGTATATTCTGTAGTTGTTGGATAGAGTGTTCTGTAATGTCTGCTAGATCCGTTTCATCTAATGTAGAATTTAAGTCTAGTGTTTCTTTGTTGATTTTCTGTCTGGATAATCTGTCTAATGCTGAGTGGGGTGTTGAAGTCCTCCACTATTGTTTTATTGTCATCTCTTTCTTTAGATCTAGTAGTGTTTGCTTTATGAATCTAGGTGCTTCAGTGTTGGGTGCACATGCTTTTAGAATTGTTATATTCTCTTGCTGGAATGATCCCTTTATCATTATATAGTGACTTTTTTTGGTCTGTTTTTACTATTTATGACTTACAGTCTGTTTTATCTGATATAATTATAGCTGCTCTTGCTTGCTTTTGGTTTTCATTTGCATGGAATATCTTTTTCTATACCTTTCAGTCTATTTGTGACTTTGTTGGTAAGGTCAGTTTCTTTTAAGTAGTATATACTTGGATTATGTTTTTAAACTCATTCAGCCATTCTGTATCTTTAAAGAAGATAATTTAATCCATTTACATTCAATGTAATTATTTTCTGGTTGTTTTATCTATTTCTTGTTCCTTTCTTTTTCTCTCATAGTTGGTCATTGTGAATTGATGAATTTCTGTAGTGGTACTATTTAAGTCCTTTTTCTTTCTTCTGTGCATGATTGCTTTACCAGTGAGTTTTTTATACTTGCATACATTTCATGATGGTAAATGTTATCCTATCCTTTTACTTCCAGATTTAGACTCCTTTGAGCATTTGTTGTAGTACTGGCCTAGTGGTAACAACTTCCCTCAGCCCTTGTTTGTCTAGGAATGACTTTACTTCTCCTTTTTTTTTTTTTTTAAATGATGGACAATTTTGCTAGATATAATATTCTTGGGTGACAGTTTTTTTCTTTTAGAGCACTTTGAAAATAATTATCCCATTCTTTCCTGGCCTGTACAATTTCTGTGAGAAATCTGCTGTTAGTTTAATGAGGTGTTCTTTATAGGTGACTGGATGCTTTTCTCTTGCGGTTTTTAGGATTTTCTCTTTAACTTTGTCTTTAGACAATCTGATTATAATGTGTTGTAGAGGAGACCTTTATGCATTGCATCTGCCTGGGAATCCTTGAGCCTCCTGTATGTGAATGTCTACATTGTCATCTATTATTTTGTTAAATAGGTTTTAAAATTATTTTATTTCTTTCTTTGTCCTCAGGGATACCAATAATTTATTAATTCAGTCACTTTATGTTTTTCCAAATATGTAGAAGGCTTTGCTTATTTTTTAAAAATTATCTTTTCATTGTTTTTGTCTGACTGGATTATTTCAAAATATCTGTCTTCAAGTTCTGAGATTTATTCTTCTGCCTAATCTAGTCTGTTGCAGCTTTCAAATGTCTTTTGTATTTTCTTCAATGAATTGTGCAGTTCCACAATTTCTATTTGGTTCTTTAAAAAAAATCTGTCTTTTTAGCAAATTTCTCATTCATATTCTGAATTTTCTAATATCTTTGTATCTTTTTTAGAATTTTATTGTATTGCACTGAATTTCTTTAAAATCAATAGTTTGAATTCTTTATCTGGGATTTAGAAAATTTCTCTTTAAGATTTATTGCTGGAGATTTATTGTGTTCCTTTGGAGGTATCCCATTTCCTTGCTTTTTCATGTTTCCTGTGTCCTTATGTTGATATGTTTGCATCTGATGTAATATTTACTTCTTCTTCTTTTGGAATTTACTTTTGTAGGGAAGGATATTTTCCTGAAGATGTATCTTTGGTTTTGGCTGGATAGGGTACTTAGCTTTGATTCTGGGTGCATGCAATACTGTAGCCTCTGTATGGTTTTGTTGGCTGTATATAGCATTAGTGGTGTCTGTGCTTTCCTTAGTGGGTTAGGGTACAATTTTTAGTGGAGGCTCTGTTGAGTTGGTGCTCAGGACTGGGATCCCAGGTGCACCACTCTTTAGTCCACAGTAGTGGCAGCAGTGGGCTGAGTATGCCTGTATTTGTGACTCATGGTGGTATATCCTGGCACCTGTGTTGGTGGTTATTAGCAGGTTGATTCTTGGACCTCCAGGTGGCTTGCTTAGATGCCAGTAGTGGCAGCTGTGGACTGAAGGGTAGGTAGGTTCTTGGACCCATGGGCAGCTGGCGTGGTGTAGCTAAAGACAGCAGGAATGTTGGATGATTCTTGGGTCCCAAGCAGTGTGCATTGGTGTTGGCAGTGTCTGTGATGGCTGGGAAGGCCAGTCTCAAGGCCCACAGGTGGTGCTTGCAGTTAGGTGCTAGCTACGGTGGTAACAGGTGAGACTTTAGGCACAAACTTAGGCCTCTGAGAGGTGTAATTAGGTGCCCAAGGTGGTGGATTGGGTTGGGAAATCCCGAGGACTCTGAGATATGTGCCCTGTCTCAGAGTTTGGGGGCAAACCTGGGCTAGGTGGGATTGTGCTTAGGCCCTGCAATGCTAAGAGTGGGCATCAACTGTGAAGGGCACGTGTGGGGCAATCCTCAGGACATAGACAGAGTGTTTGGAGGGGAAGTAGCAGCTGTGCTAAGGATCAGCCACTGGAGAGGGTGGATCCTTCCTCAGTGGTTACATTCTGGGCTGGTGAGTGGGAAATGCATGTACCCTTCATGACCCAGTCTTGGTGGTGCTCACCCCCTTCTCTAGCTGTAAGAACGGATGCCCAGCTCATGACCAAGTCTCATCAGCAACTCACGCCCTGCTCATGTCCCTATCTCAGGTCTTGGTAATGTAGTGCTCACTTTTTGAGATCAGCTGTTGCTGCCTAGGCCTTACTCACTTCCTAGCTCTGACTGTCAGACTGCTTCTGTCTCACTCCCCTGTCCCAGCAGTGACAGCCTGAGTTTCTGAGATACCCAGTCCTGGTGCTGCTGGATCCCAGGAGAGTGTGCGGTTTGCTGAAGGCTAGATTTGAAAAAGGCACCTTTCTGTAGCTGCTTAGGTCTCAGAAAGGATGTGGGACCTAGCATGAGCTCCTCTCTGGAGCAGGTACATCTCACAGTCTCCTGGCAGCTCCCTAGGTTAGTTTCGGGGGTGGGGAGGGATGAAGGATTCTCCCATAGCCAGGACAGGAGGATGTGGACTCTTGCAAGTCTCTCACTCACCCTTTCTCTGTGCTGGGAAGTCACTACTGGCTCTGTGTCAATCCTGACCATGGAGGCTTCCTCTCCTCCTTCCTTTTCTCTGGTTTTGGTGTCCTCTGTCATTTCTCTGTTCAGTTCCAGTGCTCTCTCTTGGAAATGTACTTGAAGTATGACTACCTAGTTCTTCTAAGTAGAGAAGGCCAGCATGAAATGCTTCTAATCAGCCATCTTGAAAGCCACTCTAAACAGAATGTATTTTAAAGCTTATTTTTCATCATGATTCTTCAAATTGTGCTGTGGCATTTTTGTGGAGGTAACAGTAGTCATCTTTATTTTTATTTATTGTAAAATCTCTTTATATGTAAATTATATTAATCCTTTATCACATATAATATGTTGTAAACATTTTCCCAGTTTGCAATTTTCCTTTAAATTTTGCTTATGATGTATTTTGAGATACTAAACAATTACATGTTTATGTTCTCCGATGGATTGGTCTCTCCTTTTGGGTTATACTTTTACTAGCATAATTAGAAAGTATTTCCCACCACAAGATTACATACTTACTTTAAAAGATATATTTTATTTTTTAAAAATGGAAATATAGTGTAAATAATTTTAGATTGCTTTTTTTCTCATTTAGAATTATGTTATTAGTATTTTCTGGCATTAAATGTTCTTTAATGACTAAGCTTCTATGTCAATTAAAGTATATCATATTGCCATATTATCACTTATGTTATTATGTTCTTACTCTTGGGTACTGAAGTTCCTTCCAATTTTTCATATTATAAATAATACTGTTGTGAACATTCTTTCCCATAAACCTTAGTTAGAATTTCTTACTATTTCTTTGGGATAAACTTCAAGGTTTTGATTGTCCATTTGGGAGCATAGGCATTTTAAAAAAATTATTTTGTTTTATATAAAAATATTCAATTGTGGTAGCATACACATAACATA
>NW_012115799.1:4082624-4088522 GCF_000951035.1 Colobus angolensis palliatus | reverse complement strand
TTATTAGCAGGTTGATTCTTGGACCTCCAGGTGGCTTGCTTAGATGCCAGTAGTGGCAGCTGTGGACTGAAGGGTAGGTAGGTTCTTGGACCCATGGGCAGCTGGCGTGGTGTAGCTAAAGACAGCAGGAATGTTGGATGATTCTTGGGTCCCAAGCAGTGTGCATTGGTGTTGGCAGTGTCTGTGATGGCTGGGAAGGCCAGTCTCAAGGCCCACAGGTGGTGCTTGCAGTTAGGTGCTAGCTACGGTGGTAACAGGTGAGAGTTTAGGCACAAACTTAGGCCTCTGAGAGGTGTAATTAGGTGCCCAAGGTGGTGGATTGGGTTGGGAAATCCCGAGGACTCTGAGATATGTGCCCTGTCTCAGAGTTTGGGGGCAAACCTGGGCTAGGTGGGATTGTGCTTAGGCCCTGCAATGCTAAGAGTGGGCATCAACTGTGAAGGGCACGTGTGGGGCAATCCTCAGGACATAGACAGAGTGTTTGGAGGGGAAGTAGCAGCTGTGCTAAGGATCAGCCACTGGAGAGGGTGGATCCTTCCTCAGTGGTTACATTCTGGGCTGGTGAGTGGGAAATGCATGTACCCTTCATGACCCAGTCTTGGTGGTGCTCACCCCCTTCTCTAGCTGTAAGAACGGATGCCCAGCTCATGACCAAGTCTCATCAGCAACTCACGCCCTGCTCATGTCCCTATCTCAGGTCTTGGTAATGTAGTGCTCACTTTTTGAGATCAGCTGTTGCTGCCTAGGCCTTACTCACTTCCTAGCTCTGACTGTCAGACTGCTTCTGTCTCACTCCCCTGTCCCAGCAGTGACAGCCTGAGTTTCTGAGATACCCAGTCCTGGTGCTGCTGGATCCCAGGAGAGTGTGCGGTTTGCTGAAGGCTAGATTTGAAAAAGGCACCTTTCTGTAGCTGCTTAGGTCTCAGAAAGGATGTGGGACCTAGCATGAGCTCCTCTCTGGAGCAGGTACATCTCACAGTCTCCTGGCAGCTCCCTAGGTTAGTTTCGGGGGTGGGGAGGGATGAAGGATTCTCCCATAGCCAGGACAGGAGGATGTGGACTCTTGCAAGTCTCTCACTCACCCTTTCTCTGTGCTGGGAAGTCACTACTGGCTCTGTGTCAATCCTGACCATGGAGGCTTCCTCTCCTCCTTCCTTTTCTCTGGTTTTGGTGTCCTCTGTCATTTCTCTGTTCAGTTCCAGTGCTCTCTCTTGGAAATGTACTTGAAGTATGACTACCTAGTTCTTCTAAGTAGAGAAGGCCAGCATGAAATGCTTCTAATCAGCCATCTTGAAAGCCACTCTAAACAGAATGTATTTTAAAGCTTATTTTTCATCATGATTCTTCAAATTGTGCTGTGGCATTTTTGTGGAGGTAACAGTAGTCATCTTTATTTTTATTTATTGTAAAATCTCTTTATATGTAAATTATATTAATCCTTTATCACATATAATATGTTGTAAACATTTTCCCAGTTTGCAATTTTCCTTTAAATTTTGCTTATGATGTATTTTGAGATACTAAACAATTACATGTTTATGTTCTCCGATGGATTGGTCTCTCCTTTTGGGTTATACTTTTACTAGCATAATTAGAAAGTATTTCCCACCACAAGATTACATACTTACTTTAAAAGATATATTTTATTTTTTAAAAATGGAAATATAGTGTAAATAATTTTAGATTGCTTTTTTTCTCATTTAGAATTATGTTATTAGTATTTTCTGGCATTAAATGTTCTTTAATGACTAAGCTTCTATGTCAATTAAAGTATATCATATTGCCATATTATCACTTATGTTATTATGTTCTTACTCTTGGGTACTGAAGTTCCTTCCAATTTTTCATATTATAAATAATACTGTTGTGAACATTCTTTCCCATAAACCTTAGTTAGAATTTCTTACTATTTCTTTGGGATAAACTTCAAGGTTTTGATTGTCCATTTGGGAGCATAGGCATTTTAAAAAAATTATTTTGTTTTATATAAAAATATTCAATTGTGGTAGCATACACATAACATACAATTTTCCATCTTAAACCTTTTTTTAGTGTACAGTTCAGTTGTACACCAAATTACATTCACATTGTTGCGCAATCAATCTCCTTTCATCTGGCAAAGCTGAAACTCTATCCCCATCAAACAACTCTCCATTCCCCACTCCTTTCGGACCCTGGCAACCACCATTCCATGTTCTGTCTCTCTGAATATGACTTCTCTGGGTGCCTCATGTAAGTAGAATTATACAATTTTTGTTTTTTGTTTGAGTCTGGCTTATTTTACTTAGAATAATCTCTTCAAGTTTTATCTGTGTTGTAGTATGTATCAGAATTTACTTCCTTTTAAAATATATTATTCCTTTGTATGTGTATGTCACATTTTGTTTATCCCTTCATTTGCTGATGAACAAATGTTTACTGTTAATTTTAAAGAGGACACTGAATGGAAAACATCGGTATAAATACCTTTTTAATACTATAGGTTTAAATCACTAAAAAACAAAGTATACAATACATATGACACAATTGCCAGTAAATAATTCAGATTGTTTTTATTTGCTCATTATTTTAGATTAAGGCGTATATTATCTCCTTGTTTTGTAAGGCATTTTGACTTAGTATTTACCATGGTGCCAATGAATGTAGTTGTTGCAACCTGTGGATGAACTACTAAAACCAAAAGCACTAAAGATAAAAATTGCAACACTGGGAACAGAGCAGGCAAAAATTTGAGGCATTAAGATGTAGTTATTACAATTTCTATAACATGGAGGAAAGGTAGGTTCGAGTTATATATTTGACTGCCTCTGTGTGCTTTGGTTCAAGTGCAGTTGTGGAGGTCTTGAGTCATGGAAAGGATAATTTTTTTCAGATATATACTGATATTACATCAAGGAAAGCCTTTTCAAAAATGGGATCCAGAATTCCTAACTGGGAGAGGCACGTGCAAGGAGAGGTGACAGGTTAAGGGAAAAAGTCGTTGAAGAAAACCAGTCTGAGTGCACTTTTTAACAATCGAAGCTGAATTAGCTGAAACTGAAAAGTGGGAAAGGGCAGCAATGGGGGAGGAGATAAAAGTTTTGGGACAACTGAGAGACTGCACATTTTGAACAGAAGAAAATATTCAATGCCTTTTAAACCAATGTTCTTTAAATATTTGTTTAACATTTATTTTTTGGAAGCAGAGTAGAAATATTTTTTATTACTAAAAGCAGTAACGATAATGCCAGGCATTATTGTTATAGGCTCTTTATGGTAATTACTCATTTAATTCTCATATCAAGTCAACGAGACAGGTAGCATTATCATTCTCATTTTATTGATGAAAAAATTGAGGGCATGCAATGGTTGAATGACTTGCCTAAGGTCAATTAGCAAGTGGGAGAAGGGAGAGAAGGATTTAGACCAAAGCAATTGGATTCCATGTTGTCTTTATAAATTATGCATAATTAAAAATCATATTTTATATACTTAGTAAATATTGTATAGCTGTTTGTTTTTAATGCATATGCCTACTTTCCTTTCATCTGCTTCTTTGAGACCTCCACATAAAGAAACTTTACACAAGAAAGTAGTGAAGACAGAAAATTTGCTCTTCAATTTATAGGAAGGACACCTGTGTCATTTTAACACTCTTTGTAGATTGGAATCCTGGGTTGTTGCTTGAATGCTTTAATCTAGCTATAGATTGTAAATTTGAAAATGGGGATAGAGAACAAATCGGGAGAATCTCTGTACATATAGCTGAAAGGAATGAGCTATTTTGAACTTTTTAAAAACTTTTAGGTTTGGGGGTACATGTAAAGGTTTCTACATATGTAAACGCGTCATGGGGGTTTATTGTACATACTATTTTATTGCCCAGGTATTAAGCCCAATACCCAGTAGTTTTCTTTTCTGCTTGTCTCTCTGCTCCCCTACAACCTCTCAAGTAGACTCCAGTGTCTGTTGTTTCCTTCTTTGTGTTCATAAGTTCTTATCATTTAGCTCCTGCTTAAAAGTGAGGCATATGGTATTTAGTTTTCTGTTCCTGTGTCTGTTTGCTGAGAACAATAGCCTCCATGAGAGGGTTTTTTTTTTTTTTTTTTTTTTTTTTTTGAGACGGAGTCTCCCTCTGTCGCCCAGGCTGGAGTGCAGTGGCGCCATCTCGGCTCACTGCAAGCTCCGCCTCCCGGGTTCACGCCCTTCTCCTGCCTCAGCCTCCTGTGTAGCTGGGACTACAGGCACCCGCCACCATGCCCGGCTACTTTTTTGTATTTTTAGTAGAGACGGGGTTTCACCGTGTTAGCCAGGATGGTCTGGATCTCCTGACCTCGTGATCTGTGCGCCTCGGCCTCCTAAAGTGCTGGGATTACAGGCGTGAGCCACCGCGCCCAGCCCGTGAGCTGGGTTTTAAAGGACTCCATTGAGGATTTTTTTTTTAACCTCTTCTTATTCTTGCCACTTTCAATTCATGTCTGGTAGAAAAAGAAGGTTGGGGAACATTATCTATGACAGTTGCTAATTATTTAAATAAAATTATAGTGCTCTAACTTGTTAGCTTTGATGAAAACTAAGTATGTCTGTTTAACTGTCAGAGAGGCAGAAATTTAATTAACTCTGATGCTATATTGAGTGGAGTATAAATTACTTAGCTAAGTGCAGAAGTAGAGTTTATGGGGGAATGCATGTACATCACTTTGATCTACTGTCTTAAAATTCTTTTTAAATTTTCTCTAACCCTATGACAGATTATAAAACTCTCATTTTCTACTTTAATTTCTCTTTTCTTGTTCTCAATCATAGTAAATTCCAATTTTCAATTATGACATTTGATGCTCTTGACAACTACTTGTAAGCTTCTTCTGTAGGATAGATTCACTGGTGGAGAACTAGGTTTTTTGTTTTTCTGTTTTTTAAATTTTGAATGATTTATTCAAGAGTAGGTATTCATCACTGTCAGTGAGATTCACCCTTTGTATGCTCAGTGTCTACTCAGTGCTAAGCTTTCAGATGATGGCATTATTGCATTGTCATACTATTCTGATGGCTTTCAGAATTCCTCATTTAAGAAAAGAAAGATGACCCATAATCTTACTGCTCAGTTATGTACTGTTAACATTTGCCATTTAAAAAATTCTTTTTCTCTATCTCTGTCTCCTTCTCCCTCCTATACATATATCCCAACAAGAAATAATTTGATATTGTTTGACATGCTTTATAATACATAAAATAAACATATTTGTGTAATTATGTAATGTAGAGTTATAAACCTAACTTTTTTCATTTAGTATTATGTTGTGACCACTTTCCTGAAATTATATATATAATTTATAATTTCCAAATTATAAATTATTTTCTAATAGTTAAGAAATATATTTCACTCATATATTTGAATATAACCTATCTCTTATTTTTGTATATTTTAGTTGTTTCTAACATTTTTTAGATTATAATAATTTCATATTAAACATACTTGTTTATAAACTTTGTTGTATTTCTGTTTATATACTTGGTTTAAATACCTATAAATGGAATTTCAGGGACAAAAGTTCTAAACATAATGAGGTTGTTTATATATATGTATTACAAAACTACACTATCAATTTAACTCTCACCTATATTGGCCTATTTTCAGTTCCTTAAGTGGTTCATGCTATTATTACTGTTATTTTGCAACATTTGTCCCGAGTTAATGTTTCACTAATATGCAACAACAACTTAAAAAGGTGGTACTTTTTACAAATAATGAGAGTCTTGATTGTGCCCAAGATCATAGACTACATAAATTAAAAAACCAGGGTTTTACACAGTTGACCTGAGCTTGGCCTCTCTGACTCCAAAGTTCATGCTGTTTCCTCTACTGGGAATGATTTTGAACTCAGGTATATTGTCAAGTTTCTTTCTTTCTTTCTCTCT
>NW_012115799.1:4081433-4082574 GCF_000951035.1 Colobus angolensis palliatus | reverse complement strand
TCTCTCTCTCTTTCTTTCTTTCTTTCGCAAAGCTCTATTTGAACATTAAAGATTTTTTCATAGGTCTCTTTTCCACTTTTAAGTTTAAACGATTTTATCAAAATTATTTTGCCAGTTTTACTTCTCTGAGAAGCAGGAACCAAGATGGGATTCAATAAGCAAGAGATTTCTTCAGGGAGATTCCTGTGAAGCATAAAGTGGAAGGAACAGGAGTAGACAGGGAAAACAGTCAGAATATGATACAGATTGGACACCTGCAAAAGGAAAGAAGGAAGGAAAGATTGGGTAGGAAGAGCCTCAGAGCTAAGCGCAGTTCTTATGTGGTTTCAGCCAGGCCAGTAGGAATCCCTGAGTCAAAACTGCCCATTAGAGGAGTTGTGTTTCAGGCAGGATTGGCTGGCACTAGAACCCCACTAGGCTCATGGGAGCAGTAGCTAGTGCTGTCAGTCAACTACACTTTTTACAGCAGGTTCTCTTGAAAGATATCTCAGTGGCACACTTCCACGGCTGCCATGCTTATGCATGCACACAGTTTAAAAATAAAATGGTACTATGATCTTACAATGAAAAAGGTGTCCTGTGCGTATTCCTACCGTTATCTAATTCTTTTCCCCATAGTCAAGCACTTTTAAGTCTTTTAGCTAATTCTTCTGGGGTTTACATAGTTTTAAATGACATTCATATGCTGCTATTTCTAGATTTTGTTCACTGTACATGTAGCCTCTGTTATCCTATTATGGAAGATAAAGTTTTAACTCATTTACATATTCCCCAACCGCCCCTCTTCTACAACAAGTTTTCCTCCTTGATTGTCTTACTATATATACATAAACTTTGGTCATTTATTCAGTGTTTATATTATTATAACTTTGTAAATATTATTAACAACTGAGCCAAGTAGTGTACTATGATTACATTTTTTTCTTAAATAAATTCATTCTCCCTGGAATTAATTATCTTTTATTATTATTATTATTATGCTTTACGTCCTAGGGTACATGTGCATAGTGTGCAGGTTTGTTACATATGTATACTTGAGCCATGTTGGTGTGCTGCACCCATCAACTCATCAGCACCCATCAATTCGTCATTTATATCAGGTATAACTCCCAATGCAATCCCTCCTCCCTCCCCCCTCTCC
>NW_012115799.1:4075486-4075911 GCF_000951035.1 Colobus angolensis palliatus | reverse complement strand
CAGGTTTGTTACATAGGTATACACGTGCCATGGTAATTTGCTGCAGCCATCAACCCATCATCTCCATTAAGTATTTCTCCTAATACTATTCCTCCCCTAGTTCTCCATCCCCCAACAGGCTCCAGTGTATTATGTTCCCCTCCCTGTGCCCATGTGTTCTCTTTGTTCAACTCCCACTTATGAGTGAGAACATGTGGTGTTTGGTTTTTCTGTTCCTTTGGTAGTTTCCTGAGAATGATGGCTTCCAGCTTCATCCATGTCCTTGCATTCGTTTTGATGCTTCATAGTATTCCATAGTATATATGTGCCACATTTTCTTTATCCAGTGTATCATTGATGGGCATGTGGGTTGGTTCCAAGTCTTTGCTATTGTGAATAGTGCTGCAATAAACATACGTGTGCATGTGTCTTTATAGTAGAATGAT
>NW_012115799.1:4057417-4071466 GCF_000951035.1 Colobus angolensis palliatus | reverse complement strand
AAACAATCTTATGAAGTAGGTAACATTGCTATCCCTACCGTACAAATATGAAACTTGAAGCACAGAGAAGTTATGTAATTTGAATCATGGATATGCAGCTAGTAAGTAGCAGAGCTAAGATTGGAACCCATTCTAGCACCCACTAATAGTCTTTATTTGAGAAGGTGGAATGAATGAATTGCAAAAATTCATTCCACCTTCTCAAATAAAGACTATTAGTGGGTGCTAGAATGTTCTTTAGGACTCTTTTAGATGAAAACAGTAACGTAGTGGGCTACTGTTGGTCCCCTGTAGATAGAATATTCATGAGTAGTGAGTACATGCTGCATTATTATGTCATTTTTAAGTAAACCGAAAGAAAGACAGCATTGAAAGCATTAAATCCAGCACTTAATTCACATAGGACTATGTAAAAAAAAAAAAATAAAACTGTGCCCATTCAAACTCAACCTTCCAAATCTCCCAAATATTAACTGCCAAAGCTCTCCAAGGAAAATGAAGTGCCTTTGTTTAGCAGATGAGCTAGTTGGGTGGTTCTCCTACTTTCCCTTACTTTTTTGATGGTTTACACAGCAAGTACTTTGTTGAATATTCTAATTCGTTACCTAATCTGTTGAGATATAGCATTTTTGTAAAACAAATCAGATCTGAAAAATTCCAGCTTTCCATTTTGGGCTCTGACTTACTCATTTTTAATGCTTTCAAGAATTCAGTTCACTAAGAATGAATTTAAAAACATAGCATGCCTGACTGTTTTTCTGTCTATGATCTTAATATTTCCCTTTCCTTAGCATACCTGACTGTTTTTCTGTCTATGATCTTAATATTTCTCTTTCCTTAGCATACCAAGTTTCAACCTTTAATGCACAACAAAAACCTTACCAACTCCTCATACTCCTATTCTTGGCAAGTTTGTAAAATGGCTTTTGTTTTCTTAGAAATGGTTAAAGATAAATGTTACAGTAAAGCATTCTTTCTGTGTGACATGTCCAGAGTTGTTTCCCACTTCAATTAGCTGAGGAGGTTGTTTTAGTGGATGTTGCCTTATCTTATTAAGAACTTTAGCTAGCATCTAAAATAGTATTGGCAGGATTAATTGACAGAAATTGCATACATGGGTTTGTTATAGATAATTTACAACTTGATGTTTCTTCTCTAATATTTTACTTTTTGAAATGGAATCAGGTGTGCTTTTCCAAAAATGATGGTACAGTGTTTCACTAGAGTCGAAAGTTTCATTTGATATTTGCATTTTTACAAGACAGACTGTGGTATAAAAGTTACAGTGAAAGGCTTTAAAAATTACTATGTTCTATTAGAGAAATACAGTTGTTGCAAATCAGAATGGAAGTTAATCAGAAATTGAAATGGTATTTTTTTTTTTTTTACAGTATTCTGAGTTAACTTTTTGTCAGAATACTTGTGCTGTACTTAGGTAAGCTTAAGTAGAAAAGATTTAGTAAGAGGCTTAACATTATGTAAAAGGGGAAAGTATGTGACCTCCTTATTGGTGTAATTTGAAGGATACTAAAATTAATGTAATTGTAAAATTTAGGAAAGTTATGTGGTAACCTTTATGAATGATCGGGTATGGATAAGATATTATACTGGTTTAGGCAGCCAAGGAATGGTTTGATGATCATGTTGTAGTGATGAAGTGGGAATGGAGGTAGAATAATATCAAAGATAAATAGGACCTGCTTTAAAATTTTGCACAAGTGTTTGACTTGTCCATTTGCTTTCACTAAGAACCAGAAAATGAGGAGTAACATCCTAGATTCCACTGAGGACCAAAGTCAATCAGAAGAGGCAGCTTTAAACATTGAGATGTTTATGAAAGACACTTCATATCCTGAGTGCCTTTCACATAGTAGATACTATGTTGAATGAATGAATGAAATGGTATGTAGAAAGAAGAGGATAGGAGAAGAAGATGAATGTAAAATTATTTTGAGGGCAGTGGCCATAATCATTTTGTCTCATTTTTAGATTACCTCCCTTTCTACCTTGCTACATACTAGGAAAAATGGCTACCTATGATAGTCAGGTTAAACCTTGAAAGAGGCTTATATTTGAACAGAGAACTGGATGAAGTGAGGAACACAGGCAAGTAGATATCTGGTGAGCGCATTCCAGAGCGAAATGATGAGATGGCTGCTGCAAATGATTTGGTCCCCATAGTACCTCAGTATCTGTTTGCCAGCAAGCTGCCTTGAGCTTCTAGGACTTTTTCAATATATCCCACTTTTCTGTCTTCTTGGAGAAACTCCAGTGATGTTCCTCTTTATTGCTCACCTGTTAAGAATAATATCTCTCATTTACGCAGTTCCAACCAAGTCCCCAGACACGGGTTATTTAATTTAATTCTCGCAGCAACTATGCAAAACAGGCTTTGCTAGCTCCATTTTGAAGATGAGAAAACTGAGTGCCCAAGAGTTCACATAATTTGGTAGCAGTGGCAGATCTTGACATTGAATGGAGGCTTTTAATTATGAAGCTCATTTTTTCCCCATTTTACATGGTTTCTAAATATTAATTTGGCTTATCTGTGTCCTACAACCTTGCTTTCAAGTAAGAGCATGTGTATCTAATAGCCAAAATCATTTAATAGATATTTTTTAAAATTTAAATGTTTTATTTTGAGATAATTGTAGATTCACATGTGGTTGTAAGGAAAAATACAGAGGAGATCTTGTGTATCCTTTATCCTACTTTTCATAATGATAACATCTTGAAAAACTGTGGTACAATTAGGAAGAGAATTGAGGCAAGTCCTAACGATTGCACACAACTATAACATACTACAAGGATTTAACATTGACACAATTCATTGATCTTGTTCCGATTTCCTTTGTTTTACCTGTACTTGTGTGTGTGTGCATGCACATGTGTATATGTGTTTAGTTTTGTGCAATTTTATCACATGTACAGGTTTGTGTATATATCACCACAGTCAAGATACAGAACAGTCCCATCACACAAAAATCCTTCACGTTGCCTTTTTGCAACTATACTCATTTATCCTGCCTCCAAATGCCTTGCATTCTTAACACCTGGCAATCACTAATCTGTTCTCCATTTCTATAGTTTTGTCATTTCAAAAATATTATATAAGTGGGATCATATAGTATATATCTTTGGGATTGTCTTCCCCCTCCCCATTCATCATAATTCTGTAGAGATTCATTCAAGATGCATCTATCAATACTCCAGTCCTTTTTATTGCTGAGTACCATTCCATGTTATGGGTGTACTACAGTTTGATTAACCATTGAATGGGTTGATATTTTACGCCTCTTAGGAAATATGTGCATTTTAATAATGGCTACCAGCAGTCACTGTCCTAATTCAAAAACAGAGAATTTAATGTTGAGAACATCAGTTGATAAAGACTAGAGGATTTTAGGGAAAGGTATGACCTTAAGTTTCTTCTTGGTTACACCATGCAAGTATATGATAGTAGGAAACGTACATTTCCATTTTATGCTTGATCTCACTGATGGTGTTTCAGATGATGCTGCCATGGTATTTCCTGTTACTGGATAAGATACAGTGCTTTGCAGGAGAAAAAATGCTTTCATCCCATGTACATTGTCTTGAATTTTAAAAAGGGTTTCTATGTAAGCAAGCAAGGTTCAGTTTTACAAAAGAAAGAAAGACAGACAGTAATGAGAAATGTCATGTTTGTCTTTTATATCTTATGGATGAATCTCAAATAGTTTTTCTCTTGGCTGCTTATTCTTAGCTCTAACCAAGTGTCACCACTTATCATCTGCTGTAAACCTCAGGTAGGTCAAATTTGTGAGTTGCCTCCTATTGATCCAGGAAGCTTATAAGGTTTTTTTTTTTTCTTGATGCAAGTGGTTGGTTTTATTAAAACAAAAAAAGCATATATTCTTTATGTGTTGCTTGGCCTCAATTTGCTTTACAGGTTTCAATTACTGATCCTCTTACTATGTTTGATTTTAGGTATCCAAGTTGCCTCACTGGTTTCCTCCTGTCCTGCCTATACCCACCTTGAGACATACCCACATTTTAACTCAATTCTTCTTTTGTTATTGCATATCCACTGCCCATTTAAATTCACTGGCCAGTGAGGGTTTAAAACTAAAATCTGTGTAGTGCTATGATGTATTTGACTGAGGAATATGCACCTTTTCTTTTTAAACTATGAGCCTGAGTTTTATGAAGAGAAGGGTGAATAGTACTTCAATTTCTATATTAATTCAATTCTTATTTATTGAGCACTTATATTATGTAAGTCACCATGACAAATGTGATGGCCATGGAGATGAGTTGACCTTCAAGGAACATGTTCTAACAGCAAAGATAAGACAGGGTTATCTTATCTAATGCAACATGCTGATAAGGCTAATGGAAACCTGAAAGGATCATGAAGATTTGTTGGCCTTAAATTTTTGTCTTGTAATATTAGTCTGATGACTGTGTTACCTGCTACAGTTTGCAGAATACATTCACAGCTTACATAGAAATTCTTATTTAATATTTATGATTCTTCTTTATAGATTAAGACAGTGAAGCTTGGACATGTGGAGACAGAGTTCAAAGAAAAACCCAAGACTTTGAATGTGGCATTTATGAGACTTTACCAAGAGGCTTTACATTAATATGCTTTGTTTCAGCAAGGATCTTAGGTTCTAACATTTTATCTAAGGTTGCATAGACTATCTTGCAACTGAATGATAGGTGATGAATTCGCAAGTCAATTAAAATTGCTTCATTTTCCTTTAAAATAATAACCCTCAAAATATATACATTTTTCTCCTATAAAATATGTGAATGAACTCTCTCTCCGTGGATATAATTTTGAATTATGTTGATTAGAGAGTAAATCAGGAGAACTGCATATGAGAATATGAATGTTTAAATAATTATTGTTAATTTAAGTGTCCTTAAGAGAGCTTTAGCTGTTCAAGTGAGCATTTGCTTAATTTAAATTGAATTAAAAATGATCTATGGGGGAAACAGTTTCTAAAGCACAACCAGAGTTTCATGAAAATGAGAGGAATCAGAGATGTGTTGCAAAGACCTAACATGGCAAGGATGAAATTTTGAGCCACACTGATGTAGATATTCCTAAATGTTATATTTGTGCAAAATTACAATGTCAAATAGTGCTTCACAGGGCAGAAAACTGAATGCTGAATTTTTCTTTCCAGTGGCACAGAGTTCTATGAAAGGTTCATTTCTTGCTTTCAAATTTAGGAGCATCTATGAAATTCCTTGAAGGATAATTTTATGTAGAATACATTAAAATATTCCAATCTTTTTTCACATTCTGAGAGGCTGATCAGAACTTATAAGGGAAGGACAATACATAAGGGCTCATAAGTAACATTAAATAGGTGAAGTTTCCTTGGTTTAAATACATAATTTTAGGGAATTACATAAACAAACCAGTATATATAGTATGGTTATTTGTTCACTGATGGGAATCACTTGGGCATGGTTTGAATCTTAAAATCATCTTGTCTGGCTTGGCACCTCTATTTCAATGGGAAAAGCACTGCTAGAAGCAAGAGTAGAAAGTGATGAGGGATAGTAGCTCTAGAAAAGTGCTAGTGGAAATGAACAGTACTGTCACAAATCTGAGGAGGCTCTTGTGTACTTGTCACTGCCATCATTGTGCTTTGAATACTGATAAAAGAAGGTGCACAAGACTGCCTTTCTTTGTTTACCAAGTAGGTGAGGTCAGGCAGCTGAGGCCAAAAAAAAAAAAAAAAACAACCTGAAAAATCCAGCTAAAGACCTTAAGACATGGCCCCAGGAAGTTTAAAAAAATTTAAGAGGGCTTAATCCTCCAGAGTGTATGACGTTGGGAAAGGGGTTCAAGTCAAACTCATCTAGATCTCAGGTGGCAGGGAACCTGCACAGGAAAGAGCTAACATAGCTGGGCTGAGACCATTTTTAGAAAGGCCTAGTTGCAGGGTTGGCCCTTGGCTGACATCTGGGTGCTTAGATTTTGGGCATGTTTCCCACCATTCTCTGACTTATAAGAGTAGTTTATTGTGCCTAAACTATTTGTGCAAACAATGTGGCTTACGTTAAGCACCTGCTTTCATTCTGAGAATCTGGAATTTAGGTATGTCTTAGGCAGAGATTCTTATATGACCAGCACCCAGTAAAACCTTGGGCACTAAGTCTCTAATGAGATGTCCTAGGAGGCAACATTTTACAAGTGTCACAGTTCAATGCTGAAGAAATTTAAGTTACCTTATGTAACTCTACAGGGACAAGATTCTTAGAAATGTGTACTTGGTTTTCCTTAGACTCTGTCCCATGTACTTTTTCCCTTTACTGATTTTGCTTGTGCCCTTTGGCTGTAGTACATCATAACTGTGAGTTCTGTGAGTCTGCCTAGCACATCACCAGATCTGGGGATGGACTTGGGGACTCCAGGCACAGAACCATAACTGGAATAGACTTACAGGTGAAATTAAAGTTGTCATGTGGGATATGGTACGTTCTGGAACTTTAACTAAGGATGTTTGAAATAACTCCTTACTAGTATTTAAACTCTTGACAACTATATCCAGAAATTAATATGTGTGGACTGAGGTCCTTCTAACATAAGAACAATAAAATCAGATTAAGGGAAGTAGAGCCCGTATAATGTTCCCCTGCTCTCAATATAAATGGAATCTTATGAATTTAATCTATTAGAAGAGTAGTTAATAATCTCCTAATGGAAAATCCCTAAATGGATCTTTTGGTGGAAAACTCCTCGTTCTAGCAATGCAGGCACAAATAAGGGGAGAAAGCCCCACTGACAGCATGACAAGAATTTTATGGCCTGATGTTAAGCATCCATAGTTAATATGATAAATTTTTCTTAGTTAAATGCAAACCAAGTTCCTTTCACCTTTCTTTGCTGAACGTTTTTAAATGTTAGAGTTTGGCAGCAAGCTCTGTTAGAAATCCAAGGAAAATGCCCTTACATCTAAGAGAAAGTGCTAACTGAATTGTAAATGCATGCAATTTAGTGTTAGGACATAGTCTGACTTGTACAATGTGTCCAAGTGGGACAAAAGCTCCATTTGGGGAAATAAATCCCTTTGCTTAAAAAAGTTGCAACAAAAAAAAATCCAGTCTTTTCAAAGACTATTTAAAAGAATGTTTGACTTTTCTTTCATGTATTCATTCTCAAACTGAAGTAGGAAAATATGCCTTTGAAGCTGTTTTTTTTTTATATGCAGTTTATTTATATAGCCCTTTTTGGTGTTTTGACACTAAAAGGTTTATGAAAGCATGGAGAGCTGCTTCTCTACTACATTTAGAACTCTACAAAACTAACATTGAAGGTAATGACTTCTTACATGAACAAACAAAACTGGATTTATACACTGCCCTGTTACCAGAGATAGGACCTAAATTAAGGGGAAATCTTGAAGTCACGTTTTCCCGGTTCTGCCTTGTTCTTACTATCGACTACTGGTTTTCGTCTTCACATACTGATAAGGTAACTGGCATGTTGCTCAAAAAGCAAATGCATTTGGAATATGTGATATAGTTGATTAATTTGGATATTTTAGATTAAGATGAATTATTTTGGAGAGAGGTGAGGGTGTTACTTTCCCTTTTTATGTAGAGATAGGTCTTTGAATTAAATCAAATAGGATGATCATAAAACTTATCATTCAACAGGACACTTTTGAGAGTGAAAGGGAAAGCTATTAATAATTACACTGGGATAAAATGTATAATGTATAGACTGGGATTATTCCTGAGAGAACTGAGATATGTGATCATCTCAACACTGAACACTTATTTTCTACTCTTTTTTCTTTCATGGGCATTATGGGTATTTGTGAGACTGTGAAACATTTTAAATGTTGTGGGAGAAAATAATCATCAAACCTGTGTTCATTGATATTAAAATATGGCCTCAAAATTCTTTGTCACTTAACCCATTGAGAGGTGGGTTATTATTTTCTCTATGACATCACCCCTTGTGTCTGAGTGGGCCTATGGCTTCTTTGAACAATAGAGTATGATGGAGATGAAGCTGTGTGATTTACAAGAGTGAGTCAATAGATGATGTAGCTTTTGCCTTGTTCTCTGGGGCACTCCGGTTTGGAGCCCTGAGCTGCCACATAGGAAATCTAATTACCCTGGGACCATCATGCCATGAGGAAGCAAAGCCACAGATATGACAGGTCACAGGCTGGTGCTCTGGTCAGCAGTCCTAGTCTTCACGTCATCCCAGAGTAGATGTATGTGAGTGAACAGGCCTTTAGATGACCCCAACATGTAGCCTTTAAATCTTCCCAGTTGAGACCAGTGTCACTGTGGAGCAGAGATGAGCCATCCTTGCGTTACCCTTTCTAAATTTTCTGACCCACCAAATACATGAGCATAATAAAATGTTTTTTTTTTTTAAGCCATTAAGTTTTAGGGAAATTTGTTATACAATAATAGTAATGGGAATACTGAGCTTTCTATTTTTGCGTTTATCTGTTTCAAGGTACTCCTGGACTTTCCCTAGTACCCTTGGCTCTGAGCAGAAAAATCTCAGATTTTTTTCTTGATGATTATTTTCTCCCACAATATTTAAAATACTTCACAATCTCACAGATACCCATAATACCCATGAAAGAAAAAAGAGTAGAAAATAAGTGTTCAATGTTGAGATGACCACGTCTCAGTTCTCTCAGGAATAATCCCAGTTTATACATTATACATTTTATCCCAGTGTAATTATTAAGAGCTTTCCCTTTCACTCTCAAAAGTGTCCTGTTGAGTGATAAGTTTTATGATCATCCTATTTCATCTAATTCAAAGACTCTTGTTTTTAATTAAACATCTCTTGGCTTATGAAAGAAACAGCAGAGATACAACAATGTGTTCTACAAACACACTGTTGGTCCTCTCTGAGATGGGTCCCTATGTCTTGAGTCACTCTATCCACATATTAGCTCTCTTGAGGCACATTTAGTTTCTTGAAATTTGTTGTGGACTCTGATACACACTGGCTTTCTTCTCTGAATCATGATATTATCCAGTATAATATCAATAGTGTATCAACAGAACTTTAGTCTATGCTATTTGTATTGCTCACTGTTGTTTTATATATATCTTTTCTCCTCAGTTAGGTGGTAATACAAGTTCCTTGAGGATAGGAGGCATGCTGTGTATTATATATTGTGTAGCATAATACAGTGGTAAACACAGGGGAGAGATGATTTTCCTGGTACTTCCTGAGACCATATTTATATTTTCAATATTTCCCTTTGATCACAAAGTATGGTGGATCTCTGATATTGGCATTTAAAAGCCATTATCAGGGATAATTTTGAATTGTAAAGAAAGAGCAGAAGAGATTATTTTAGATGTGCTTGTGCAAGATAAGTTAATGAGATACTGGGAAACAAAAGCACAAAATGAATAGCTTTATTTGTGGGATAAACAAGGCTCTCAGAGTGTGCCAATACAAAATTCTTTATTATTAGGTGGATTTAGATATTTTTAAAGCTTTTGATCATGTTTTATGGCTAATAAAGTTTCTTCAGGGAAAAGTAAAGTCTAAAATCTTTCCCATAAATGAGTTGATGCTTTTATTTTTCCTAAATCCATGACCATGTTCAAATAAGGAAAGCTTTAAGGAAGATTCCTTAGCAATGGGTAAAAAGAAATTCTTAAAGAATTAGAAATATGCTAAGGAGATGCAGAAGAACGTTGTAAGGTTAATTGCCTAGGTGGATTTTCAGGTTCCAGGACTATAAAGACAGGGTAGTCTTGATAAAATGTGATACTCTTGCAGTGTCTTCTGGGCTGACAATAATACCATTTATTTCCTCTTTCTCATCCTTACTCAATGCTGAAATCTACAGTAGAAGATTGGAGTAAAAGTTTCTAAGTTCTCCATTTCATCTTTTGGGAGTAGTATAAAGTAGCAAGGAAGATTTGAATATGGAAAAAATATGTGAAACTGTAGATAAATGTTGTCAGAGAATATTCAAATAAACAAATAATGAAGACACCTTTACACAGAACTAGTCATCTGAGAGTGCTCTCTTGCTTAGTAGTTTTAAGAAAGAGTAAAAGCCCAAATGTAAGTTTTAATTTGCTATAGATTTTTGATTATACATGATGATCCTTTAGTTTCTGCTTCTCAGGATTTTATTCTATCTCAGAAGTTGCCTTCTTCCAGGTCTCCAGGTCAACATAATATCTTTGTTCCTATAAAAAATTTTCACATTCTACTACTTTGAGGATGTGATAAAGGGTTTGAGAGTTTTTAGTAATTAATCACTTTTTTAAAGGACCTTTGACTTTACCAGTTCTGTGGCTCCTAATTAACCTTACCTTTGAACACTAGAAGTAATGGGTGACTCAAAAAGTGTTCTCTTTTTAGACCCCACACAGGAAGACTGTTCAGGATGTCTGTGCCACAACTGTTCTTGGAATAAGTTCAGGAACCTAATGATATATGCTGATGGGCTCAGAAACCAATTTTAATCAGGTGATTTAGAAAACATTTCAAAATATCAGTCAGTGAATGCCCACAGGGCAATTGATAATGGATACATAGCTTAATTCTAAAGTGTAGAGACATGAGCAGAAAGAGGTTGGCACAACATGCCCTGTGGCTTCTACATCTGAGGACTTGGTTGCTCAAAGGTAAAGTGAATTGGGTCTATTGACTCTTGTTTATAATTAAACGTCTCTTGGTTTATGAAAGAAACAGTGGAGATACAACAATGTATCTTTGAGAATCATATACATTTCAAAAGTATGCAGCTCTAAGTCATTAGAGATAGAGTGGATTCTGGAGCACACATGTATGTTCTGGTTGATAGTGTCAGTGGTGGTCATCCTCTGCTTCTTTGTTGGCTGGGTATCTATGAACATAGGGAAAGGCAGGTGGTAGCATCTTTCTATGTTCTGAATGAAATTTTAGAGAGTTCTATATCATGTCTTCTACTTGAAATGAGAGGTTCACAGTGAGCAAAGATTAAGAAAGGAAGAAGAAAAACTCAAGCCATAGTTTCCCATGGTCCAGAAAACATTTGTATCAAGGAAGGACAATAATAAAATTTACAAATTAGCTTTTTGGTTACTTTTAATAAAAAAACTACTTTTAGTAAGGTTGATTAGGCATTTGGGGAATGAAGTATAAGCAGAAGCACAATTCACTAATTTGTTATTCATTTTCTTTGTTGTGGACCTCAATGAGTTTAGTGTTTAATAGTGATAAAGCACAGTCAGAAAGAAATGAACCTTGTTAAGGTTACTGCTTACTGGCTATTATTCACTCTGAGTCCCAGAAACTCTCCATACTTCCTATTTGTACAAGTACTATGCACTCTTAATATATATTTTTTAAATATAAAGTAAGAAAACAAAAATCCTTACATGGCTACTCTAGATAGAACTACTCTTAACGTTTTTTCTCATTCATAATTTTATACATTATTGAGATACTACTGAATATATAAAATTTTCCTGCTTTTAATATAAGCGTTTTTCCAGGTTTATTGCAAATTCTTCATGAACATGTTTAACGCTTAAATAATCTGTTGGTTCCTGATTTAATGCCCACAACCTACTTTGAGCAGAGTTGACCCTTCTGAGTATTAGTAAGCAATAGAGTGAGCAACCTAAATGGCAGGCTGCTGCACTTGATCCAATCCCAAGCCAATTTACCCAGGCTATCAGGAAAATGAGCTTTGTGTTTTTCCAGCTAAAAGTCTCTTTCTGGTAATGATGCAGAAGAGTATAATACATTTTATGAATGCACAAAACTCCTTTTGTTTATACAGATTATCACCAAATTCAGCAATAGGAACAACGGGTCTACCATACCTAAGACATTCCCACGCATCCAGCTGCAGTGAAATTCCTGAAATATAAAACCCAAATTTATTCTCTTTGTCATTTAGAACTTTTTACTTGACTAATTCAGTGGGCCCCTCTCAGAACTTTCCCTAAGATGAAACTAACCAGGACATTTTGCTTTACTTCTAGTTAACAATTACCACATTTATATATGGAATTTTATCAAAATATTGATGGCACAAAGAGAAGGAACCAATCTTAGGACAACAGAAAAAGGTACATTTTCAACTCCATTTTTGCTTGCATCTTAGCCCTGCTAGGTTAAACTGCCACAGAGGTATTGGCAAACCTCACTTCTATAATTATAACACTGTAAATTTTCTGTTGAGTTTTTCCTGTTTCATCTGATTTTGCATAGGGTTACACTTATTACTATATTCTACTGTGAATTTACTGACTGATGACTTCTTTTGTTTCTAACAATACTTAATAACAATTTATCCTCCAGTATTGATATCTCTGATCAATACCATTTAACATATTACCTAATATATTCCAGTGTATGAAGATACTATAATTTTCTAACATTATGTAATGTGAGCATCCTTGAATTTTTTTTTTTGATGTGTGTTGGCATTCATTCTTAGGATATATTTCCTGAAGTAAAATTACTAGACCAAAATTTGTCAGAGCTGGGTGAAGTGGCAGATGCCTGTAATCCCATTTATTCAAGAGACTGAGGTGGAAGAATTGCTTGAGCTTAGTTTGAGACCAGCCTGGGAAACATAACAGGACCCCCAAGACCCCATCTCAAAAAAATTTTTTTAAATGAGCATTTTAAAGTTCTTAATATATATTTCCAAAGTGCTTTCCACTGGGGCAGCATATGGTATAAGTATGACGCAATTACTGGTAGTGATGTCAAGATTGTGACTATGTTTGTTAGGAAGCATCTATTAGATATAAGTGTATTTTAATGTATATTTATGATTATCTGTCTATGAGATATTTTTAATTTGAAGCTTTATAATGAAACAAGAAATATTGCACTTCCCAACGGACAAATGAGTGATAGTACATTTACTCTGTAATTAATTTAAGCACATATTAAATATAAAAACCATGAATACTATAAATACTGTTGTAATATCCATTTCCAGTTGTTACTAAGGAATCAGGAAGCATCCTTTGTTTATTATGTCAAGAGAATGGTTGCTCTTTCAGCGTGAGCTCTCTCTAATATTCCCCTGTCTAAAGACCAAAATACTCTTTTGCATGTTCCATCCTCTTTCCTAACTCCCTCTCAGCAGTTGGTCCTTTATTGTTGAAGAGTTCTTACTATTTGCAAGAATTTCTTGTTTTCGTTATTTCTAAATACCAAAAATTTCTTAACGTCATAGATGTTTGTTGACACATTAGTTAAGAAGTGTTGCTTTTGCCATTAGGTTTTTGGTAGCATGCTTTACTCATTGCTTGAGAATTGCTTCTTCCGGCTCTCTCTGTCTTACTCATTTTCTTATTGCCCAGTAACTCACCTGCTCATGTTCTGAATGGTGATCTCTACTATTGTTTTAAATGTCTCATTTATTTAAATGCTAGCCAGTAACTCCAAAATTTTCAACTCCGTCCCAGGTCTCCCCCAACTCCAGATTTGCCCAGATCTCTCCCCACTTCATATTTGTATATCCAGCTGCCTAATTGATGTTTTCACTGAAATGTTGAATAAGCATCTTAAACTTTATGTATGTAAAACTCAACTTCTAACCTCCCTGTCTGTAATTCTTTTTTTTATTATTATACTTTAAGTTCTAGGGTATACATGCACAATGTGCAGGTTTGTTACCTATGTATACAAGTGCCATGTTGGTGTGCCGCACCCATTAACTCGTCATTTACGTTAGGTATATCTCCTAATGCTATCCATCCCCTAGCCTCCCAACGCACAACAGGCCCCGGTGTGTGATTTTCCCCACCCTCTGTCCAAGTGTTCTCATTGTTCAATTCTCACCTATGAGTGAGAACATGCAGTGTTTGATTTTCTGTCCTTATGACAGTTTGCTCAGAATCATGGTCTCCAACTTCATCCATGACCCTATAAAGGACATGAACTCATCCTTTTTTATGGCTGCATAGTTTTCTATGGTGTATATGTGCCATATTTTCTTAATCTAGTCTATCATTGATGGACATTTGGATTGGTTCCAAGTCTTTGCTATTGTGAATAGTGCCGCAATGAACATACGTGTGCAT
>NW_012115799.1:4053103-4053527 GCF_000951035.1 Colobus angolensis palliatus | reverse complement strand
TATACAATCATGTCATCTGCAAACAGGGACAATTTGACTTCCTCTTTTCCTAATTGAATACCCTTTATTTCTTTCTCCTGCCTGATTGCCCTGGCTAGAACTTCCAAACTATGTTGAATAGGAGTGGTGAGAGAGGGCTTGTTCCAGTTTTTGCCCATTCAGTATGATATTAGTTGTGGGTTTGTCATATATAGTTCTTGTTATTTTGAGATATGTCCCATCAATACCTAATTTATTGAGAGTTTTTAGCGTGAAGGGCTGTTGAATTTTGTTGAAGGCCTTTTCTTCATCTATTGAGATAATAATGTGGTTTTTGTCTTTGGTTCTGTTTATATGATAGATTACGTTTATTGATTTGTATATGTTGAACCAGCCTTGCATCCCAGGGATGAAGCCCACTTGATCAAGCAGCACTTTTCGATGT
>NW_012115799.1:4045115-4048898 GCF_000951035.1 Colobus angolensis palliatus | reverse complement strand
ATTTCATTCATTTGATCTTCAATCACTGATACCCTTTCTTCCAGTTGATCGAATTGGCTACTGAAGCTTGTGCATGTGTCATGTAGTTCTCGTGCCATGGTTTTCAGCTCCATCAGGTCATTCAATGTGTTCTCTACACTGTTTATTCTAGTTAGCCTTTCATCTAATCTTGTCTGAAGGTTTTTAGCTTCTTTGCGATGGGATTGAACATCCTCCTTTAGCTGGAGAAATTTGTTATTACCAATCTTCTGAAGCCTTCTTCTGTCAACTCATTAAAGTCATTCTTCTTTCAGCTTTGCTCTGTTGCTGGCGAGGAGCTGTGTTCCTTTGGAGGAGAAGAGGCACTCCAATTTTTAGAATTTTCTTCTTTTCTGCCCTGGTTTCTCCCCATCTTTGTGGTTTTATCTACCTTTGGTCTTTGCTGATGGTGACATACAGATTGGGTTTTGCTGTGGATGTCCTTTCTATTTGTTAGTTTTCCTTCTAACAGTCACGTCCCTCAGCTGTAGGTCTGTTGGAGTTTGCTGGAGGTCCACTCCAGACCCTGTTTGCCTGGGTATCACCAACGCAGTTTGCAGAACTGCAAATATTGCAGAACGGCCAATGTTGCTGCCTGATCATTCCTCTGGAAGCTTCATCTCAGAGGGGCACCTGGCCATATGAGGTGTCGGTCGGCCTCTACTAAGTGCCTCCCAGTTAGGCTACTCAGGGGTCAGGGACCCACTTGAGGAGGCAGTCTGTCCGTTCTCAGATCTCAAACTCCGTGCTGAGAGAACCACTACTCTCTTCAAAGCTGTCAGACAGGAATGTTTAAGTGTGCAGAAGTTTCTTCTGCCTTTTGTTCAGCTATGCCCTGCCCCCAGAGGTGGAATCTACAGAGGCAGGAAGGCCTCCTTGAGCTGCGGTGGGCTCCGCCTAGTTTGAGCTTCCTGGCCACTTTGTTTACCTACTCAAGCCTCAGCAATGGCGGACGCCCGTCCCCCAGCCTCGCTTCTACCTTGCAGTTCAATCTCAGACTGCTGTGCTACCAGTGAGTGAGGCTCCATGGATGTGGGACCCTCCGAGCCAGGCACGGGATATAATCTCCTGTAGTGCTGTTTGCAAAGACCGTTGGAAAAGCACAGTATTAGGGTGGGAGTGACCCAATTTTCCAGGTGCCATCTGCCACGACTTCCCTTGGCTAGGAAAGGGAATTCCCTGACCCCTTGCACTTCCCAGGTGAGGCGATGCCTTGCCCTGCTTTGGCTCACGGTCCGTGGGCTGCACCCACTGTCCTGCACCCACTGTCTGACAAGCCCCAGTGAGATGAGCCTGGTACCTCAATTGGAAATGCAGAAATTGCCTATCTTCTGCGTCACTCACTCTGGGAGCTGCCGACTAGCGCTGTTCCTATTTGGCCATCTTGGAACCTCCCCCTTCTAATTCTTACAACAGAGATACTGAAACATGATTTGTTAGCAGTTTTGTTTGTTTGTGTGTTTTGCTCAGTTGATGGCAATTCATTCCTTCTATATTTTTCAGGCCAAAAATTTGAACTGATCATTGACTTTTCTCTTCCACATTTTACTTTTAATCTACTCATAAATCTTGTTAGTTTACCTTTAAGATAGAATAAAAATATAACATTTCTTACCACCTCTACTGCTAACCATTTTCAAGCACCATTAATTTTTACTAATGAATTATTGTAATCACTTCCTAACAGGTCTTCTTGCTTATATCCCTGACTTACCATACTGGGCTGAATCATGTTCCCCCCTGGAAGAAAAGTTCATATCCACCTGGAACCTCAGAATGTGACCTTATTTGGAAATAGGGTCTTTGCTGAGATAATTAATTAAGATGAGGTCTTACTGGATTAAAATGGATTATAATCCAATGGCTGGTGTCCTTATAAGATGAGTAAGCAGAGACACAGAGACACACAGAGGGTGAGAAAGCTGTGGGAGAATGGAAGTGAAACGAACCTCTATCTACTATAAGCGAAGGACTGCCAAGGACTGCCACTAGCCACCATTAGCTAGAAGAGTCAAGGATAAATCTTCTTGAGTTTGCAGAGAGAGTGTCCTTACCAACACTGATTTTGTACTTCTAGTCTCCAGAACTATGAGAGAATGAATTTCTATTGTTTTAAGCCACCCAGTTTGTGGTACTTTATTATGAAAGCCCTAGGAGATTAATACACTCACTATCATTGATTTTCAATAGAGCAGCCAGATGGCTGAAGAGTTATCTCTCTCATTCCTTTACGGTGATTGCACGAATGTCACCTTCTTAATGAGGCCCAGCCTGACCACCATATTTAAAATCATAACCTGCTCCCTGCTCTGACCCCACTCCTGATCTTGTTTAAAAAGTTATTTATTTATTTATTTGTTTGTTTATTTATTTTGAGACAGAGTCTCACACTGTAGCCCAGGCTGGAGTGCAATGGTGCAATCTCAGCTCACTGCAAGCTCCATTTCCCGGGTTCACACCATTCTCCTGCCTCAGCCTCCCAAGTAGCTGGGACTACAGGCACCCACCACCATGCCTGGCTAATTTTTTGTATTTTTAGTACAGACAGGGTTTCACCGTGTTAGCCAGGATGGTCTAACCCCGTAATCCACCCACCTTGGCCTCCCAAAGTGCTGGGATTACAGGTGTGAGCCACTGTGCCAGGCCAAAAGTTATTTATTTTTAATTTCTGTGGCTACATAGTAGTACATTTAGTTTTAATTTCTGTGGTTACATAGTACATGAGATGTTTTGGTACAGGCATGCAATGTGTAATAATCACATTGTAGAATATGAAGTATCCATCCCTCAAGTATTTATTTTTTGTTAAAAAAAATCAATTATACTCTTTTAGTTATTTAAAAATGTTCAATTAAATTATTATTGACTATAGTCACCCTGTTGTATTATCAAATAGTAGATCTTATTCATCCTTTCCAACTATTTTTTTTGTACCCATTAACCATCCCCACCTTCCCCTGATTCAACTGCCCGCTACCCTTCCCAGCCTCTGGTAACCATCCTTCTCCTTCAACTATCTCTATGACTTCAATTATTTTGATTTTTAAATCACACATGTAAGTGAGAACATGTGATTTTTGTCTTTGTGTGCTTGGCTTATTTCGGTTAATATAATGATCTCCAGTTCCATCCATGTTGTTGCAAATGACAGAATCTCATTCATTTTTATGGCTGAATCGTACTCAATTGTATATATGTACCATATTTTCTTTATCCAGTCACATGTTGATGAGCACTTAGGTTGCTTCCAAATTTTGGCTATTGTGAACAGTGCTGGAACAAACATGAGAATGGAGATATCTCTTTGATATACTTACTGATTTCCTTTATGTTGGGTATATACCCAGCAGTGGGATTACTAGATTATATGGTAACACTATTTTTAGTTTTTTGAGAAACCTCCAAATTGTTCTCCATAGTGGTTGTACTAATTTACATTCCCACCAAGAGCATACACATCCTCACATCCCTTCAGCCTTTGTTCTCCACATCCTTACCAGCCTTTGTTATTGCCTGTCATTGGATATAAGCCATTTTAACTGGGGTAAGACAATATCTCATTGTGGTTTTGCTTTGCAGTTCTCTTATGATCAGTGATGTTGATGTTGATCATATGCCTGTTTGCCATTTGTATGTCTTCTTTTGAGAAATGTCTAGTCAGGTCTTTTGCCCATTTTTTAATTATTTGATTTCTTTCCTATAGAGTTGTTAGAGCTCTTTATAGATTTTGAATATGAATCCTTTGTTAGATTGGTAGTTTGCAAA
>NW_012115799.1:4028059-4044584 GCF_000951035.1 Colobus angolensis palliatus | reverse complement strand
TATAAATCATTCTATTACAAAGATACACACACTTGGATGTTCATTGCAGCATTATTTACAATGGCAAAGACATGGGATCAACCCAAATGCCTATCAGTGATAGACTGGATAAAGAAAATGTGGTACATATACACCACACCATGGAATACTATGCAGCCACAAAAAGTGACAAGATCATGTCCTTTGCAGGGACATGAATGGAGCTGGAAGCCATTATCCTCAACAAACTAATGCAGAAAAAAAAAAAAACCCAAACACCATATGTTCTCACTTATAAGTGGGAGCTGAACAATGGGAATACATGGGCACAGGGAGGGAAACTACACATACAAGGGCCTGTTGGGGCTAGGGTGGGAGGAGAGAAGGCATTAGGAAAAATAGCTAATGCATGTTGAGCTTATTACCTAGGTGGTGGGTTGATAGGTGCAGCAAACCTCCATGGCACACAAACCTACACATCTTGTACATGTACCCCAGAACTTAAAAGAAAAAGAAAATGAATTTACTATAGGTGTATGGATCTGTTTCTGAGCTCTCTATTCTATTCCATTGGTCTGTGTGTCTGGTTTTATGCCAGAACCATGGTCTTTTATTTAATATAGCTCTGTAGTATAATTTGAAGTTAGGTAATGTGATTCCTCCAGTTTTATTCTTTCACTCGGGATAGTTTTGGCTATTCTGGGCCTTTTGTGGTTCCATATAAATTTTAGGATTTTTTCCTCCTATTTCTGTGAAGAAAATCCTTGGTATTTGACAGGGATTGAATTAAATCTGTAGATTGCATTGGGTAGTATGGAAATTTTAACAATATCGATTCTCCCAATTCATGAACATGGAATATATTTTCAGTTTTTGGTATCCTCTTCAATTTCTTTTAACAGTGATTTTAGTTTTCCCTGTAGATATCATTCACTTCTTTGGTTAATTCCTAAGTATTTAATTTTATTTGTGGCATTTTAAATGAGACTACTTTTAGGATTTCTTTTTCAGATTGTTTGCTGTTGCTGTATAGAAATACTACTGATTTTTATATGTTCATTTTGTATCCTGCAACTTTCCTGAATTTGTTGATTAATTCTCATAAACTGGTACTTGTGTCAGTTTTCTGGTGGAGTCTTCAGGTTTTTCCAAATATAATATCATATCATCTGCAAATAAGGATAGTTTGATTTCTTTGTTTCCAATTTGGATGCACTTTATTTCTTTGTCTGATTGCTCTAGCTAGGACTTCCACTACTATGCTGAATAACAGTGGTAAAAGTGAACATCCCTTACAGAATCAACCTAGAAAAATCACTAGCATTTCTATACACCAACAACAGTGAATCTAAGAGCCAAATCAGGAATGCAATCGTGTTTACAGTTTGCACAAAAAGAATAAAATACCTAGGAATACAGCTAATCAGGGAGGTGAAAGATCTTTGCTATGAGAACTATAGAACACTATTCAAAGAAATCAGAGATGACACAAACAAATAGAAAAACATTACATGCTCATGGATAGGAAGAATCAATATTGTTAAAATGGCCATACTGCCCAAAGGAATTTATAGATTCAATTCTGTTTTTAGCAAACTGCCATTGACATTCTTCACACTACTAGAAAAAACTATTTTAAAATTTATATGAAACCAAAAAGAGCCCAAATAGCCAAGACAATCCTAAGCAAAGTGAACAAAGCTGGAGGCATTCCTTCTCCATGTTATTCTGAATTTATCTCAAAACAGCTATTTGGAATTCTCTGTCTGAAAAGTCACATAGCTCTGTGTTTCCAAAATTAGTCCCTGTTACCTTATTTGGTGAGGTCATGTTTTCCTGGAGTGTCTTAATGCTTGTAGATGTTTGTCTGTGTCTGGACATTGAAGAGTTAAGTATTTATTGTAGTCATCACTGTCCGGGCTTGTTTGTGCCTGCCCTTCTTGGGAAGACTTTCCCAGATATTCAAAAGGACTTGGGTGTTGTAATCTAAGCTGTATCTACTTTAAGGGTCACCCCAAAACTGGTAAAGCTGTGGTTCTTGCAGATGCATAGAGGTGCCACCTTGATGGTCTTGGACAAGATCTGGGAGAATTCTCAGAATTAACAGCCAGAGACTCTTGTTCTCTTCCCTTACTTTCTCCCAAACAAATGGAGTTTCTTTCTTTGCTCTGAACTACCTGAAGCTGGGGGTGTAGTGTCACAAGCAACCTTGTGACCACCACCATTGTAACTGTGCTAGCTTAGACCTGAAGACAGCACAGCATTGGGTCTTGCCCAAGCCTTGCTCAAACCAACTCCCTGGCTGCTGCCTATGTTTGCTCAAGGGTATGAGATTTTACAATCAGCAGGTGACAAAGCCAGCCAGGCTTGTGTCCTTTCCTTCAGGGTCACAAATTCACCCAGGCCCTGGGTGAGTCCAGAGGTACTGTCCGGGAGACAGGGAGTAGAGTAAAAAACCTTAGAAACCTATCTGGTGTTCTACTGCACTACGGCTGGGCTGGCGGTCAAACCACCAGATGCAGTCTTTTCCACTCTTCCCTCCCCTTTGCAAAGATGGAGGAACCTCAGCTTGCGGCCACCACTTCCACAGGCCCATAGGGAATACTGCCAGACTACCACTGATGTTCTTTTAAGGCCCAAGGGCTCTTTAATCTGCTTTTGGTGAATGTTGCCTGGCCTAGGACACACGCTTCAGGGCAGTGGGTACTCCTCTGGCCCAGGGCAGGTCCAGAAATGTCATACAAAGGTGAAGTCTTAAAATTGGAGATCCCAAGAATCCACTTGGTGCTCTACCGCCCTATGGCCAAGCTGGTACCTAAGGTTCAAGACAAAGTCCCCTTTATTTTTCCCTCCACTTTTATTAAGTAGAAGGGGTCTTTTCCCACAGCCACCACAGCTGGGAATATGATGAGTCTCACCTGAGGTCAGTAAATCTCAGAATCTCACTCAAGTTCCTCAACATAATACCTGGGTATTGCTGCTGGTTATTCAGGGCCCAAGGGCTCTTCAGTTAGCAGGCAATGAATGGTGCCAAGACTCAGTCCTTCCGTTTAAGGTAGCAGGTTTCCTTCTGGCCCAGGGTGTGTCTAGGAGTATTATCTAGCAGTTTGGGCATGAAGAGGAGGCCTCATGACTCTGACTGGTACCCTATCCTGCTGTGGCTGAGCTGGTATTTCGGGATACAAGGCAAAGTCCTCCCCACTATTCCCACTCCTCTCTACAAGCAGAAGGAATGGGTCTCTTTTGGAGCCATGAGCTGTTCAGCCTGGGGTTAGGAGAGGGGTGATGCCAACATTCCCTTAGTCTCCCTGACTGATGTCTCAGAATGTCACGTGTCCTCCTGTCCTCTGGCTCTTGGCCCAATTTATCACTAGGACTCATCTAGGTGTTGCAGCCTAGACTGCCTTTCAAGTTTATTTAGAGCTCCAGAGCACATTAGCCCATGGTGGTGATGCTTGTGGAAACTCAAATACTCTCCACTGGGATTAACAATTTCACCCCAGCTAGGGCTCCTTCCATAGGTGGGCATAAGCTGAGTTTGGTCCACTTTTCATTTCTGTTTTAACAGGACATTTTACTGAGTTCAATCCCTCAAATTGCTGTGCTTTCCCTGCCTCAGTGCACAGAAACCTCTCTGGACCACTCTGGCACTGCTGTCAGGGGATGGGAGAAGGGTAGTGTCAGTGATTCAAGACTGTTTTTCTACCTTTTCAGTGTCTGTTTTGGCAATATGAAGTTAAAATCAGGTACTGTGGCTGGGCGTGGTGGCTCACTCCTGTAATCCCAGCACTTTGGGAGGCCAAGGCGGGCGGATCACGAGGTCAGGAGATCGAGACCATCCTGGATAATACGGTGAAACCCCGTCTCTACTAAAAATAAAAAAAATTAGCTGGGCGTGGTGGCAGGTGCCTGTTGTCCCAGCTACTCGGGAGACTGAGGCAGGAGAATGGCATGAACCTGGGAGGCGGAGCTTGCAGTGAGCTGAGATTGTGCCACTGCACTCCAGCCTGGGCAACAGAGCAAGACTCTGTCTCAAGAAAAACAAAAACAAACAAACAAACAAAAAACAGATACTGTGAGCGTTCCCCTGGTTTTTGAGTCTTATGAAGGTGCTTTGTGTGTGTGTATGCGCATAGATAGTTGTTAAATTGGTGTCCTTGCAGGAGGGATGATTGACAGACCCTTCTATTTCACCATCTTGTTCCACCTCCCTTTATCTTCCCCTGTTTATTTTTCATAGCAAAATTATCTTCTAATATATCAAATAATTTATTTACTTTTAAGTACTATGTATTTCCCCTCACCCCTCACAAGCATTATAAATGTAGCAACATTTGTATGTCTTGTTTAATAGAACAGTGTCTGGCCTGTAGAAAGTCTTCAAAGATTTTCTAATGGATTCATTCATTTATTCCAAAGTATTTTACTGTGTATGATGTGTTATGCAGTGCTCTTACTGTATTTTCATGTGCTGCATTTTCTGTAGTGCTATAGTTCATGGAAGTATTTTAAATTCTTTTAGTAACTATGGTTCAGGGCTATTTGTGAGTATTTTGTGAGTTGTTAGATATAATGTACCTAGGACAATCTTGGTACATACTAAGTGACATATAAACGTTAATTTTACTTTTGGAGGGAAAAGGAATTGCTTCCTATAATAAATACATTCTAGGCTGGAGATAGATTTCCTAGGCTGAAAAGAAATATAAATACTATTATTTCTTGGCTTTCTTGAATACAGCAGCTCAGAGGTGTTCTTTTAAAATAATTTCACATGCACCATTTTATGGGATATAGTAGAATATATATAATGCAACCATGCTATTTTATATGATAAAAAACGGCTTTATGTGAGACAAATGGGAGTGGGTTGGTGGGAGAGTAAATACACTTAGTGGATTCATTTGGTTTTCAAGTAAGTGTATTTTTAGATTTTGGTACATTTTAAATTCCTTTCTGAAGGACCAGCATTAGTATATTTATCCTACAACATTGTATTTACAAACAGAGAGTACATTCTTTTAAAAATTACAGAGATTTGATATTCACTTGAAAACTCAGTGTAGCCTATACTAATCCAAATAAAATAAGGAATATGATAAATGGAATTGCAAATAAAAATCCTTTCTTAACTCTCTGCTGAGATTTGAATAAACTCTAGGACAGAATAAAAGCTGATACAAAAATAAAGTCTCTAAGTGAATGTATATATGTAAGTGTATGAGCATATATATATCTATTTATTTTCTTCTCTATAGGTCTACGGATGTATCTGGTTCTTCAATCTTTTTCTATATTATTGCTTAGGTATTTCCTTAGTCTTCTGTTTCTGCTTGACCAGTGTATTGTTGTTTTTTTCAAAAGCGATTTTTATTTTCTTACAATTTTTTAAATCTGGTACATTTTGATGTTCTTTACTGTTTTCCTTATGTTTTATGTATTTCAAGCTCGAATTATTTTTACACATTTAATTTGCCACAAGTGGATTTTTCATGTTTCATTATTTGTACTTGCAATTCTTAATAACACCTTTTTATTTATTAATTTTTTCTATTTCTCTCACCATTTTTCATCTCCACTAAAGTAAAGGTTATTTCATTTTGTCTCACTTTTGCAATGATCTTTTGTTTCACTGGTATACCCATTCCCTTCTTCCTCATCCAGCAAACCTCTGCTTGTCCTTCATGACTCAACTCAGGTAAATGTCACCTTCCCTGGTAGGTTCTGGCTGACCACCCACACCCTTCCCAGATAGGAATAGGTGGTCCTTTTTTGTGCTTCTGCACCAACCAGTGCATATGCCTATAATCACATTTATTTTTTGTTTGTTTTTTATTTGACATCTGTTTGTCTTTTATTTGACAACGGTATTCTTTTATTCACCTTTGATTTATAATATCCCCATGCATCTCCTGGAACAAAGTAGATAACTCCATACCTTTATTTTAAAGATCCTTGATAAGAAATTTTGTATTTTAAAAAGGTTTATAGGTGGGAAAATACTTTCTTTTGTAGATACTTAAATTCAAATTGTTTAGATGTATTTGAAATAATCCTGAAATCTTAAAAAATGCTAAGCATTACAAAACAAACATTTGGCCAAAGTATGTTTTTTACAGATACCAAAGTAATTATTTCTAAGACATTAACAAGAAGTTTTTGTATGCCATTAAGGCACTGTGTCATGTGATTTTCCTAAATGTATTCTCATTTTGGTTCTTACAACAACCTTGCCAATATAATTATCATGTTTATAGAAATAGATACTGAGTGAAAAATAATGTCCCTCTTTACCTCTTTAGAAACTAATAATGATCTTCTGTGACTTATCTCTTTCTCTTTGGTATTTTCATTCTTAGTGAATGGCATCTGTCTTCACCAGGTTGTTTCAGTTAGGAACTAAGGTGCCATTAGTGACTGACAGTCTTGTCTCTCCCCACCTATAGCCCATCACAAAGTCCCATTGACATACCTACCTCACAATAGAATCCATCCACTTGTCCCTGTTAATGTGGCTGCTCAATTAGTCCAGGCTGCTTTCATTGCTTACCTGGGTTCCTGCCACAGTTTCCTAACAGGCCTCCTTGCGTCCAGCCTACCTGCAATTCAATTTGATTTCTATCATTCCTCTTGCAATGAGAGGAATCTTTTTGTAATTGTGTCACTGTCCCTCTAAAAATATGTTCTCAGGATAAAATAAAAATTCCTTCCGTATCTGAATCTTTCTTTTCTTCCCTCTTCATGAATCACTGTTCTGCAGTTTACTCAGTCCTCCAGTCAGATAGGATATTCTGTTCTGAGCTTTCTTGCTCTCCCCCCTCCTCCCTTCTTTCTAGGACTGCGTGTTTTATGTGGCCGTGGAACATTTTGCCTGCCTGCCTTCCTGTTGTTGTCTCATGTTTCTGATACCTGCTCATCATCTTGGCCCTTATTCTAGAGATTCTACTCCTCTAAGACACTTTCCTGCTCAATGCTTATTTTGCCTGCAACACCATCACCTTCATTCAAATGAGATGTGCTTCCTCTGTGCTTCTTTGGCATCCTGTACTTTATCTTTAATAACATTTGCCACAGCAAATTGCTTCTGCCTATTTATTTCTCTGTGTCCCAAGGGCTGCGCCAGTGCCTTGTGCATTGTTATATTACAATCACTTAATGCTGTGCTTAGTACACCTTAGGAGGAATGCAAATAAAGATTTGCTAGATGAATGAACAAACTTTCAATCCCATCTGAAAAAAAGAAATTGCCGTATTGCTGTAAACATTTTTGAGTATATCTTCAGACAAAATTCAAATGTTAATGTCAAATATTTTTATAAAATTATTAACACTAATATGTTTGTTTCTATTTATCTTTAAAAGGAGTTGTTACCTTTTTTTGCTCCAATGGACTTAATAGTTGGGCATTTCAGGGACCAAGACTTTAGTATAATATATCAAGGAACATATAAAGAATACTAGCCTTAATTACATAGAATCTAGGTCAATTTCTTAGATTGAGGTAGAGAGAAGTAACCCCATGGAATTTTTATGAATTAGAAGTTAAAAAGGTTATCTGAAATACATACGGGACACAGTGACTGCAAGACAGATTTGCTTAGAAACATGGGAAGAGTAGAATAAGCTAAAAAATAATTGTAAATCTGGCAATCATAAGAGAAACAAAGAAATATGGAAAGAAAAGGAAGGATGACATGTCCTTTAGCTGAAGGAAGAAAGGAATTCTTTTGGGGAGAATGATTAAGATATATGTCCATGTACATAGGTTCATAGGGTAAAGAAAATTTATCACCCTTAGACCCAGAGTTTGCCTAGGACCATGAAAAAATAAAGGAATATCTTTTGAAAGTTTCAGATAGCAAGTCAATACAAGAGCATTTGGGGAGTCTTCTTTTGGTGACCAGAAAGTCTTCGCTAGTGATTATAGACAGGCTTGAGATGGCTAAGCTGGAAATTTCAGCACCAACCTTGGACATTATTTGATGAGTTTCAGGGTGACTAAAGTAATTGCAGGTAGGGAAGCACATATTTTTAAGTCCTTTGGGGGAAACATTGCCATGAACTTATAAAATTTTTGACTTTATGAGAATGCACATTAATTATGAGGCACATTAAAAATGAGGATTTTCTGTTAGGAATTAGAGGATGGATAGACATAAGTGCAGGGTAAGTCACATCAAACTATTCTCTTTTCACTATTAATATGCTTATGATATTGATAAAGACTGCCTAACAATAGATGTACTGTACCTTTATGTTACTAGGGCACTTGACAAAGTATCTTATGATCTTTGTGCCAATAAAATGGCAAAATGTAGGCTGAATGAGAGGACAAGATTAAGAGGCAGCTGAAAGCTTGTCCTCAGAAGATTGGTTAGCCAGAGTGGTGTCAATTTGAATCCAACTTTTAAGTACAGCAGGCTTTGGAAATATATACCTGAATTTATCTTAGTGAATAACTATATCCTGCAAAGTGAGAGTAACCAGCAATATTTTGGGATACATAGAGTTTATGCAGCATGCTTTTCTCCCTGAAAGCACAGGAAAAATCCCCAAATCCAAGAGTTGTATTTCCAGGCTTTTAAAAGTCATCCTCTGCCATCATGGATCTAACTCTTAAATTTTTCACTGACAGAACACCTACTATAAATAACTGGGAGATAAACTCTGTTTATAGCTTCCATTTAATTAACATCCACTCCTAACAGAGCTTATTATTTGCTCATGAAACTGAAATTTACTATGGTATAGAACAATTAATGTCTCATATGTATTTTAGCTCATAGGAGAAGAAACGTGGAAGTGGGAAGTTAATGAAGAAAATGGATGTGCATCAAGGTAGAAAGAAAATGCTCACTTTTGTAAATAGGGTTTTACCTTAGGGCCATGGTTCTTAACCAGGGGAGACTGTGCTTTCTAGGGGACATTTGACAATATGTGGAGATATTTTTGATTGTAATGACAGGTGATGGATTTCTACTGTCATCTAGTAGGTAGAGCTGGGGATGCTGTTAACCCTTCTGCAGTGCACAAGATAGCTCCCCAAGACAAATAGCTATCTGGTCCAAAATGTTAAGAGTACCAAGGTGGAGAAACCTTTCTTTAGAAAGAGCTTCTTACATTTTGGTGAACATCAGAACCACCTGGAGAGTTTGTTAAAATGTATTCCTATGTGGGGGTCTAGAGTTAGAATTAGTTTCTAATTCAGGATGTCTAGATGGGACCTGAAAATATAACACATCCTAGAAACCCTGATGTTGCTGCTCAGAAGATCACACTTTTCAAACCACTGCTCCAGGGCTAGTATTTTTATTGTATTTATTTATTTATTTGAGATGGAGTTTTGCTCTTGTTTTCCAGGCTGGAGTGCAATGGCACCATCATGGCTCACTGCAACCTCCGCCTCCCAGAGTCAAGCAATTCTCCTGCCTCAGCCTCCCGAGTAGCTGGGATTACAGGCATGCACCACCACACCCAGCTAATTTTTGTATTTTTAGTAGAGACAGGGTTTCACCATGCTGGACAGGCTGGTCTCGAACTGCTGACCTCAGGTGATCCACCCTTTGGCCTCCCAAAGTGCTGGGATTACAGGTGTGAGCCACCATGTCCAGCGAACTAGTATTTTTAAAAGCAATTTTTAAAACTGCTGAAATAAAAAATAAAAATTAAAGCTAAAAACTACCAATATTTTCATGATATAGAACAGTTTCATCACTACAAAAAATTTTCCTCAGTAATCCATTTGTAGTCACATCTTCCTTCTACCCCTAATCTCTGGCTAATCACTGATTTATTTATGGTCACTATCTGTCTTCCTGAGAATGTCATGTAAATGGAAGCATGCAGCATGTAACCTTGTGAGAAATCTTTAGTTTCTTCCACTTAGGCTTATGCCTTTGCGATTCAGTCAAGTTATTCTGTGAATCAGTAGTTTTTTAAATCGCAGAATAGTATTCCATTGTATGGATACGTCACAGGTGTTTTGTTTGTTTCTTTATTTAATCCAGTCACCTGTTGATGGGCATTTGGTTAGCTCCCAGATTTTTGTGGTTATAAATAGAGTTGCTATAAGCATTCCAGTGGTACAGGTTTTTGTGTGAAAATAAGTTTTCATTTTTCTAAGGTAAATACTCAAGAGAAGTATTGTTGGGTACATGATAAATGTTTATTTATTAGAAGCTGCAAAACTGTTTCAAGAGTATCTATACCATTTAATGTCCCCAAAAGCTATGTATGAGAATTCCAATTGTTTTTGGATCCATCTCAGCACTTGGTATTGTCAATAATTTTTATTTTAGTGATTCTAATACATGAGTAGTGATATCCTAGCATGGTTTTCATTTTCCAAATGGCTAATGATGTTGAACATTTTTTCATGTGTTTATTTGCCATGTGTGTGTCCTTTTCCGTGACATGCCTGTTCAAGTTTTTTTTTTGCCCATTTTAAAGACTAGATTATTTGTTTTCTTACAGTGGAGCTGTAAGAATTTTTAATATATGTTCTGAAATATACATATATATATAATATATATCCCTTGTTGGATATATGATTTGCAAATACATTCTCTAGTCTTTTGCTTATCTTTTCATTACCTTAATTGTGTCTTTTGCAGATAAAAGTTTTTACTTTTTTTTCTGTGAATTGTGGTTTTGGTATGATGTCTAAGAGCTTGCTAGTTGTTTTCTGTTTGTTCCAACTGTTCCTTTTGTTCACCCTCCTTTACTGTCTACTCATGGATTATTTGAGTACTTTTTATGCTTCCATTTTATCTCCATTATTGACTTACTAGTTATACCTCTATTCTTAATTTTTAGTTGGATATCCCAGGGTTTAAAATAAACATTGTTAATTTATCACATTTTCAGTTTATCATAGACTAATATACCATTTCATGAGGAGTATAAGAATCTTAGAACTGTATACTTCCCATTTGTTTCTCTCATTCTTTGTACTATAGTTGTCATATATTTTATTTTACATATGTTATAAATTCAGAATATATTATCTGAAGCAAAAAATACTATTATCCATTAAAATGATTGAGAATAAGAAAAAAGTATCTTTTAAAATTATCCTTTATTTTTGCTAATTTGGGAACTCTTAATTTCTTTTAGTAGCTTCAAGTTTCAATCATTTCTTTTATAAAAAGAATTAAAGAATTAATATTCTGAAAGATAAAGGAGGAGGAAATATGTCCAAACTCATTCTACAAGGCCAGTATTACTCTGATACCAAAACCAGACAAAGACACATCAAAAAAAACAAAAACAAAAACAAAAAAAACTATAGGCCAATATTCCTTGTGAATATTAATGTAAAATTCTCAACCAAATACTAGTAAACTGAATTTAACAGCACATTAAAAAGATTATTCATCATGGCCACATGGGATTTGTCCTAGGGATGCAAGCATGGTTCAACATTCAAAAATAAATTAATGTAATACATTATATCAACAGAATGAAGGACAAAAACCATATGATCATTTCAGTTGCTGCTGAGAAAGCATTTGATGAAATACAATATCCCTTCAGGATAAAAAAAAAATCTTAAAAAACCTGGATGTAGAAGGAACATACCTCAACACAATAAAAGCCATATGTGACAGACCAAGAGCTAGTATTAAATTGAATGAGGAGAAACTGAAAGCCTTTCCTCTAAGATTAGGACCACAACAAGGATGCCCATTTTCACTGCTGTTATTTGGCATAGTACTGGACATTCTAGCTAGAGCAATCAGACAAGAGAAGGAAATAAAGGGTATCCAAATAGGAATGAAAGAAGTCAAATTATCCTTGCTTTCAGGCGATATGGTCTTACATTTGGAAAAAATCTAAAGACTCCACCAAAAAATCTACTAGAACTGTTAAAAAAAATTCAGTAAAGTTGCAGGATACAAAATCAACATACGAAAAACAGTAACATGTCCATACTCCAACAGTGAACAACCTGAAAAAAAAAAAAATCAAGAAAGTCATCGCATTTACAATAGCATCAAATAAAATAAAGTAAAATAAAATACCAAAGAGTAAACTTACCCAAAGAAGTAAGAGATCTCTATAATGAAAACTATAAAACATTGATGCAAGAAATTGAAGAGGACACAGAATAAAATGGAAAGATATTCCGTGTTCGTGGATTGGAGAAATCAATATTGTTAAAATGTCCATACTATCTAAAGCAATCTACAAATTTAATGCAATGCATATGAAAATAGCAATGACATTCTTCACAAAAATAGAAAAATTAATCCTAAAATGTACACGGAACCACAAAAGCTCCAGAATAGCTAAAGGTAATCTTGAGCAAAAGGAATAAAACTAGAATTACATTACCTGACTTTAAATTATGCTACAGAGCTATAGTAACCGAAATGGCACTATACTTGCATAAAAACAGACACATAGATCAGTTGAACAAAATAGAGAACCCAGAGATAAATTCATAGACCTACAGTGAACTCATTTTGGATAAAGGGCAAAGAATACACATTGAGGAAAGGACAGTCTCTTAAATAAATAGTGCTGGAGAAGCTGGATATCCATATGAGAAGAATAAAACTAGACTGCTGTTGCTCACCATATACAAAAATCAAATCAAAATGCATTAAAGACTTAAATCTAAGACCTCAAGCTATGAAATGTCTAAATGAAAACATTGAGGAAACTCTCCAGGAAATTGGATGGGGCAAAGATTTATTGAGTAATACCCCACAAATACAAGCAACCAAAGCAAAAATTGACAAGTGGAGTCACATCAAGCTAAAAAGCTTGTGTGCAGCAACACAAATAATTAACAAAGTAAAGAGACAACCTGAAGAATTGGAGAAAATATTTGAGAACTACCCATCTGACAAGGGAATAATAAGCAGAATATATAAGAAGCACAAACCAACTCTATAGGAAAAAATCTAATAATTCAATTAAAAAATGGACAGAGGATATGAATAGACATTTCTCAAAAGAAGACATACAAATGACAAACAGGTATATAAAAAGATGTATGAAATCACTGAACATCAGAGAAATGTATATCAAAACTACAATGAATTATACTCTTACCCCAGTTAAAATGGCTTATATTCAAAGACAGGCAATAAAAAATGCTGGAGAGGATGTGGAGCAAATGTAACCCTCATACACTGTTGGTAGGAATGTAAATTAGTACAGCTGCTATGGAGAACAGTTTGGAGGTTCCTACAAATAACTAAAAATAGAGCTACCATATGGTCCAGCAATCCGGCCTTGCTTATTATTGAAGCACCTATTCACTATGACAAAGAAAGGGAATCAACCTAAGTGTCCATCAATGGATGAATGTGTAAAGAAAATGTGGCAGATATATACAATGAAGTACTATTTAGACATAAAAATGAAATCGTATCCTTTGCTCCTTTGCAGAGACATGGATGAAACTGAAGGCCATTATCTTAAGTGAAGCAACTCAGACAAATATACGGAAACTCATTGGGCTGATGAGTGCAGTCTTCCTGATGCGAATGAGATTGAAGAGCTTGTCAAAAAACATGAAGCCAACTTCACCCTTGTCACTGAACTGAGACTTTTCAACCAAACCTGTTACACAGAAAAGAAAATACCAAAAGAATATTCATCAATCTGTAAATAGTGATTTTCTGTGGGGGTATGTGTGGAAAATTATGGGAGACTTTTAAATATTCTACACTATAGATTTTTATAATAGTTTATTTTTATAATGAGTGTGTTATGTTTGTAATTATAAATTGACAACAGCAAAATATAATTTAAAGGCTCAGAGTTTTAATAAAAATATTTAGAATTAGATAAATTCATCTACGTGGCTTTAAAAGTAAAGTTTAAGATCTCTGTTGGTTATTTGGCCCTCTGGTTCCAATCTTTACATTTTGGTAATATGTCCTGTAAAGATTCATCTCTCTCATATTCGCGACACATATTTGTTAAGCACTTACACTATTCCAGACACTGTTCCAAGTACTGAGGTTGCAAGAGATGATTCTTGACATGCTAGAATGGTGCTTCAATGTGGGAGATAGGAAAAAAGAATTAAAAAGTCGTGCATAATTATGTTGGGGGAATCTTGGGAATAGTACTTAGGAAAATCTTGCAGACAATTCTTGGGAAAACTACCCACTATTGCCCAGGGTGTCAGGCATAGCTTTCTAGCAGAAAGGTTTTGTTTTTTTTTCTTTTTTATTTTTAATGCAGAGTCTCCCTCTGTCACCCAGGCTGGAGTGCAGTGGCGCGATCTCTGCTCATTGCAAGCTCTGCCTCCCGGGTTCACTTCATTCTCCTGCCTAAGCCTCCCGAGTAGCTGGGACTATAGGCACCCACCACCATGTCCAGCTAATTTTTTTGTATTTTTAGTAGAGATGGGTTTTCAGTGTGTTAGCCAGGATAGTTTCCATCTCCTGACCTTGTGATCCGCCCGCCTCGGCCTCCCAAAGTGCTGGAATTACAGGTGTGAGCCACCGCGCCCAGCCCAGAGGGGTTTTTTAAAGCTGAGACCTAAAGGATGAAGATAGTTTAGCAAGGTGAAAAGTGGATATGAACAGGGAGAAGAGTGTTTTGAGGCAGAGAGAACAGTATGTATACAATCCCAAAGGAGAATGCAGTAACTTCAGAGAGCTGAAGACAACTCAGAATTGCTGAAATATAGATTGTGGAATAGTGAAGTGGTGAGACGAGTAAGGAAAGGTCAGTGACAGCCTGATGGGCCTTATAAAGCATAAGTTATTTGATTATTTGATAACATGTTTTCGTATAAAAAGTCACTATTGGTATTGATTAGTAAATAGATTGGATTGGGGCAAGATTAGAGTTAGCATACCAATTAGCATACCAATTCAGTCAAGGGATGGTAGTGGTTTGAATAAAGATAAAACAGTGGAAATGGAAAACATTAGATGAATTTGGAAGGTCATTTTAAATTTATCGTAACTCTATTAGGGTGATGAAAGACAACAAGGTAGGAAAGATGGCGCCCTCAGTCTCTGGGCTAGGCAACTGCAAGGAAAGTGGTCTGAGTCACTGAGACCGAGGTAACCTGAAGCTGCAGCAGGTTTTTGAGGAGATGATTTCATGTGGGACATTCAGTACGTGAAGTGCATACAGCCCAGTGAAATGTAGATGTTTATGGTATAGGGGTCTGAGCCCAAGAGCTAGATGCAGGTAGAGTTGTGAATATAGGAAGAGTAAGTACCTATGTAGCAACTGAGGTCACAGAAGGGAGGTCTGGACAGGTGTCTCAGGAAATACAGGAAATACGTCCAGGAGAGATACAGAGGCTGAGGAACCAGGAAAGCGATGGAAATGGAATGGGCAGATAGCAGAGGAGCAACAAGGAGAAAGATCTGTGACGAGAAATGCCCAAGGAGGCAGAGAATATGGAGAGAGTCTTCAGATCGACATGCAGATCTGATTGCTATGCAGAAGAGAGGAAAGGAAGCATTTAAAAAGGGAAAAACACAGTAATTTAAAGTATTAGCTACTTGAATCATGTGAAATTGCCAATATTTTACCACATTTGACCAAATAACAAGAATTTCACATTAGTCAAGTTAATACATAATATTGGAGACCATCACATATGATAAGGCTTAATATTGCTTTGTTAAACTCTTGTTTTATTCTAGATTAAAAAATAAAAAAACTATGCTTCATGATCAAAAAAATTGAAACTCACTGTACTAGACCGTCCTCATTCTCTTGCTGAGTCACACCACCGTGTTCTAGAGCACACACCTACCTATGTGTTGGGGGACAAAACCTAAGGACACAGTCTAAGGCTGGACAATAATGCAGGCTTCAACTTCATTTGAGTTTTTTACATTTATTCAGCCTAAGACCTATACACTGTATTTTCTTTTTCTTTATTCTCTCCTTCTCTTCCTTATTACCTTCTTCTTTCTCTTCTCCTCATCCTGTTTCTCCTCCTTCTTCACCTTGTTCCTTTGCTGGTTGACTTAATTTTAAATTAATGAAATGATCACAATGTGCTAAGGAGTGATTTTTTTTTTTTCCTGATTCGTGAAATTGTCAGGCATCTTACTTAAATAATTTCATTTTTACTTACTCTTATTTGTTTTTGTTGCTTCTTATGCTTGGACACTTTGGGAAATATTTCTGAGTTCATGTTTTGTAAAAATGTTATAGAATACTTGGGAAAATTGAGATGCTACTATATCATATATTTGTTTATTACTTTAATTAACTTTTACTTTGGGACGGTAGGAAGTGTTTTCATTTGTAGATGAGGAAACTGAAGTACAAAAAGATGTCATGAATCTGCTTCACTTTTTGCTAAGTGAGAAATGTGGCAGTGTCTCTTTTGTATTAAACAGACTCCCCCAAACTAATGATGGTGAATGGTATGAAGCTGAATATGCATTTGACTCCTTCTGGAAAAGCTTTTAAGACCATCTCGGGGCGGAGCAAGAAGGCCGAATAGGAACAGCTCCAGTCTCCAACTCCCGGCGCGAGTGACACAGAAGACCGGTGATTTCTGCATTTTCAACTGAGGTACTGGGGTCATCTCACTGGGGAGTGC
>NW_012115799.1:4009113-4021679 GCF_000951035.1 Colobus angolensis palliatus | reverse complement strand
GATTGCATTGGGAGTTATACCTGATATAAATGACGAATTGATGGGTGCTGAAGAGTTGATGGGTGCAGCACACCAACATGGCCCAAGTACACATATGTAACAAACCTGCACGTTATGCACATGTACCCTAGAACTTAAAGTATAATAATAAAAAAAACAAAAAACAAAAAACAACAGCAAAAAAAAAAAAGAAAAGAAAATACACACGGAGATATTTAGAGTTAATGGAGCATCACGTTTTTTGAAACATTTTCTCAAACGGTTGAGGAAAGAAAATGTATACATAGAAAAAGAGCTTGGAAATTAAGAAGGACTGATAGTGATTGGTGAATCTGGGCGAGGGTATACAGGACCTCTATGTGCTGTTCTTGAAATTGTAAATATTGTATAAGTTTAAAATGATTTTAAATAAAAGTTACTTAAGGCTGAAAAAAAAAAAAGACCGTCTCTATGGATTCAGATACCAATGATTCCACCCAACCTCTATTTTTCTTAGTCTGTTAATCATTTTACCTGGATTTTATAACACATATCCTCTTCACTTCGAAACCAAAATATCCCAATGAACTGCCTAGCAATTTGAGGGTTTTATTTATTTGTTTATTTATTAGCCAGGATAAATTTTCTCCATTCATCAGGCCTTTGCATTGCTTGTCAAGAGCTCTTTACACTATGAAATAGAATCTTCAAGCAGATGCTTTTAGAAAGCTGCTTGCCACAGACTATGTGCTTTTATATCTCTTTAACAGCTCAACATGAATTGCTGTCACTGGGTATTAAGGCAGCTACAATATTGCTTGTCATTAATAGTCTCTGTTACTCTGCCGTCATAATTGCTGACCTTAGCTTGGCTCTCTGCTGTGAATTAGAATTTCTGTTAAGAGGGAATATTAGTGAAGCAAAGTTAAATTCCTTAGCAGTTTTCAATTGGAATTGAAGTCTCTATTTAATTCTTGAAAAAGAATGGCTTTGAATGGCTTTGAATCTATAAATATTGCTATTATGACTTCAAAATGATAGGCAAGATGCATGAAAATCATTATGCACAGAAGCCTTTCTTTTTGAGGATGTTGATATAGGTATTTTGTTCACTTTACAAAGTTCTTTGAAGATTAAAACGTTTATTCTGAAGTTCTGGTATAAATATAAAGGATAATTTACCCAAAGTAGGTATCAGCTAAATAATTACTTATTGAAGGGCACAAGGAGAAGTGCATTCTAAATCACTAGGTACTCTACTAATTTTAAATTAAAAACTAGGCCAGACATTATTTCTTTACATGCACAAACACTGAAGCATAGAGCATATTCTACGCTGTTTTTGAATGTGGGATTTGATGTTTTACTAAATTTCCCAGAGACACCACGTGCATATATTAAGTATCAACTTATATTTTTTATAGTGGAAATAAGGATTGAGTGACATGTTAATTTAACTGGGTCATGCATCCGGACAATCATATAAATGACTGCCATGCTGATAGAAATATGACTGGCTTTGGAGACTTCATGGTTGTGATTTTTTTTTTTTTTTTTGAGATGGAGTCTTGCTCTTGTCACAAGGCTGGAGTGTAGTGGCACGATCTTGGCTCACTGCAACCTCCACCTCCCTGGTTCAAGCAATTCTCCTGCCTCCTGGGACTACAGGCGCATGCCACCACACCCAGCTAATTTTTATATTTTTAGTAGAGACGGGGTTTCACCGTGTTGGCCAGGATGATCTTGATCTGTTGACCTCGTGATCTGCCCACCTCAGCCTCCCAAAGTGTTGGGATTACAGACGTGAGCCACCGCATAGTTGTGATATTTTAAAAGTACTCTGTAACCATTTTTCAGGCCATATATAAATGTAGCATTTAAAATTTTACCTTTTACTCTTATTATACTGTCTTGTGGGACACCTGACATCATCATTGAATCTAAAAACTGGATAAAATCTTCTCAATGATATATTCTAATCACTTCATTTTAAAAAATGAGAACCTTATTTTGAAATTTTATCTAATTTATAGCTATTTAATTTAATGATAATAATTTATTTAATTTATTGCTTCAAATAGAAGTTTTGCTTTTGAGATTATTTCCTTGCATTAAATCTGTCTACTACAGTATTTCCTAGGTTTGAAGGACATTACTTTTTCACTTATCTTCGTTTTAGGGATATTTACTAGGCTAGCAAAGGTTAGCAGCAAGAGGTATTATGCAACTCATTTGGCATTGTGAGTCTCATTTAGTACCTCAGTATGACTTTATTACTTCTGAACACTGCTATGGAATGGAATATTCTTAGAGCTTTTTGAAATGGCATTAAGGCTCTCTGTCTCTCTGTCTCTGTGAATATTTATGCATATCTCCATGAGATGGTAAGATAGATAAAAAATTGGCTGGTATCACTATGCCAGTTCAAATGATAGAAAGATGACATGATTAAATATTTATGTGCACTTAAGGAATTTGTACAAAATAACACAGATAACACCTATTCCTAAAATAGGATACTAGTTTTCACCTAGTAGAGATGTTGCCCCAATGAGCTATAATCCTAAAATCTTGTATTAAAGCTGGATCTAACCAGAGGATCCAAAATTTTCCCTTCTCACTGCATTGCCTTCCTTCTTCTTCTTCTTTTTTTTATTTTCAAAGTGGAGTGCTTATTTGGGAGTTGAATAAAATTTTCCTTCATAGTTGTGGGATAAAGCAATAGGCTTAAATGTGAGATAGTGGGAAATAGAGGATTTTAAAATGAAGAGAACTTGGCCGGAAGATTTGATTTGACTATCTACCATAATTCATTCACTTAGAAGTCGACTGGGATAAAGTTTCAGAAACAGTCATCTAGGTCAATTAGTTTGATATCTGTATTTAGTTTTCTGGCAAGAAAACGCTCATTGCCAACCCCAGTTAAAAGGATTGTGGCTTCAGAAGAATGCAACATAAATATTAATTCTACAAGATAAAAAATTAAAAGACATGTCAAGCTATGTAATTATCAGAGCAGCTCAAATAATTTGGAATCATCTTGTAACCATACAACTATTTTCCTCCCCTCAATCTGGCAGGTGTGAGGAGAGCCAAGGAAAAAATTAAAGAAACCTTAGCGAGGTTATTTAATGTCTGACCTTCTTGCTCAGACTCTATGACACCCCCTCAGAAATTGGATTATCTTTTCTGGGTAGATAGTCTAGGTAGCTGTAGTTCAGTCTGAATGTGAAAACTCAATGTTTAATCTCCTGTTAAGAGTCAAGTTAGGCAGTTTCAGTAAAACATTTCATTTGGTTTCAAGGTATAAGCACTTTTGATATAAACTTTGCTCGGTGAAAAAGATGCACATTAATAACTAACAAGTTACTGTAAGCTTAAAAAATTTGGAATATTCAGACATAAACCTAACTGAAATTTATTTTTTGATTATCTGTGAAAGTTGGAATAAACAAATTAATAATATAAATAAAGATGTAGGGAATTTTCTATTATATATTTTAAGATACACACATGTGGTTTTGATATGCATAGTGAAATAATGCTATTGTTGAGCAAACTAATCAATCCATCACCTTCTATAGTTACCTGTTGTGTATGTGGTAAGAGCATCTAAAATCTGCTCTCTTAGCAAATTTTCAGTATATAATGGAATATTATTAACTATAGTCCTCATGCTGTCCCTTAAATCGCTAGACTTATTTGTCCTACATAATTGAAAACTTGTACCTTTGACCTATTTATCCCTATTTCCTCCTTTTCCATACCATAGTAACCACCATTCTACTCTGTTTTTAATGTGTTCAGCTTTTTAAAAATTCTACACATAAATGAGATCATGCAGTAGTTTTCTTTCTGTATGTGGCTTAATTTCGCTTAGCATACTGTCCTCCAGGCTCATCCATGTTGTCATATATGGCAGTATCTTCTTCTTTTTAAAAGCTGAATAACAGTTCATTTATCTCAACTTCTTTATCCATCTATCCATTTCATTGGTGGACACTTAGGTTATTTCCATATCTTAGCTATTGTGAGTAACACTGCAATAAAGATGGGAGTGCAGATATCTCTGTGGCATGCTGATATCATTTTCTTGGGTATGCACCCAGCAGAGGGATTGTGGGGTCATATGATAGTTCTATTTTTAGTTTTTTTGCAGACACTCCATACTGTTTTTTATAATGGCTGTAATAATTTACATTCTCACCAATAGGGCACAAGGGTTCCACTTTCTCCACACCTTTGCTGATGCTTATCTTGTCTTTTTAGTGATACCCATTCTAACAGGTGTGAGGTAATATATCGCTGTGGTTTTTATTCACATTTCCCTGATGATTAGTGATGTTGAGCACTTTTTATAAACCTGTGGGCTATTTGTGTATCTCCTTGGAGATATGTCTATTTGGGTCTTTAGCCCATTTTTAAATAGAATTAATTGTTTTTTGCTGTTGTGTGAATTCTTTATATAATTTGGATATTCACCCCTTATTAGATAAATTGTTTGCAAATATTTTCTCACAATCTGAAAGCTGCCATTTCATTTTGTTGTTTCCTTTGCTTGCTGAAGCTTTTTAGTTTGATATAATCTCACTTGTTTATTTTTATTATGATTGCCTGGAATTTTGGTGTGATTTCCAAAAAATTATTGCCAAGGCCAATATCGAGGAGCTTTTTCCATTATGTTTTCTTCTGGGAGTTTTAGGCTTCAAGTCTTAAATCTGTTTTTCAGTTGATTTTTGTGTATAGCATAAGATAAGGTCCACTTTCATTCTTATGCATGTGGAAATCCAGTTTCTCCAGTATCATTTACTGAAGAGGCTGTCCTTTCCCCATTGTGTCTTCTTGGTGGCCTTGTCAAAAATTAGTTGACTGTATATGCTTGGGTTCATTTCTGAACTCTATCCTATTCCATCGATCTATGTGTTTGTTTTTAAGCCAGCACCATAATGTTTTAATTACTATAGTTTTGTAATATGATTTGAAATTAGGAAGTGCGACACCTCCAACTTTGTTTTTCTTAAGATTGTTCTGGATAGTTGTGGTCTTTTATGGTTCCATACAAGTTTTAGGATTTTTTTCTATTTCTGTGAAAAGGTTATTGAAATTTTGATGTGGTATCGGGATTGCATTGAATCTATAGATTGCTTCTGGTAATATGACTATTTTGACAAAATTAATTATTCCAATCTATACACATGATATAGCTTTCCATTTATTTGTTTCTTCTTCAATTTCTTTTATTAGAGTTTTATAGTTTTAATTACACAGATCTTTCACTTCCTTGCTTAAACTTATTTCCTAAATTCTTTAATCTTTTTGATGCTATTGTAATTAGGATTGTTTTCTTGATTGCTTTCTCGGGTAGAATAATATTGGTGTGAAGAAATGTAAAAATGTTTTGGTGTTAATTTTGTAACCTGCTCCTCTACTGAATTCATTTATTCCAAAAGTTTTACTATGGGTGGCATCTTTAGGGTTTTCTACATATAGGATCATATCACCTGCAAATAGGGATAAGTTTACTCCTTTCTGATTTGGATTTATATTATTTCTTTTTCTTGTCTAATGTTCTTGCTATTTCTTCCAGCACTATATTGAGTAGAAGTGGCAAGAGGGACATTCTTGCCTTGTACTGGGTCTTAGAGAAAAAGCTTTCAGTTTTTCCCATTGATTATGATGTTAGGTATAAGGTTCTTATTAATGACCTTTATTAGGTTGAAGCAAACTCCTTCCATACCTATTTTGTTGAGGGTTTTTATCATAAAGTTTTGTTGAACTTTGTCAAATGCTTTTTCTGCATCTACTCAGATGATCATGTGGTTTTTGTCTTTCTTTTTGTTAATGTGGTATATCACATTGATTGATTTGCATATGTTAAACCAACCTTGCATCCCATGGATAAATCTTATTTGATCATTTATATAATCTTTTTGATGTGTTGCTGAATTTAGTTGGCTTGTATTTTATTGAGGATTTTTGCGTTAATGTTCATTAGAGATACTTGACTGAAGGTTTTTTCTTGTGTTATCTTTGTCTGGCTTTGGTTTTAGGGTGATGCTGCCTTCATAAAATGAATTTGGAAGTATACCCTCCACTTCTATTTTTTGAAGAGGTTAAGAAGTATTGGTATGAATTCTTCCTTGAATTTTGGTAGAATTCAGCTGTGAAGCCATCTGGCCCTGGGCTTTTCTTTGTTGAGAGGCTTTTGATTACTACTTCATCTCTATTTGTTATTGGTCTGTTCAGGCTTTCTGTTTCTCCTTGATTTAGTCTTAATGGGTTGTATGCTTCTAGGAATTTATCTATTTCCTATAGGTTACCCAATGTGTTGGAATATAATTGTTCATAACGGTCCCTTATGATCCTTTTTATTTCTAAGGCATCTGTTGTAATGTCTCCTCTCTCATTTCTGATTTTACTTATTTGAGTCTTCTCTCTTTTTTCTTTCTTCTACCTAAAGGTTTGTTGATTTAGTGTATATAAGTACATAGATACATATATATTTTAAACTCACTTTTGTTGAATTTTTTCTGTAGTCTTTGTTTTCTCTATTTGTTTTGTTTCTTCTCTGATTATACTTATTTCCTTGCTTTTGCTTACTTTGGGTTTAATATTTTGTTTGATTTTTAGTTCCTTGAGTTATAAAATTAGTTGTTTCTTTGAGATGTTTTTCTTTTTAGATGTAGGCATTTATTGGTATAAATCTTTCTCTAATAGCTGCTTTTGCTGCATCCTCAAAATTGTGAAAAGTTGCATTTTTTGTTTTGGTTTGATTACAGATATTTTTAAAATTTCTCAGTTGATTTTCTAATTGACCCAATGGTTGTTTGAATGTCTTATTTAATTTTCATATATTTGTCAATTTTCTTGCTGTTACAATTTCTAGTTTCATTCCATTGTGGTTGGAAAAAATACTTGGTATAATTTTAATCTTAGATTTGTTAAGACTGTTCCATGTCCTCTGATCCAGGAGGCCTTAGGTAACTCTTCTGCAGCCTCTGTTGCCCTGTGACCTGCAGGTACTGGAAGATCCATAGGGAGAATGATAAGACACCTGGAAGCTGGGAAATGGTACAGGGAGATTCATACTATGAAGTCAGGATACCTCAGAAGCTGGGAAATGTTTCTAGGTTTAAGAGTGATTGAATTGACTGTTTCCAAAATGGCCAACTACATGCAACTAGGAAGTGCTGCTCCTATAGAGAGAGAACACAATTTCAACTACATCAACATACTTTTAACAGATCTTTGGAGACATAACACTGAATGTGGATGGAGAAAAATATGCAACTGTTAAGGCTGAAGAGGGAGGAAATTGGGAATCCCAGGTGGAGTGCCTGAATGCTATGGCCAGTCCCCTGTCCTGAATGAAACCTGGGAGAAGGGGTAAGTGAAGGGACTGGGGGTCTGCTCATTCCCATCATTGATCTTTGGACTCCACACCCACACTGACTTGTAAGCTGGCAGGGGCATCTCCCTGGAGATTAGACACAGATGAAGCTGTAGTAGGCACAGAGCCAGGCATATTGGAACATGGGTCAGCTCTGGTAAAGCCTGGACATAAGTGCCCAACCCCAGGGCTATCAGCCTCCCTCAGACAGGCTACGGCTCCAGCTAACTGCTCAGGACAAAGCAGAACCTGCTTCCCTGCAGAATTGGAGCACATCTGTCCTGCAGGCCCAATGATGGCCTGCCAGCCTTTCCCAGGGCTCCTGCCTTGCTGTGGGGTAGGAGCATGTACACAGTGCAACCTCCTGCCCAACCTCAGTACTTTGCACCACCTGAGTGCATTCTGGCATTATGGGAACCCTTCAGATCCTACACTGCACCTGAAACTCAACCCAGTACATCTGGAGGAAGGACCCCAAATGGGTCCTGTAGCCTCAGGACTGCAGCCTGTGGTTCAGGAGTGCCAAGCTGGGATCTGCACTTGGCAGTTGAATGGAGGAGACCACACCTTCAGAAATATGAGATGGCTGAGTCACACAGGTTTGCAAACTGGTGTGGGACCTAGCCATGCCTCCCTCCACAGAGTCTGTATGGTAAGGGTGTGGCCTATTTCCCTACCAGATCTCTGCCCACGGGAGACCGGCGGCCCCAAAGACATAAGAACAACAGCAGCAACATCACGGGCATAGTACCAGTGATGGGAGGTGGCTGCCTTAAGTCTCAGACTAGACCTGGCAAGGTTGTCATCTCTCTCCCCTTCAAACCACACAGCACAGCTACAAACACCTGAGTCGTCAAATAGGAGCCTATTGTCCATTGCTCTCAAGTACCTTCTACTGGATTGCAGCCCAAACTACAAAACAAAAAAATCACTTTACTAATTCTGCCTCCTACAAAACCAAGAACATGAATTCTACCACAAGGACCCTGTGCAGAGTCTTAGTTCCCTGAAAACGTCCACAAATGAAGCCAACAGACTATACACAATTTACACCACAATTAAAAGAATACCAGCCCTCCAAATGAGAAATAATCAGCAGAAGAACTTTAGCAATGGCAGGGCGCGGTGGCTCACGCCTGTAATCCCAGCACTTTGGGAGGCCGAGGCGGTTGGATCACCCCAAGTAAGGAATTAGAGGCCCGGCCTGGCCAACATGGTGAAACTCTGTCTCTACTAAAAATACAAAAAATTAGCTGGGCTTTGTGGCGGGTGCCTGTAACCCCAGCTACTCAGGAGGCTGAGGCAGAAGCATTGCTTGAACCCGGTAGTCGGAGGCTGCAGTGAGCCAAGATCGCGTTATCGCACTCCAGCCCCAGTGACAAGAGTGAAACTCTGTTTCAAAAAAAAAAGGCACTTCAGCAACTTAAAAAGCCAGAATGTCCCCTTATCTCCAAAGGAACCCATTAGCTCTCAAGCAATAGTTCTTAACCAGACTAAATTGCCTGAAATGACAGACATGTAATTCAGAACCTGGATGGCAAAGAATTTCATTGAGATCAAGGTGAAAGTTGAAAGTCAATCCAAGGAAACCAAGCAATCCAATAAAACAATTCAAGAGCTGAAAAGCGAAATTCCCATTTTAAGAAAGACCTTTGGGAGGCCCAGGTGGGTGGAGCTCAGGAGTTGGAGACCCACCTGGGCAACATGGTGAAACCCCTTTTCTACTAAAATACAAAAAATTAGCCAGGTGTGGTACATGCACCTGTAATCTCAGCTACTCAGGAGGCTGAGGCAGGAGAATTGCTAGAACCTGGGAGGCGGAGGTTGCAGTGAGCTGAGATCGTGCCACTGCACTCCAGCCCAGGCGACAGAGCAAGACTCTGTCTCTCTCTCTCTCTCTCACACACACACACACACACAAGACAGAAAGACCCAATTGAACTTCCTGAGTGGAAAATTTTCATAATACAATAAGAAGTATCAGCAGAATAGACCAAGCTGAGGAAAGAATCTCAGAGCTCAAAGACCGGTTCTTCGAATCAACTCAGACAAAAATTAAAATATAATATAGAAAAATGAATAAAACCTCCATGAAATTTGAAATTATATAAAGAGACCAAATCAGCAACTCATGGGCATTACTGAGGCAGAAGGAGAGATAATAAGCAACTTGGAAAATATATTTGAGAATATAGTTGATGAAAATTTTCCTAATCTTGTAAGAGAGGTCAACATGCAAATCCAAGAAATACAAAGAACCAGAATCTCTGAGGTGGAGCCAAAGCAGTGTTAAGGGAAACGTTTATAGCCCTAAATGCCTTCATAAAGACATTAGAAACATCTCAAATTAACAGTCTAACTTTTCACCTAAAAGAACTATGGAAAAAAAAAAAAGAACAAACAAACTCCAAAGCCAGCAGAAGAAAAGAAATAACTAAAATTAGAGAAGACCTTAATGAAATTGAGGTGCAAAAATCCATACAAAAGATCAGTGAAACCAAGATTGGTTCTTTGGAAAAATAATTCAAATTGATAGACCCCTAGCTAGATTAACAGAGAAAAAGAAAGAGTAAATCCAAATAAACACAATGAGAAATGACAAAGATGATATTACAACTGATCCCACAGAAATATGAAAGATCCTCAGAGACTACTATGAACAAGTTTATGCACATGAATCAATAACAGAAAATCTAGAAGAAGTGGGTAAATTCCTGGAAGTGGACAATATCCCAAAATCGAATCAGGAAGGGATTGAAATCTGAATAGACCAATATCTATTTTTGAAATTAAATCAGCAACAAAGAATGTACCAACCAAAAAAAGCCTTGGACCAGATGGATGGATTCACAGTTAAATTCTACCACACCTACAAAGAACTGATACTGATCCTGCTGAAACTATTCAAAAAATTAAAAATGAGCAGTTCCCTCCTAACTCATTCTATGAAGCCAGCATCAACTTGATACCAAAGGCTGGCAGAGACACAATGAAGAAAGAAAACTTCAGACTCATTTTCCTCATGAATATAGATGCAAAAATCCTTAGCTAAATGCTGGCAAATCAAATCCAGCAGCACATTAAAAAGTTAATACACCACAATCAAGCAGGCTTTATTCCTGGAATGTAAGGCTGGGTCAACATCACCACATAAAGAGCAAAAATCGTATTATCATATCAGTAGATGTAGAAAAAGCCTTTGATAAAATCCAACATTCCTCCATGATAAAAACCCTCAACAAACTAGACGTCAAAGGCTAATACCTCAAAATAATAAGAGCTATCTATGACAAATCCAGAGCCAACCAGTATCATACTGAATGGGCAAAAGCTTGAACTATTTTCCTTGAGAACTGGAACGAGACAAGAATGCCCACTTTCACCATTTCTATTCAACATAGCACTGAGAATATTAGCCAGAACAATCTGGCAAGGAAAAGAAATGAAAGACATCCAAATAGGAATAGGGGAAGTTAAAAGATCTGTATTCACAGATGATAGAATTCTATACCTAGAAAACCCCATAGACTCAGTCAAGAGGCTCCAAGAAGATTTAATGATTATTTAATCATTTAAATGCATGATTTCAATAGAGTTTTGGGATACAAAATCAATGTACAAAATTCAGTAGCATCTCTATACACTATAAACATCCAAGCTGAGAATGAATCAAGAACCCAATCCCACTCACAACTGGCACTAAGAAAATCAAATTCCTAGGAATACAACTAACCTAGAAGGTAAAAGAGCTGTACAAGAACAACTACAAAACACTGTTGAAAGAAATCAGAGATGATGAAAATAAATGAGAAAACATTCTATGCTCATTGATTGGAAGAATTTACATTGTAAAAATTGTCATACTCCCCAAAGCAATTTACAGATTCAGTGTTACTCCTGCCAATCTACCAATGTTATTCTTCACAGAATTAAAAAAAAAAAAAAACTATTGTAAAATTCATATAGAACAAAAAAATAGAACAGCCAAAACAATTCTAAGCAAAAGGAACAAAGCTGGAGGCGTCACACTACCTGATTTTAAGCCGTACCATAAAGTTACAGGAAACTGAAACAGCTTGGTGCAGGTACAAATACAGATGCATAGACCAATGCAACAGAATAGAAAACTCAGAAATAAAGCCACACACCTACAACAATCTGATCTTTAACACAGTTGACAAAACCAAGTAAGGAGAAAAGGAATCCCTATTCAACAAATAGTATTGGGATAACTGGCTAGCCATATTTAGAATTTTGAAGCTGTACACCTACATTTCAACATATACAAAAATTAACTCAAATGGATTAAAGTTGTAAGTGTAAGACCTCGAACTATAAAAGTCCTAGAAAAAAATTTAGGAAATACTCTTCTTGACGTCAGCCTTGGCAAGGAGTTTTTGACTAAGTTCCCAAAAGCAATCGCAACAAAACCAAAAGTAGACAAGTAGAACCTAATTAAACAAAATTGCTTCTGCACAGCAAAAAAAAAAAAAAAAAAAAAAAAAAAACAACAAAAAAACAGATGATCTACAGAATGAAAGAAGATATTTGCAAACTATGCATCTGACAAAGGCCTAATATCCAGAATCTATAAGAACTTAAACAAATCAAGAAACAGAAAACAACCCCATTAAAAAGTGAGCAAAGGATATCAAGAGACGCTTCTCAAAGGAAGACATACATGTGGCCAACAAACATATGAAAAAATGCTCAGCATCACTCATCATCAGAGAAATGCAAATCAAAACCACAATGAGATGCCATCTCACACTAGTCAGGAAGGCGACTATTAAAAAGTCAAAAAATAACAGATCCTAGAGAGGTTGTGGAGAAAGGGGAACACTGACACACGGTTAGTAGGAATATGAATTAGTTCTTTCACTGTGAAAAGCAGTCTGAAGATTCCTCAAAGAAGTGAAAATAGAGTCACCATTTGACCCAACAATCCCATTACTGGGTATATATCTAAGAGAAAATAAATTATTCTATTAAAAAGATACATGCACTCATATGGTTATTTCTACACTAATCACAATAGCAAGGACATGAAATCAACCCAGACACCTATCAATCAATGGTAGATTGGATAAAGGAAATGTGGTAGATATATACTATGGACTACTATGTAGCCATAGCAAAGAATAAAATCATGTCCTTTTCTGCAGCATAGATGGAGCTGGGGTCCATAAATCATAAG
>NW_012115799.1:3989120-4007346 GCF_000951035.1 Colobus angolensis palliatus | reverse complement strand
GTACCTCAGTTCAAAATGCAGAAATCACCGGTCTTCTGTGTCCTTCGCGCTGGGAGTTAGAGACTGCAGCTGTTCCTATTCGGCCATCTTGCTCCACCTTTCCTTAAATCTAAAGTATGTTTCTTAGAGAAATTGTTAATGAGCACAGTGAAGTTACTAATTTTTTTCCAAATTTTTAAGCATAAATTATATGTCAATAATTTTCAAAATTAGAAATCATTTTCAACTTTTTATTAAAAGATCTGGATGTGGTAACATTTATGTTTTTACTGGATATTAATAAGCTTTCAAGTACTTAACATATTTTTAAAAATAAATTTTAGTAATTCTTATTGTTCTTTCTCTCAGTCTGAATTATGAGGTTATGCTAAGTCATGTAATTACACTTGAGATATAGTGACTGTTTTAAATGAACAAATAACTTCCTGTAATCCTTTGTTGGTTGCAGAGAGATGGATAGGACATATATAGAAATACCCTAGACATAAGTAAATGAAGGATAATGTGACATGTAGGTGTCAAAATGCATCCCAGCTGCCAACATGTTGATCTCTGTAATACGTTACTACTTTAGGTTAAAATACAAAATACCTCTGATAATCCCAACTGTATCAAACTACTCTTAGCCAATGATGTTAACTGGAATGAATGCCATTCTCAAAACGGGGAGAGCATACTACCTAGAGGGAGGCATTCAGGTAATAAGAAAGGCACTAAATCTCTAGAGAAGTAGGAAAAAGAACAGGCGAATATAAGGTTCACCAAGAGAGGACATAGAAGGTAAAGTTTTGCATTTTGGCTGAAAGTTTGTGTGTGTTGATTACGTGGGGGATGTGGTAGAAGGTGGAATAAAGTTATACTCTGCAAGGTTTTTTTGTCAGGGTGATGCTGGCCTCATAGAATGAGTTAGGGAGGAGTCCCTTCTTTTTACTTTTTTGTAATAGTTTCAGTAGAAATGGTACAAGCTTTTCACTGTACCTCTGGTAGGATTCAACTCTGAATCCATCTGGTCCTGGGCCTTTTTTTGTTGGTAAGCTATTGATACTGCCTTAATTTCAGAACTTATTATTGGTCTATTCAGGGATGGGATTCAATTTCTTCCTGGTTCCAGCTTGGGAGGGTGTATGTGTCCAGTAATTTATTCATTGCTTCTAGATTTTTTAGTTAAGTGAATAGAAGTATTCATAATACTCTCTGATGTTTATTTGTGTTTCTGTGTGGTCAGTGGTGATATCCCCCTTGTCACTTCAATTGTGTTTATTTGAATCTTCTCTCTTTTCTTCTTTATTAGTCTAGCTAGCAGTCTATTCTTTCTAAAAAAATCAGTTCCTGGATTTGTTGATTTTTGAAGGGTTTTCTGTAGTCTCTATCTCCTTCAGTTCAGTTCTAATAATGGTTATTTCTTGTCTCCAGTTAGCTTTGGGGTTTGTTTACTCTTGGTTCTCCAGTTCCTTTAGTTGTGATGTTAGGTTGTTAACTTGAGATCTTTCTTGCTTTTCGATGTAGGCATTTAGTGCTATAAATTCCTCTTTTAGCACTGCATTAGCTGCATCCCAGAGATTCTGGTATGTTATATCTTTGTTCTTATTAGTTTCAAAGAACATATTGATTTCTTCCTTAATTTCATTTTTTACCCCAAAGTCATTCAAGAGCAGGTTGTTCAATTTCCATGTAGTTGTATGGTTTTGAGTGACTTTCTTAATCTTGATTTCTAATTTGATTGCACTGTGGTCTGAGAGACTGTTAGATTTCAGTTCTTTTGCATTTGCTGAGGAGTGTCTTTCTTCTGATTATGTGATTAATTTTAGAGTAGGTGCCATGTGGCAATGAAAAGAATGTATATTCTGTTTTTTCAGGTGGAGATTTCTGTAGTCCATTCTCAAAACTGCTCTAAACATGCTATCTGAGACTGAGTAATTTATAAACAAAGGAGGTTTAATTGACTCACAGATCTGCATGGCTGGGGAGGCCTCTGGAAACTTACAATCATGGAAGAAAATAAAGGGGAAGGAAGGACATTTTTCATATGGCAACAAGAGAAAGAAGAAGAATGAGCAAAGAAGAAACTCACCAAACACTTATAAAACTATCAGATCTCATGAAAACTCACTATCATGAGAACAGCATGGGAGAAACCACCCCCCATTATCCAACCAACTCCCATCAGGTTCTTTCCTCAATGCCTGGGGATTATAATTCAAGATGAGATTTGGGTGGAGACACAAAGCCAAACCATATCATCTATCAAGTCCACTTGATCCAGAGCTGAGTTCAGGTCCTAAATTTCTTTGTTTTTGTCAGTGGGGTGCTAAAGTCTCCCACTATTATTTTGTGTTAGTCTGTTTCTCTTGGAAGGTTTCTAAGAATTTGCTTTATGAATCTGGTTGCTCCTGTATTGGGTGCATATACATTTAGGAGAGTTAGCATTTTTTTATTGTTGAATTGAACCCTTTACTATTATGTAATGCCTTTCTTTGTCTTTTTTGATCTTTGTTGGTTTAAAGTCTGTTTGTCAAAAACTAGGACTGCAGCCCCTGCTTTTTGCTGGTTTTATTTTTGCTCTGGAAATATTTTTCCATCCCTTTATTTTGAGCCTAAGTGTGTCCTAGCGTGTGAGATGGGTCTCTAGAAGACAGCATACCATTGGGTGTTGGTTCTTTATTCAGCTTTCAGTTCTGTGTCTTTTAATTGGGACATTTAGCTCATTTACATTTAAGGTTAATATTGTTATATGTGGATTTGATCCTGTCATCGTGATGCTAATTGGTTATTTTGCAGACTGGCTTATGTGGTTGCTCCATAGCATCACATGTCTGTGTACCTCAATGTGTTTTTGTAGTGGTTGGTAAAGGTTTTTCCTTTCCATAGTTAGTGCTTCCTTCAGGAGCTCTTATAATGCAGGTCTGGTGGTAACAAATTCCCTCAGCATTTGCTTGTCTGAAAGGGATCTTATTTCTCGTTTATTTATGAAGCTTAGTTTGGCCAGATATAAAATTCTGGGTTGGAAATTCCTTTCTTTAAGAATGTTTATTATTGGCCCCCAATCTCTTCTGGCTTGTAGGGTTTTCACTGAAAGGACCACAGTGAGTCTGATGGGCATCCCTTTTTGGGTGTACTGGCTTTTCTTTCTGACTGTCCCTAACATTTTTTTCTTCCATTTTGACCTCAGAGAATCTGATGATTATGTGTCTTGGGGATGATCTCATGGATTATCTTATTGGGGTTCTCTGTATTTCCTGATTTTGAATGTTGGCCTGTCTAGCTAGGTTGAGGAGATTCTCCTGGATGATGTACTGAAATATGTTTCCAAATTTGTTCCACTTTCCCCCTCTCTTTCATGTACCCTAATCAGTTGTAGATTCAATTTCTTTACATAATTCTATATTTCTTGTAGGTTTTGTTTATTCCTTTTCATTCTTTTTTCTTTATTCTTGTCTTCCTGTCTTATTTCAGAAGTATAGTCTTCAAGCTCTGATATTCTTTCCTCTGCTTGGTCTTTTCTGCTATTAATATTTGTGATTACATTGTGAAGTTCTTGTAGTGTGTTTCTTAGCTCTATCCAGGTAGATTATGTTCCTCTCTCTACTGGGTATTTTGATTGGTAGCTCCTGCATTGTTTAGTCATGTTTCTTAGCTTGTTTGCATTGGGTTACAATATGGTCCTTTAGCTCAGCAAAGTTTTTCCTGGTCCACATTCTGATGCCTACTCCTACCTTTTTAGCTGTCTCAGCCTCAACCCATTTCTGAACCCTTGCTGGAGAGGTGTTGTGGTCATTTAGAGGAAAGGGAGCACTCTGGCTTTTCGAGTTTTCAGCATTTTGCCTGATCCTTTCTCATCTTTTTGGCTTATCTGTCTTCAGTCTTTGAGATTGCTGACCTTTGGGTGAGGTTTTTGTGTTTGTTGTTGTTTGCTTGTTTTTGTTGTAACACATTTTCCCCATTCAGTGTGTGGGTCTGTCATATATGGCTTTTATTGTGTGGAGATATATTTCTTTTATAACAAGTCTTTTGACAGTTTTTATCATGAAGGATTGTTGGATTTTATCAAATGCTTTGCAGCATTAGTTAAGATAATCATATGGTTTTTGTCCTTCATTCTGCTGATGTGAAGTACCACATTTGTTGATTTGTGTATGTTGAACCATTTTTGCGTTCCTGGAATAAATCCCACTTAGTTATGATGACTGGTCCTTTTACTGTGTTGATGAATTTGGTTTACTAGTATTTTGTTGAGAATATTTGCATCTATATTCATCAGGGATATTGATCTACAGTTTTTGTTTTTTAAAACGTGTCTTTGTCTGGTTTTGGTATCAGGGTAATACTAGCCTCGTTGAATAAGTTTGGAGCAATTACCTTCTCTTCAGTATTTTGGAATAGTTTGAGTAGAATTTGTATTAGTGTTTCCAATAAATGTTTAGCAAAACATTTATTATGACTTCAGTCTCATTACTTGTTATTAGCCTGTTCAGGTATTGGATTTCTTTATGGTTCAATCTTAGTATGGTTCAATAAATATACATAGACATAGACATATACAACATATATGTGTCTTCTTTTTCATCTTTGATTTCATTTACTTGGGTCTTTTTTTCTAAGACTGGCTAAAGTGTTTTGTTTATCTTTTTTAAAATCAACTTTTTGTTTCATTGATCTTTTGTATTTTTTTGTTTCAATATCATTTATTTCTGCTCTGATGTTTGTTATTTCTTTTTTTCTACTAATTTTGAGTTTGCTTTGCTTTTTTTTTTATTTCTTCAAGATACATTGTTAGGTTGTTTATTTGATGTTTCCTACTTTTTAATGTGGGTGTTTATTGATATAAACTGTCCTCTTACTACTGCTTCTGTTATATCTTATAGGTTTTGGTATGCTGCATTTTATTTTCATTTGCTCCAAGAAATTTTTAAATTTTCTTCTTAATTTCTTCATTGACCCACAGGTCATTCAAGAGCATATTGTTTAATTTCCATGAGTTTGTGTAGTTTCCATAATCCTGACATGGTTTGGCTCTGTGTCCCCATCCAAATCTCATCTTGAATTATAATCCCCATGTGTCAAGGGGAGACACCTATAATCCCCACATGTCAAGGGGGGGACCTGGTGGGAAGTGATTGGGATCTTGGGGGCAGTTTCCCCTATGCTGTTCTTGTGGTAGTGAGTTCTCACAAGATCTGATTGGTTTTATAAGTGTGTGACTGTTCCTTATTCACTTACTCACACTCTCTCCTGCTGCCTTTGAAGAAGATGCTTGCTTTCCCTTTTGTCATGATTGTGTTTCCTAATTTGTAAAGAAAATTTGTCACTAGGAATTGACAAAACTGTAAATCAATTAAATATCCTTTCTTTATAAATTACCTAGTCCTGGATAGTATCTTTATAGCAGTATGAGAATGGACCAATACAGTAAATTGGTACTGCGGTAGTGGGCACTGCTATGAAGATACTTGAAAATGTGGAAGTGACTTTGGAACTGGGTAGTGGGCAGAGGTCGGAACAGTTTAGAGGGCTCAGAAGAAGACAGAAAGATGTGGGAAAATTTGGAGCTTCTTAAAGACCTGTTGAATGGTTTTGACCAAAATACTGATAGTGATATGAACAATGAAGTCCAGGCTGAGTGGTCTCAGATGGAGATGAGGAATTTCTTGGAAACTAGAGTGAAAGTCACTTATGGTATGGTATAGTAGAGTGACCTGTGGCATTTTTCCCCTGCCGTAGAAATCTGTGGAACTTTGAACTTGAGAGAGATGATTTAGGGTATCTGGAGGAAGACATTTCTAAGCAGCAAAGCATTCAAGACATGACCTATATTATTCTGAAAGCATTCAGTTGTACACGTTCACAAAGAAATAGTTTGAAATTGGAACTTATGTTTAAAAAGGAAGCAGAGCATAAAAGTTTGGAAAATTTGCAGCCTGATGATGAGATAGGAAAGAAAAACCTATATTCTGGGGAGAAATTTAAGCCAGCTACAGAAATTTGCATAAGTAATGAGAAGCTGAATGTTAATTGTCAAGACAATGGGGGAAATGTCTTCAGGCCATGTCAGAGACCTGGAGGCACAGGAGGAAAAAACTGACCTGGAGGCACAGGAGGAAAAACTGTTTCATAATCCGGGCCTAGGACCTTGATGTGTAGTGCAATCTGGGGCTTGGTGCCCTTCATCCCAGCCATGGCTAAGAGAGGCCAAGGTACTACTCTGGCTATTGCTTCAGAGGGTGCAAGCCCCAAGCCTTGGAAGGATTTCAGAGGATGTATGGAAAAACCTGGATGTACAGGCAGAAGTCTGCTGCAGGGGTGGGGCCCTCATCCTACTGCAGTGCAAAGGATAAATATGGGTTTGGAGGCCTCACACAGAGTCCCTACTGGGGCACTGCCTAGTGGAGCTGTGAGAAGATGGCCACCATCCACCAGCTCCCAGAATGGTAGATCCACAAAGAGCTTGTACCATGCACCTAAGAAATGCACAGACATTCAACACCTGCCCATGAGAATAGCTGCAGGGGCTGAACCCTGCAAAGTCACAGGGGCAGAGTTGCCCAAGGCCTTGGTGGCCTACGTTTTGCATCAGGATTTCCTGGATGTGAGACATGGAGTCAAAGGAGATTATTTTGAAGCTTTAAGGTTTAACGATTCCCCTGCTGGATTTTGAACTTACATGGGGCCTGTAGCCCCTTTATTTTGGCAAATTTCTCCTACTTGGAATGGAAGCATTTATCCAATGCCTGTACCCCCATTGTATCTTGGAAGTAACTCTTTTGCTTTTGATTTTACAGGCTCCTAAGCAGAAGGGACTTGCTTTGTCTCATATGAGACTTTAGACTTGGACTTTTGGGTTAATGCTGGAATGAGTTAATACTTTGGGGGATTATTGGTTTTGAAGATTCGATGGTTTTATAAGTCTTTGACAGTTCCCCCTTCACTCACTGACACTCTCTCTTCTGCCACCTTGTGAAGAAGGTGCCTAATTCCCCTTCTGTCATAATTTAAGTTTCCTGAGGCCTCCCCAGCCATGTGGAACTGTGAATCAATTAAACCTCTTTTCTTTATAAATTACCCTAGTTTTTGGTAGTATATGTATAGCAGTGTGAGAACAGATTAATACAATTTCTCTTGTTATTGATTTCTAGTTTTATTCCATTGTGGTCAGAGAAGATATTTTATATGATGTGAATTTTAATTGAATTTTTAAATAGTTGTTTTTTTGCTCAAATATATGGTCTGTCCTTGAGAATGATCTATGTGGTGAGGAGAATATGTATTGTGTATCTGTTGCATGAAATGTTCTGTAAATATCTATTAGGTTCATTTGGTCTATAGTGCAGATTAAGTCTGAAGTTTCTTTGTTGATTTTCATTCTGGATGATCTGTCTGATGCTGAAAGTGGAGTGTTGGGGTCTAATTTTGTATTGGAATCTGTCTCTCTCTTTAGCTTTAATAATATTTGTTGAATATATCCTAGTGCTCCAGTGTTGAGTGTAAATATATATGCAATTGTTACAACCTTTTGCTGAACTGACTGCTTTGTTGTTATATAATAAGCTTCTCTGTCTCACAGTTTTCTTTGTGAAATCTATTTTGTCTGATATAAGCATATTTAACTCTGTTCTTTTTTGGTTTCCACTGGCATGAAATATCTTTTTTTATTTCTTTATTTCAATCTGTGTGTCTTTGTAGGCAAATTATGTTTCTTGTAGGCTATAGATTGTTGGGTCTTATTTAAAAAAAATTATCCAGCCACTCCATGTCTTTTGATTGGTTAGTTTAGTCCATTTACATTCGGTGTTATTATTGATAAGTAAAGAATTACTGTTCTCATTTTGTTATTTGTTTTCTGGTTGTTTTGTGGTCTTCTCTTCCTTTTTGTCTTTCTAAAGGTGAAGATGATTTTTCTCAGGTGGGATGTTTTGATGTCTCAAACTTATAGGACATGTCCTGTAAGAAATGCTAAAGACAGCTTATCAGTCTGAAAGAAAATTATGTTAATGAGCAATAAAAATTTATCTGAAGGTGCAAAGCTCACTGGTAATCAGAATTATAGAGACAAAAATAGAATATTCTAGCACTTTGAATATGTCATGCCATTCTTTCCTGGACCATAAGTTTTCTGCTGAGAAGTCTGCTGTCAGATATATTGAAGCCCATTTGTACGTTATTTGTTTCTTTTCTCTTGCTACTTTTAGGATCCTTTCTTATCCATGACTCTTCGAGAATTTGATTAGTAAATGCCTTGAAATAGTCTTCTTTGAGTTAAAATTGCGTGGTGTTCCATGACCTTCTTATACCTGGATATTAATATCTTTCTCTAAGTCAGGAGAATTTTCTGTTATTATTTATTTGAATACATTTTCTACCCTGATCTGTCTCTCTACTTTCTCTTTCAGGCCAATAACTATTGGATTTTCCTTTTGAAGTTATTTTTTAAATCCTGTAAATGTGTTTAATTCTCTTTTATTCTTTTTCCTTTTGTGTCCTCTGACTGTGTATTTTCACATAGACTGCCTGCAAGATCACTAATTCTTTCCTTTGCTTGACCATTTCTTCTGTCAAGAGACCCTGATGCATTTTTAATTTGTCAGTTGAGTCTTCCAGCTCCAGAATTTCTGCTTGAATTTTGTTTGTTATTTCAATCACTTTGTTAAATTCCTCTGATAGGATTATAAATTCCTTCTCTTCATTTTCTTGAAGCTCATTGAGCTTTCTCAAAATGGATAGTTTGAATTATCTGTCGGAAAGGTCACATATCTCTGTCTCTCCATCATTGATTATTGGTGCCTTATTTAGTTCATTTGGTGAAGTCATGTTTTCCTGGATTTTTTTATGCTTTTGGATATTTGTTGATGTCTGGGTAATAAGAGTTAGGTATTTAATCTTTGAAGTCTGGACTTGTTTGTACTCATCCTTCTTTAGAATGCTTTCCAGATATTCAAAGAGAATTTTGTGTTGTGATCTAAGTCTTTGGTCACTGCAGGTCTATCTGCAGTATGGAGTGCTCCAAGGCCAGGAGTACTGTGGCCCTTGCAGACTCGTACACCTTGGTTTGCTTGGATATGATTGAGGAGAATTCCCCACATTACCAGACAGTCTTTCATTCTTTTCCTTCACTTTCCCCCAAAGAGAAAGAGTCTCTCTCTCCATGCTGGAGTTCCTGAAGTTGGGGGATAAGTGACTGAAGCACCCTTGTGGCCACTACAGCTGGGACTGCAGTGGGTCACACCTGAAACCTGCACATTTCTAGGTCCTGCCCAAGGCCCATGGTGACTACTGCCTAGATACTGCTGATTTTATTCAAGGCCTACGAGCTCTTTACTAAGCCAGTGGTAAATCCTGCCAGGAATGGGTCCTTTCCTTCCATGCAGGAGGTTCCCTTCTTGCCCAGGGTGAGTCTAGAAATGCTGTCCAGGAGCTAGGGCTTGGAATTGGGGGCTTCAGGAATCTGCTTGGTGCTTTAATGTGGCCGACCTGGTACCCAAGTTGCAAGACGAAGTTCTCTTTACTCTTCTCTCTCTTTTCTGGAAGTGAAAGGAGTCTCTCCTGAGCTGCACTGCCTGGAGATGAGGTAGAGGTGATCCAAGCATTTCCTTGCCTACCACAACTGGTGTCTCACTGGATTGCATGCATTCCAATTCCACTGGCTCTGAATCTAGTGCAGCAACTGGACTTTCCCAAGATTGCAGTCCTTGTAGCGACACTGCCTTTCAAATTTATTCAGGACCCCAGAGCTCTTTAATTAGTTGGTGTTGGAGCTAGCCAGAACTTGGGTTCCTGCTGCTGTGACAGAGGATTCCTTTTAGCTGGGGCTAGTTTAAATGTTCTCTCTGTGGGCACTGACAGAATTCTTCCCTGTGTTGTGTTCTGCCGTGACAAGGCTCTGCTGAGTTCTGATGCAAAGTCCCAGAATCACTTCACTCTACTTCCCCTGTGCACATGCACACAGATTCTCTCTTCATGCAGTGTGGTGCTGTTGGGAGATGTAGAAAAAGTAGTATAGGTAATGCAAGACTTTTGTTCCTGCCCTCTTCAGTGCTTCTTTCCTTGATATAATGTTAAAACCAGGTACTGTGATAACTCATCTGATTTTTGGTTCTTATGAAGGTGTATTTTTGTGTGGATGGTTGTTCAATATGGTGTTCCTGTTGGGGGACAGCTGTTGGAGGATTCTATTCAGCCATCTTGCTTCACCCCCACAGCTAAAAAAAATTAAGTAAGATATCTTCTTTCTACACTGGCAATATGGTCTGGTGTATGTCAATGACTCTTAGTCTTTTAAATCCAAAATGTTTAAAAAATACTCAACTATTTATGTTGGAAAAACTGTTTCTTTGTGCAGTAGCTTGAGTATGTGCCATAAAAAATTTGATCTCTAGTGCTACTATACCTGTAAGATGTTATGGCGGCATTGCAATTATAATAGTTCCGTTGATATCATAATTGCTCTGAAGGGCCGTTACAATGTAAATATGCAAGTGCTTCTGACAAGCTGTGCTGTTAAATTAATCTACCTCAAACAAACTAAATGTAATAATGCAGATATAACAGGCTGCTGAAGAAGTGGTGTTGAAGACACTGACTTCCTTCTTAGCTAAATGAGTAGGGAATAAGGAAGCAAATTGTTTGCATTTTAGTTTAAGAATTAAAGTAGAACCACAAACCTAGAAGGGCCTAAATGGTCATTTAGCTCATCTCTTTTACTTTTGAGAAGAGAGGAAGAGGCACAGGTAGGTTAAATGACTTATTTGAGGTTTCACAGCTAATGGCCTAACCAGAACTAGAATTTGAGACTTGACTTCTGTTCAGAATTTCTTTCACTAGACAGTTCCCATTCAGCAACAAAGTAACTCCAAGTAAATATAGTTGTTCTAAAACACATGTTTCTCCATTTTGGGGAAAGTCTTGTTCCCTGTCCTATAAAATCTTAATCATTGTATCAGTCCATTCTCACTCTGCTATAAAGAAATATCTCAAACTGCGTAATTCATTTAAAAAAATGTAGCTTAATTGGCTCAGGATTCTGCAGGCTGTACAGGAAACATGGCTAGTGAGGCCACAGGAAACTTACAATCATGGTAGAAGGTAAAGAGGAAGGGGGCATGTCTTACATGGTGAGAGCAAGAGGAGGAAAATGTGGGGAGAGGTGCCACACACTTTTAAACAACCAGATCTCATGAGAACTCACTACCACGAGAACAGCAAGGGGGAAATCTACCCCCATCATCCAACCACCTCTTACCAGGCCCCTCCTCCAATATTGGGGATTTAGTTTGACATGAGATTAGGGTGAGGACACAAATCCAAACCATATCAATCACCATGTACCTTGTTCTTCAAATGAAGGTGAAATGTTAACTAGTTTTTTTTCACTGGCAAAACTAACCCAAATGAACAGTAAAATGCTCCTCTCATATAAATAAAAAGATTTTGGTGGGATAGAAGAAAATGCCTTCTGAAACGGGATTGGACTATCCCTTTTCCAGGAGGGTAATCAGGTGATTGCCTGGGAACATGTTCTTTCTGGCCATTGCAGGATAGGGACAAGGAAAGCTTGGGGCAGTGGATTAGTGAGGTCAGCAGAGGCCTGCTAGCCTGGATATTTAACTAATCATTGTATTTAGGAGTGGCCTGCTTGTTGGTCCTAGATCAACTTCATACTGAAAGAACTAAAGAGTTTGAAATGTTAAATTTTATTTTGTAGAGCATTATACATTTTAGTGAAATATTTCCATTGGAAACTTTTGATATAGGCTTCATTTCTCTTGTTTCCTTTCCATAAAATTAAGTGTTGGTAAGAGTAAGCAACTACAGGAGAAGGCAGAACATCTTAATTTAGTGATTTATTAATTAAATATATATATTTTGAAAGGGGGTCATGCTTTGTTTCCCAGGCTGGAGTGCAGTGGCATGACTGCAGCTCACTGAAGCCTCAAACTCCTGGCTCAAGCATTCCTCCAGTGTCAGCCTTCTAGGTAGCTGGGATTACAGGCAATATGGTGATTCTTCATTAGTGACTTTAGTGATTCCTTAGAGCTAGCTATTAAGCAACCATTGATAATTATTTGAAAAGTTACAGTTATGTGTACTTTGTAGGAGAATCCTGAAGCACCTTGAGAGGGCAGAACCACAGTTGGCTTCCTTCACAAAGTGGCACTTGAGCTAACCTCAAACTGAGAAAGTAGTAGGAAATAAAGAGATACAGAACAGAGGAAGACCTTTCCAACAAAGGGCATAGATCTCAAAGTCTGAAGGAATATGGCTTATTTAAGAAACAGAAAAAGTTATTATAGCTGGGAAGCAGAAAAAAGAACAGAAATGTCCAGAAAAGAGGCTCATGAGAGTGATGATCAGATGATGCCTAGTAATTAGATATTTAATAAACTAGAGATGTATATGTATTTGAGGCAGGTTTTTAAAAAATAGAGTGGAATGACATTTTAAATGAAAGGTTTTGTACTTCTAAATATTTAACTGAAGAGAGATTAACTGAGAGAATATTAGGAAAGAATATATTGATGTGTGAAGTTAATAATAGGCTTAATAAATTAGTTAATTAGTTGATATTTTGTGAATGCGTATATTTCAAAATCAAGAAAGATCAATTATTTTATTTAGAAGCAAATGTAACACATGCCTAACTTATAATGGAATGCATTAAATAATGAAAGAGATTGATTTTAGTTATCACCATCCTTTTTCCAAGATGAGATATACTTGATTTTTTCTTTTCTAATAATTCATTATTATTGAATTAGCTTTGTTTATTCATTCAGCATTTTCCTCATTTTTCTTCCTCTTGGTTGATTATATTCTGAAAGATTGCAACTTGTGAGTTTGAAAATAATTTTAAAAGTTATTTAACTCTAAATTGGCTGGTTCATTTCTCAAACTTCAGATTAGTTTGCCATAGGTGCTGCTGGGAAATATATGCTAACTCTGGTTATTGGAGTAATGATAGAAGATGATCAAGCAACCAAAAGAAGTAAGACTTGTGACTGAAACTTTTAAATACAATTTTCTGATGAAAAGTCAGCCATTAAAAATGGTTTAATGCATTTTATTTACAAACTTAATAATATTAAATAAAAATCCCTGTATTGCCCAGGCTTAAGTAGTGATAATATGGTTACTTTTAACTGGTTTTTATTATACTCTTTTTTGAAAAACTGTGATAGTCATATGGTAACATATCCCATTACCAGTGTAGGAGTCACATTGAATATTTGTTATTTTTTTATACTTCCCATATAAATTTATTATTTAGGTATTCACATGTTTCTAATATGGAGTCATGTCTCAAATAGGTGCAGATGCAGAGGGACTTTGTAGTGAGCATCAGTCACAGGCCAGGTGCTGTCTTGGGCACTACAGCACAGTCAGGAGCTTATCAAGACAGGAATGATATTTATGCTCATGAGACTTTCAGTCTGGGTCGAGAGAAAGAAATTTTAACTCATTATTTAAAATACAGTATCAAGTTTACAAGAGCACATGAAGAAAGGGAACTAGTCTTATTTGGTGTGGTCCTGAGCGGGTGAGGGCACCCAGAAAAATGTTTGTGTAAGCTACATTTAAGCAGAAAGCTGCAGATAATTACAAAAGAAAAATGGGCTAAGTGGGAGGAGCCCTTGAGGAAAGGCCTTGAAGTGGAGGGAAGTGGGATCAGGTCAAGGAACTAAAAATTCTAGGCAGAGGCCAGTGAGTGAGAGGCCCCAAAAGTCAAGTATTGCCACCTTCACCACTCTACATGCAGAGATTCTTTCTCTGCAGATATTAAATTTGTTGTTAAGATTTTTTTAGGTTCTTTTTACTTAACAGATTGAGAAAAATAAAAAAAAAAATCATTGTTTTCACTGCCTTTTCTTCTCTTATGCCAAACATTGAAGATCATGAAAATTTGCTTGCTTCCAAAGAATCATGAAAAACTAGAATTTAAATTGGGCTGTTTCACAAGAATGAAATATAAAAAGCTTTCCAAGAAAAGATGAAAATAGAAGAAATTATACAAGGGGAAGTGGGAATTATCTTTTTGTGTTTTTTTTATTGAAGTCAGTGAAGATATCACAAAATATGAACCAGGATTTTCAAAACTTGAACTTTTAGGTATACATTCTAATTAGCCCAGAGACTTAAATTTGCAGAAAAAACAGGCAGGCTAAATGATGTTTGCCTCAGACCAAATCTGCCACTTTGTATCTACAGAGTCTAGTCTACTTTTGGGCAGGACTATTTTAAAATATGTAAGAAAGTAGAATATGTTCTCTTTTAAAAAACTGAAAAACATTTCATGCTATATAAACTTCACTTTATTGTCAAAGAATTGTGATTAAATTTCCATTATGCTTCCTGCTGTATTACTTTTACAAACTGCTTCTCACAGGCTAGGCAGAGACAGAGGCAATATAGCTTACAAGTTAGAAAAAGACTCTGACCATAGATTGCTGGGGGTCCTATCTTGGCTCCTCCAATTACTGGCTATATGCCCATGGGCAAGAAGCTTGAATCCTTTTTGTTTAAAAGGGATAAATATTATATCTACTTCATGGAGTCAGTGATGAGGATTAAATAAGATAATATGTGATGCACTTAGAGGAGTGCCTGGCATATAGTAAGCAAAAAGTAAACATTAACTGCAAAAAGACCTCAGACTTTCTGTGTCTGCTCAGGTGCATGCACTAGTACAGTGTAAATCTGGTACAATAAACCAGGGAGGAGAAAGAGGTCTCTCTTACAGTCTTGAGAGCTGACATAAACTTAATAGTGGTCAGATGAAAGGCTGGTAGTGCTGCTATTGCTTCATTTTCTGTAGAAGCTGTAGTTAATGTCCCCCCCCCCCGCCCAGCCTTAAAATATTTTGAGAAAAGCATTCAGATTATGCCTTGCTAATTTTACAAACTCAAGTTCAGTGCATCAGGGAATGTGAAGCTTTGTTCAGGATTGATACGTAGAGGAGACTTATACTTGTTCCTTATTTTCTGTCTTACTGTAGGATATGAGTGTTGATCCCACAAGAGGCTGTGATTTCTTTGAATTTAGGCTTAGATAAAATAACCAAAGGTGAGATTTGTTAATCCTACCTCCCTTCCCTATTTACTGTCCTCCTTTTTATTCCTTCCTCAAACCTTTCCTCTTTGCCCTTGCTCCTCAGCTGCCTTCTTAGATCTCTATACTTTCTCATCATCTTAATCTGTGTCTTCCTTTCTCTGAATCCTGTCTATCTTTTCTTTGTATTGAAGAGAGAAATGGGAAATGTTAGCTTGGGCCAGAAGTAAGGAGAGAGAAGAAAAATAGGAAAATGTAGCAAATAGGGAGAGGTGGTCCTAAGAGACACATTAAATATATCTGGCTTATGCACTGAATCCTCAACTCTGGCTTTTGCTGTACATTTCTTGGACATAAACATGTTTAATCTTCTATTTGTTTGTGATGATTTGTGTATTATAATTCACTATAACTAGGCTGATTTTTATCTCTTTTTTTTCTTTTTCTTTTCATCAAGAGCATAGAAGAAAAGGGACAGAATGAGATCAGAAAAAAAGGAGATAAAATCTCTGGAAGAGCCTCTCCCCTGTTTGTGTCCTTATTTTATATTTTTATATTTATTTAGCTGATAAATTACTGTTGCACTCCTAGAGTTCAGACTTTCTGCATCACAGGACCATTTATTTTTCATGCTGGGAGACCATTTACCTGACCTGCTTTCCCTGGTTCGCAGTGGGCCTACTGAGCTGCTATCTGACTCTGGCTGTTTAGACCTTTGCCACCACACCCCATCCCAGCCTGGCAGTTAAGATCCATCTCACAATGCTCTGATTCGATGTCTGGCACCCTCCTGAGCTGCAGGCCCACTGCTCACGCCACTGAACCTTTTTGTGCTAAGACTCCCTCCTAAGCCCTGTTGAAAAATGTCAGACAAGTTCATGGACTATGTGTATTAGCATATTATCAGAGAGGACTAAAATCTAACTTACCATGCTCCCCTGTTGCTAAGAAGTGGCCTCAAGGTGGCTTTAAGCCCCTACTGGTGTCTCAGGGGAAGAGCAGTTCATAAAAAGTTTTCATATCCTGGTAGCCACACAGGTGGCTCTCTATGGGCACTAACTTTCTCTGCCAGTCTTTGTTTTTGCTTTCTGCTCTATCTATCAGGAACACATTTCTTGTCCTGGTCTAATTGTCAGTACCTAGCCTACACATCTTTCCTGACACTGTGCTGGGTCAGTTATATGTGATTTATGTGGCAGAGAACCATGCACACTCTTCTATCACAGGGCTTTGCACATTTGGATCTGATATTGTACACACTGAACTGTCTACTCTATGTTCCCACCATTCTTGAAGCTCCTTCAGAGAAGGACCATATTCTCTTTGTTTTGAATTACTAGCACTTTGCACATCACTTGGAACCTTGTAGGTAGTCAACCCAGTATTAGTATGTTGCAAGAACATGCTATCTATGGTGGGAAGACTAATAGAGGAAATTTTGGGGCAGGTAACAGAGGTTTTGAGTGGAGGCAAAGAGCCACGTGTGGACTGTGTAGTGATATCCCAGATGGTGTCATTTAAGGTGCTGTTTCCAGGATCTATTCCTAAGCTTACATAATTATTCTTTGAAGGCATTATTTTGTACATATCTGCAAACAAATAACCTGAATGATTTTGTCTCTATTTTTATATGTGTGGCATAAGAGGCAATGTGATTGATTTCTTGAGAATAGGTATTTTTAATCTTACATTTCTAATTTTTAAAATTTCTTCACTAAAATATCAATTTTGGTTTAAACAGTTTTGGCTTTTGTTTTTATAAGCTAATGTATCTTCTAGAAGTTTCAATCTTGACTTTTTATCATTTTCTCTCATTATTTTAGCTTGCTTGTAGCAGTGTGGGTGAAGAAGATCCATGTAGAGAGGTCATTTCTTTGTCCTCTTGCCCCAGGTGGGACAGCTGTGTCAGTCAGACCGTTGGCCAGAATCTTGTAGAGGGACATGATGAAAGCTTGTCAATCTGTTTGTCAGTCTGTGTTTTGAAGCAAATGGCTAGTTTAGAAATCCTCATAGTAAAAGTCAGTTCAAATACTAACCCCTTGTTGCTTTATCTCAGTTCTATACTACACAGAAATGATTTTAAACACTGGCGATTATAAATTGGTGCAAGAAAGAAAATGTAGTCACTTATAATGTACATTCTAAATGGTGTGCACATGTATATTACTATTTCTCTTTGAAATATTATAGTTTCTCTCATTCATTCCAAGTAGGAAAGGAAACTGGAAATAAACAGATTTGTGGATTCTCTCTATCATATATTATATAGATATTTGAGACACATAATTGATTAAAAATGCTACTAACAATATTAATATTATTTTGAGAAAAAAGTAAATCAAAAATGAAAAGTAGCTTTTACCGGTATGGCATGTTAAGAAAAATTAAGATCTAACATATCCACTCACCTAGTTTCTAATATTCATCTTGTCTGTAGTTTGATCTTGGATAAGAGTCACTTTTTCAATGTTAAATCCAGACAACTCTTTGCTTTTTGCATCTTTAAAATGTTTTATCAAGCCCATGTTAGTAACATTTCTGTTAATTGTCTCTGAATATACTGAAAAACTGCTGTGAACATAAAATCGTTACTTAAGTAGGATTGGAGGCCTGCAGAGCAGATTGTGAATTTTGCAATTGCATTTTAGAGCTGGCTCAACCCAGCTTATAACTATTTTCTTGGCTTTTATTCATGCAATGGACATGGGTGGTTTCTATGAGCACCAGATTGAAATGAATATTGAAGTTTGTATTTCTTTACTTGAGAAGGGTGACTTTTCTAATTAGGCCCCAAACACAGCCCTCCTTATGGACAAAAATAATTAGAACATTCTCCAAAAAGTGTATTTCAACCTTTCATCATATTAGCAATGGAATGAGGGTTGAGAACTGCTCCCTGAAAGAGTGATTCTTGGAGTTTTGATGTGAATTTCTCACATGTAGAAATGTGGCATAATTGCTTTTCCATCCTCCTCCCCTCCTCTGTCCTGTATTCCTCCTTTCTTTCCCTGCCTTTAGTGAGGTTAAGCAACTTTGATGAAAATGTAAAAAGTAAAATTTAAACTTTATTTTCCTTAGTTTACATTATTTCATTTTCTAAGTAACTATATGGCATATGAATTCCAGTGTAAGATCCAATTTGTATCCTATAAAATTAGTGTGATTTGTACACACATACTTCTGACATACATAT
>NW_012115799.1:3985219-3988515 GCF_000951035.1 Colobus angolensis palliatus | reverse complement strand
GAAATACTTATTTTTAATGATTCTCTAGTATTCCATGGTGTGTGTGTGTGTTAGCCATATCCCTATTCTTTGACATATGTATCATTTTCAACATTTAAAAAAATTTATAGCTTAAAAAAATGTCAAAAATGATCCATATGTCAAAGAATAGGGATGTAGCTAACACTCATTGGAGAAGTTGATTTTTTCTTTGTTTTTGGATAATATCTTTTAAGTCAGAGTGTGCAAAGAAGAATTGGATTGGTGCATAGAAGAAATGTTATAATACTTGTTTCTTTCATCCAATAAGCATTTGCTGAACACCATCTGTGCCTAGTCACTAAGGTTCTGGATGTAAATGAAGTATAATTTGCCTAGTCACTAAGGTTATGGATGTAAATAAAGTATAATTCTTGCTTGCAGTTTTTAGTATGATTGATGAGGGTAGGGGAATATACATATAAGATAGAAAACAAATACTTGATGCAAAATGCCAAGTGCAATAACAGATGTGAAAAGTATCTCTTCTTTTGGTTCCTGGAGGAGATGTGATAGCAAAGAAATATAACATAGTAAAATAAAAGACAAAAAAATTTAAGACAAAGGGAAATGTCTTTTCAGGTGGGTCTTATGGTGGTTAATTTTAGGTGTCGGTTTAACTGGACTAAGGGATGCCCAGATAGGTGGTAAAATATTATTGCTAGGTGTGTCTGTGAAGGTGTTTCTAGAAGAGATTAGCATTTGAATCAGTAGATGAAGTAAAGGTCACTCTCAGTAATGTGGGTGGGTACCATCTAATCTATTGAGGCCCCAGATAGAACAAAAAAGTGGAGGAAGATTACATTTGTTCTCTTTCTTTTGGAGACGAGACATCCATTTTCTCCCACTGTTGGACACCAGAACGCCAGGTTCTCAGGTCTTGAGTCTTGGACTTGACAACAGTGACCCATAAGTTTGTCGTGGCCTTGGACTGAGAGTTATATTGTTGGCTTTCCTGATTCTCAGGACTTTGGACTTGGAATCAGACTAAATTATACCACCTTCTTCACTGGTTCTTCAGTTTGCAGACAGCATATTATGGGACTCCTTGGCTTCCATAGTTGCATGAGCAAATTTCTTTAATAACTTTCCTCTCATATATCTTTATTTATCTTATTGGTTCTGTTTCTCTGGAGAACCCTGACATACCTGGAGGAACAGTGAAAATTGTGGGAACCGTGGGGAATGAGACTGAATTCATAGACTGTGAGAGATCCTGTGTCATTAAAGAAACTTGAGCTTTAGCCTGTGGACAATAGCCTGTTAGCCTGGGGGCAAACAGGCAAATGGTGTGAATGATAACAGCAAATACTATGTAACCCAGTGGTGCTCTAACTTTGATGTGATTCAGAGTCACTTGGAGAGCTAATCCAGTCATAAAAAATGAGGCTTATTGAGGTAGAATAGGGCACATACCTCTGGATTTTGCCAAGTGAATTTCCAGATAATTCTAATAGATGCAAAGGTTTGAGAACCACTAATGCATATGAGACAGCCATTGTATGGCTCACTTTCAGCAGCAAAGAAACTTTATTTCACACAAAATTAGAACAAGACAATTTAAGTATTTAATGAAGTCATTAAAATAACACCAAAGTAGAATACCATTCATAACTTCATGCATCCTGCTTTTCCCAACTCTCTTTTTAAGTACTTAAATGAGTTGTAATATAAACTCTCTATGCTTTGATTTCTTTACTTTTACCTTCCTCATAGCCTTGTTATAGTGAGTAAAAAGTTAATCTACATAAATCCTTAGAATTGTACCTGGCACATAGTAAGGTTCAAAATAGAATTGTACCTGGCACATAGTAAGGTTCAAAATATCTCAAATTTGTTTCCTCTAAACTCCCACCCTCCTGATCTTTCTCCTACTAGTTTTGTTAGCTCTTGAATTTTCCATGGTTCATCTCTCACTTTCTTAACTCATTCTGGTTTTTGTTTTGTTTTGTTTTCCTGCCAACTGCTATATGTGCTATATGTTCTCAGCATAAATCTTACAAGTCCCTCTGGCCTCTCTTAGGCTTCTAGATTTGATAGTTAACCGCTTTAATACCACAAAAGGCTTAAGACTTTTTCACTTAAAATGGAGAATCTAAGAAGGTTTTTGTTGTTGTTTGTGTGGTTTTTTTTTTTTTTTTGAGACAGGGTCTCACTCTGTCACCCAGGCTGGAGTACATACAGTGGTTTAATCACAGCTCACTGCAGCCTCAAATTCCTGGGTTCAAGTAATCCTCCCATCTTGCCTACTGAGTAACTAGGAGTACAGGTGTGTGCCACCACGTCTGGCTAATTTTTAAATTCTTTTTGTGGAGATGGGGGTCTCACCAGTCCAGGATGGTCTTGAACTCCTGGCTTCAAGGGATCTTCCTGCCTCAGCTTTCCAAAGTGCTGGGATAAAGGCATGAGCCACCAACATCTGACCCAAAGAAGGTTTTAATTGAATCATTTTTCTTTTGACTAAAATTATATCAAAATAGTCTTTGATAATGAGTACTTCACTCAGTTAGATTCCTTTCTCTGATAGAGTTTCTGACAGCTCACATACTCCATGGTGGTCCTTAAATCCCTACTCCTGTCATGTAGTTCAATTTTAATGTCTCTTTGACATGAATCCATGCCCATGTTGACACTGATATTTGGTCAGTGATGATGATAATAATTATAACTATTAATAATTATTGCGTGCATATTATATGTAAAACAATAAGACTCTTACATGCATTAAACATGCAAAAAACACCACACTGTCCTAACCCCCTTTTAAATATTATTTATTTAATCTTTACAACTGTTCAGTGACATAGGTCCTACTGTGACCCAGTTTGGTGAAAGAAGTCAGGTAACTTACAAGCTTACCCAGCAAGTGAGCAAAGGACATGAGTCTAGATCTGAGCTCCCACCCAAACAATCTTGACTGCCTCTCACACTTCCTACAACTATCCTGCTTTTTGCGAAGTGTATTCATAATAATTTAAAGTATAGTTTGTTTCATATAATTCTTTTTATTTTATTTTATTATTATACTTTAAGTTCTAGGGTCCATGTGCATAACGTGCAGGTTTGTTACATATGTATACTTGAACCATGTTGGTGTGCTGCACCCATCAACTCGTCAGCACCCATCAATTCGTCATTTATATCAGGTATAACTCCCAATGCAATCCCTTCCACCTCCCCCCTTTCCATGATAGGCCCCGGTGTGTGATGTTCCCCTTCCGGAGTCCAAGTGATCTCATTGTTCAGTTCCCACCTATGAGTGAGAACATGCGGTGTTT
>NW_012115799.1:3976609-3979496 GCF_000951035.1 Colobus angolensis palliatus | reverse complement strand
TACTTAAGCCTCAGCAATGGCGGGTGCCCCTCCCCCAGCCTTGCTGCTGCCTTGCGGTTAGATCGCAGACTGCTGTGCTAGCAATGAGGAAAGCTCTGTGGGTGTGGGACCCTCCCGGCCTGGTGTGGGATATAATCTCCTGGTGTGCCCGTTTGCTTAAAGCACAGTATTGGGGTGGGAGTTACCTGATTTTCCAGGTGTTGTGTGTCTCAGTTCCCATGGCTAGGAAAAGGGATTCTCTTCCCCCTTGCACTTCCCAGGATGCCTCACCCTTGTCGCCTCACCCTGCTTCAGCTCTCACTGGTCGGGCTGCAACAGCTGACCAACACCAATTGTCCGGCACTCCCCAGTGAGATGAACCCAGTACCTCAGTTGAAAATGCAGAAGTCACCTGTCTTCTGTGTCGCTAGCGCTGGGAGCTGGAGACTAGAGCTGTTCCTATTCGGCCATCTTGCTCCGCCCCCCAAGATGATTCTTAAAGTAGTGTAGAGGATAGACTGGAGGAGGGGAAGAACATATCGTTACCACCAAATTGTTTCCAAAGCAGATGTACCCATTGACACTTCCACTAGCATTAAATGAAAGTTGCAGTTCTTCCTTGAGTATTTCTTTAACCTTGTTTGCCTGGCTAAGAATCTCTGAAAACTATCTTGGGTGTAAAACAATGAATTCTGTCTTCATTATAGGAGCTGAACTTCTGATGTGTGGATGGGAGGGGAGATGGAGTATGGCCTGGTGAAATAGGTAAGTAGCTTTTTTGGCAGGGGATCATGCAGGCTTCTGGCTTACGTTAAGAGCTACAAAAATACTACCTGCTTTTCGGGCGCTAGTGCCTACTCAAAATGTATCGTCCGTTAGAACTTATCTTCATAACTTATTTAGAATATTACCTTGGGGATAAATGCTAGTATTACCCTCAAATATTCTGCCCTTCAATAATTACTTGGTAGAACCCCATGTCCTCTCCTTTCTTCAGCTCCACAGCCTATATCTGTATCTGTCTCATGACTTCTATGGTCTGCTGGGAGAATGACCTCAATTGGAAGTTCCCCCTTGTCAGTTGTATGTAGTCATGGGTTTTTAGTCTTTGGATTTGTCCATTAATTTATTCTCATTTGTTATGTATTTTCCAGGAATTCTTCATTATTTTTTCTTGCATTCATTCTGGTTACTTCCAGTGTTTTAAAATAAAATATTTCTCACAAACAAATGAAAAATCATTCCATGCTCATGGATAGGAAGAATCAATATCGTGAAAAAGACCATATTGCCCAAAGTAATTTAAAGATTCAATGCTATTCCCATCAAGTTACCACTGACTTTCTTCACAGAATTAGAAAACACTACTTTAAAGTTCATATGGAACCAAAAAAGAGCCCATATAACCAAGACAATCCTAATTCAAAAGAACAAAGCTGGAGGCATCATGCTACCTGACTTCAAACTATACTACAAGGCTACAGTAATCAAAACACATGTTACTAGTACCAAAACAGACATATAGACCAATGGAACAGAACAGAGGCCTCAGAAATAACACCATGAATCTACAGCCATCTGATATTTGACAAACCTGAAGAAAACAAGAAATGGGGAAAGGATTCCCTGTTTAATAAATGATGTTGGGAAAAATGGCTAGCCATATGCAGAAAGCTGAAACTGGACCCCTTCTTTACACCTCATACAAAAATTGACTCAAGATGGATTAAAGACTTAAACATAAGACCTAAAACCATGAAAACCCTGGAAGAAAGCCTAGGCAATACCATTCAGGACACAGGCATGGGCAAATACTTCATGACTAAAACACCAAAAGCAATTGCAACAAAAGCCAAGATTGACAAATGGGATCTAATTAAATGAAAAAGCTTCTGCACAGCAAAAGAAACTATCATCAGAGTGAACAGGCAACCTACAGAATGGGAGAAAAATTTTGCATGAACAGGCAGCCTACAGAATGGTAGAAAATTTTTGTAATCTATCCATCTGGCAAAGGTCTAATATCCAGAATCTACAAAGAACTTAAATGTACAAGAAAAAAACAAACAACCCCATCAAAAAGTGGGCAAAGGATATGAACAGATACTTGTCAAAAGAAGACGTTTATGCAGCCAGCAAACATATGAAAAAAAGCTCATCGTCACTGGTCATTAGAGAAATGCAAATCAAAACCACAATGAGATACCATCTCACACCAGTTAGAATGGTGAATCATTAAAAAGCCAGGAAACAACAGATGCTGGAGAGGATGTGGAGAATCAGATATGCTTTTACACTGTTGATGGGAGTGTAAATTAGTTCAAACATTGTGGAAGACAGTGTGGCGATTCTTCAAGGATCTAGAACTAGAAATACCATTTGGCCCAGCAATCCAAAGGATTATCAGTCATTCTACTATAAAGACATACACACACATATGTTTATTGTAACACTATTCACAATAGCAAAGACTTGGAACCAATCCAAATACCCATCAATGATACACTGGAGAAAGAAAATGTGGCACATATACACCATGGAATACTATGAAGCCATCAAAAATAATGAGTTCATGTCCTTTGCAGGGACATGGATGAAGCTGGAAGCCATCATTCTCAGCAAACTAACACAGGAACAGAAAACCAAACACTGCATGTTCTCACTCATAAGTGGGAGGTGAACAATGAGAACACATGGATGCAAGGAGGGGAACATCACACACTGGGGACTGTTGGGAGGTGGGGTTAGGGGAGGGATAGCATTAGGAGAAATACCTAATGTAGATGACGGGTTGATGGGTGCAGCAAACCATCATGGCACATGTATACCTGTGTAAAAAACCTGCACATTCTGCACGTGTATCCAAGAACTTAAAGTATAATAAAAAATATATATATATATATGTTAA
>NW_012115799.1:3936163-3976234 GCF_000951035.1 Colobus angolensis palliatus | reverse complement strand
AGCTATGTTATTTAATAAAGTAATGTTTATCTTAGTTTTCCTCATTTTCAAATCTGTTTATCTTTTATTAATATTTTTCATCTTCTAACTCTCATGCTTTATTATTTTGACTATTACGTCTTTAAGAACCATTCCAGGTTTTGAAATATTCTCCTGCTTTTGAAGAGAAAACTCTGTTGCTTTTTACTCTCTTTATAGTATCAGTTCTATCCTTTTTACATTTTTATAATTTTTTTCAACCTTTTAAAATTATAGTCTGAGGGAAAAGGAAAAAGCCTTATTTTCTTATTATCTTATTATCTCTAATTTAATTATGGATTCTTTTCATTTTAGATTGCAGTGGTAATGTGGTATCTAATTACTTTTTTTATTTTTAATTTAGGGACAAGCTTTCACCATGTCACCCAGGCTGGTCTCAAACTTCTGGACTCAAGCAATTTGCCCCCCTTGGTCTCCCAAAGTGCTGAGATTACAGGCGTGAGCTACTGCACCTGGCCAGCCTAGAATTTTAATTTGGGGGAAGGGTCAAGGCCTTGAGGATCTTGAGATGCAAAGGTAACTTGTGCTCTTGTTGGAGTGATAAAGGAGTTTAGTTGAGATGGTGAGAATAATAGATAGTAATACAAAAAGAATGCTTCAGAAGGAAACTAAATATGGGTTGGTTCAACATCCTCCTGTTAGAAGTGAAGATATTTTTAGGCTTAGCAAGTTTGAGAGACTTCTTCAAGGTTGAGGAACTTATTCAAGGAAACTAAGTTGATGACAGACTTAAAATGAAATACTATGTCTTTTGCATCCTAGAGTAATTTTTGTACATTTAAAACTACACTTCTGCACAAAGTTTTAGTAGCAAGCATATCAAAGCATTCTGGTAACTGATTTCTTGGCACCACTATATCTAGCCATGGTAATTAGATTCCATTTCTTCTCCACCCGTCTTGAGTAGTCTATACCTTTCCCTCATGTCCTTTGAAGTTTCTGCAGATAGTTAAAAACAATTTTACTTAGAGAGAAAGAAAGAAAGAGAGAGAGAAAGAAAATGAGCACCCATAAATGTTTAACTGTGTCCTTATTTAAAAAATTTTAAAAATATTTTTAGGGCAAGGTAAATGTTTATCATCAATGTGTTAATATTTAGTTTTCTTAACCTGGAATTCTGTAAAATATTATATATATTTTATGATGAATTTCATCTTATACTATAATTTGATGATTTAAAAATTTCCTAGGTTACAAATGGTGACAATATAAATGATTTTGTAAAAAAAATGGTTTTTAAAAACTTCTTCCTAGATGTAAAAGAAAAAAAAAAACCCCAAACCGAAAATAACCTTAATGTTATTGTGAATTTTTAATCTTCTGATATGACTTACTTTATTCGGAAGTAACTTCTTGTTAATGTTATTATTTCAATCTTATAGGGGGATGCTTTCATTTTAGAATAATTTGTTGTCTAGTTGGGTGAGTTATTTTTTAAATATTTATTTTAGGTTTGGGGGTACGTATAAAGGTTTATTACATAGACAAACACATTTCACAGAGGGTTTTTTGTACCTATTATATTACCCAGGTATTAACCTCAGTACCCAGTAGTTATCTTTTCTGCTCCCCTCCCTCCTCCCATCCTCCCCTCTCAAATAGACCCCACTGTCTGTTGTTTCTTTCTTTTTGTTCATAAATTCTTATCATTTAGCTTCTACTTATATGTGAAAACATGCAGTATTTCATTTTCTGGTCCTGTGTTAGTTTGCTAAGGATGATAGCCTCCAGTTCCATCCATGTACCTGCGTGGATCATGCAAAATACGATCTTGTTCTTTTTTATGGCTACATAATATTCCATGGTATATATGTACCACATTTTCTTTATTCAGTCTGTCATTGATGGGAATTTAGGTTGATTCTATGTATTTGCTATTTTAAAGAGTGCTGCCAAGAACATTCACGTGCATGTGTCTTTATGGTAGAATGCTTTATATTCCTCTGGATATATACCCAGTAATGGGGTTGCTAGGTTGAATGGTAGTTCAGCTTTTAGCTCTTTGAGGAATCACCATACTGATTTCCACAATGACTGAACTAATTTAAACTCCCACCAACAGTGTATAAGGGCTCCCTTTTCTCTGCAGCCTTGCCAGCATCTGTTTTATTTTTATTTTTTTGACTTTTTAATAATGGCCATTCTGACTAGTGTGACATGGTATCTCATTGTGGTTTTGATTTGTGCTTCTCTTATGATCAGTGATATTGAGCTTGTTTCCATATGTTTTATGGCTACATGTATGTCTTTTTCTGAGAAGTGTCTCTTCATGTCCTTTGTCCACTTTTTAATGGGGTAACTTTTCTCTTGTAAATTTGTTTAAGTTCTTTATAGATGCTAGATATTAGACCTTTGTTAGATGCATATTACATTTTCTCCCATTCTGTAGGTTGTCTGTTTACTCTGCTGAAGTTCTTAAGTTTAATTAGATCCCATTGTCAATTTTTGCTTTTGTTGCGATTGCTTTTGGTATCTTTGTCATGAAATCTTTGCTTTTTCCTATGTCCAGAATGGTATGGACAAGCGAGTTCTAAAATAATTATAGAAATATACACAATTTGTGTTCTCTTAAACTTCTACGTGATTTTTTTTAAAAAATAAGATTAATTTGAATATAAAAAAAAATCAGCCAATTAAGAGTATTCATTTATTGATGAAGAAAAAAACACTAACTTAATCTAATTGTATTAAATACCATTACTTACCACCCTGGGCTATGTGGGTATACAGAAAAAATATATGTAAGGCATAGATACAAGGATAAAAAAGTGACACACACACACTCACTAATGCACAAATACCAACATTTTCTGGCCTTCTCATTCATCAAGTCATAGCCTCATTGCCCTGTAAAATTTATAGTCATACTGGATTTTATACAGTTACTTTAATGTCCCATTTGTTTATTTTTAGAATACTAACTGGCAAATCCAGCAACAATTCTGCCTTTTTTCTTGCATGAAATTCCTTTTTTACTTTCAAGAACAGACTACCACCATGTGTAATTTATGGGGCTGATCCCATCCCACAGCTCCAGGGATTGACACATGAATCAGACTCTGCCAGAGTATCCACATCCCTAGACTGAGTTATTGGTTTATGGATGGGCTCAGGATTAGAATCTTTCCTCCCCCTTGCTATTTTTGCTAGAATTACTGGAAAGGAGGCACTCTCTCCTTCTGAAATAAGTAATCCTGGAATGTCTGGAAGCCATCTTTGCTTTCATGCAGAGAAAGTGTTCATAAAAATGAAGCCAATGTCAAGGAATACTAGAAGAGGAAGAAGACTTAGGTCAGTTTGAGTTCAGTCTCTGCACTTTGTAGCTGAAAGAATCTCGGTTAATAAACATTATCATTGCCATCCTCAAACTATTGTGTGTTAGGAACTGGGCAAAGGAAAACGACTGTATCTGAAGGATGTGTTGTGTTAACGTATGATAAAAAAAATCTAAAGAACAGAGGTCATTTTGTTTCTGCATATGTCTACATAACTACTAACTTGTGATTGTCAAAATATAAATAATAATGATTCTAATTCTGAATGCTTATAATTTTATCTGTATTATATTAGTAAAGTCATCTATGTAAAATTTTCTCAATGCCTTACAGACTCAATCTTTACCACCAATCTTATATATTTTGGTTTTCCGGATACTGTTCTATTTTTCCAGCTGGAAAATATTCATAAGCTTTGTCTTTTCATTCCTCTATAGGCCATTGTTTTTCAATAAAGATTGCTGGGTTTAGATTTAGTTTGAAAGAATCCATCATATTGACTTAACTTGTGATCTACATTTTATTTTCACTTAAATCTCTAGAGCAGGAAACCTACCACTTGCACTAACTCTTCTCTTAGTGAGAATTCTGGATGGAGCAGAGAGCAAATTGCCAAAGGCAAATAAAATATACTGTGGAAAAATGTTCTGTTTCTGGCTGCACCTCAGAATAATTCAAGTTTGCTTATATCCTCAAGCAGGAGTTTAAAGTAGGTAGTTTATCTAAAGGAAGTATTTGCTTAGACTTCAGTCAATTAAATATGCTGGGTCTTAGAATTCAAAAGTCATGGTTGTATTTTTGTTCAAATGAGTGTAAACATTCAAACTGTTTCTCTTTCCATAGGAAATAGAAAAGAAAACAAAGCAATGCATTTATTTTTAAGGTTTTAGAATGAAGATATGTTTCTTGATCTATTTAGAAGCTAATAAAAGAGTTACAAACTTAAGTTTGTTAGTGTCAAGTTATTTTTTTGGAAATATTTTTTAAGTTTTTAATTATTTTTAATTCATGTGTGTACATAGTTGATATATATATTTTTGGGGCAAATGAGAAATTTTGATACAGGCATACAATGCATAATAATAATAACAGGATAACTGGGATATCCATCACCTCAGGCATTTATCATTTCTTTTATGAACATTCCAATTATACTCCTTTAGTTATTTAAAAATGTATAATAAATTATTATTGACTGTAGCCACCCTATTTTGTTGACTGTAGGTATCCTGTTATGCTAACAAATACTAGATCTTATTCATTCTATCTAACTATATTTTTGTACCCGTTAACTATTCCCACTTCCTTCTTCCCCCAACTACCCTTTCCAGTCTCTGGTAACCATCATTCTTCTACCATCTCCGTGGATTCAATTGTTGCCGTTTTTTTTTTTTTTTTTTTACTTCCTACAAATAAGTAAAAACATGCAAAGTCTGTCTTTCCTTCTGTGCCTGGCTTATTTCACTTTACATAGTGTCCTCCAATACCACCCATGTTGTTGCAAAAGGTATATATCCCCTTTTCTTTATACATTCATCTGCTGATGGACACTAGGAGGCTTCCAAATTTGACTATTGTGTATGGTGCTGCAATAAACATGGGGGAGCAGATATTTCTTCAATATACTGATTTCCTTTCTTTTGAGTATATATCTGGCAGTGGGATTGCTGGATAAAATGGTAGCCCTATTTTTAGTTTTTTGAGGAACTTCAATACTGTTCTCCACAGTAGTTGTACCAACTTACATCTCCACCAACAGTATATGAGGATTCTCTTTTCTCCACATACTGGCATTTGTTATTGACTGATTTTGGATAAATCCATTTTAACTGGCATGAGATGATAACACATTGTAGTTTTGATTTGCATTTCTCTGATGATCAATGATGTTGAGCACCTTTTCATATAGATACCTGTTCACCATTTGTCTCTTTTTGAGAAACATCTCTTCTGACCTTTTGCCTATTTTTAAATCGGATTATTAGATTTTTTTGTCCTATAGAGTTGTTTGAGCTCTTTATATATTCTGGTTTTTGACCTCTTGTCAGTTGGATGGTTTCCAAGTATTTTCTGTCATTCTATGGCTTGTCTCTTCACTTTGTTTATTGTTTTCCTCACTGTACAGCAGCTTTTTATCTTGATATGATCCCATTTGCCCATTTTTGCTTTGGTTGCCTGTACTTGTAAAGTATTACTCAAGAAATCTTTGCCGAGTCTGATGTTTTGGAGAGTTTCTGCAATGTTTTCTTTTAGTAGTTCATAGTTTGAGGTCCTAGATTTAAGTCTTTAACTTATTTTGATTTGACTTTTGTGTATGGTGAGTGATAGGGGTCTAGTTTTATTCTTCTGCATATGGATATTCAATTTTCCCAGCACCATTTATTGAATATACTATCTTTTCCCCAGTTTATATTCTTGGCACCTTTGTCAAAAATGAGTTCACTGTAAGTGAGTAGATTTATTTCTGAGTTCTCTCTTCTGTTCCATTGGTCTATATTTTTTTATGCCAGTATCATGCTGTTTTGGTTACTGTAGCTCTGTAGCATAATTTGAAGTCAGGTAATGTGATTTATCCAGTTGTGTTCTTTTTGCTTAAGATAGTTTTGGCCATTCTGGGTCTTTTGTGGTTCTATATAAATTTTAGGATTATTTATTCTATTTCTGTGAAGAATGTTGGTGTTTTAAAAGTGATTGCATTGAACCTGTAGATTGCTTTGTGTAGTACAGACATTTTAATAATATCAATTATTTCAATCCATGAACATGGACTATCTTTCCTTTTTTTGGTGTTAACTTCAATTTCTTTCACCAGTGTTTTATGGTTTTCATTGTAGAGATCTTACCCATCTTTGGCTAAGTTAATTTCTAGGTATTTCTTTGTAGATATTGTAAATGGGATTACTTCCTTGATTTCTTTCTCAGATTGCTATTGCCATGTAGATATGCTAGTGAGTTTTGTATGTTGATTTTGTATCCTGCAACTTTATTGAATTCATCAGCTCTAACATATTTCTGGTGGAGTTTTTAGGTTTTTCCAAATACAAGATTATATAATCTACAAACAAAAATAATTTGACTTCTTCCTTTCCAGTTTGGATATCATTTATTTCTTTCTCTTGTCTGATTGCTCTAGCTAGGACTTCTGGTACTATGTGAAAGTGGGCATCACTGTCTTATTCAAGATCTTAGAAGAAAGGCTTTCATTTTTTTCCCATTCAATATGATACTACTACTTTAAATGTGTTGAGGTATGTTCTTTATGCAGTTTCTTGAGTGTTGTTATTAAGTGATGTTGAATTCTATCAAATGCTTCTTCAGCATCAATTGAAATGATCATATGCTTTTTCTCCTTCATTCTGTTTATGTAATGGATCACACTGATCGATTTGCATATGTTGAACCATCCTTGCATCCCAGGGATAAATCCCACTTGGTCATAATGAATGATTTTTTAAGGCATTGTTGAATTTTGTTTACTAGTATTTTGTTGTCAATTTTTGCATCAATGTTTATCATGGATATTGGCCTGTAGTTTCCTTTATTTTATGTGTCTTTGTCTAGTTTTGGTATCAGCATAATACTGGTCTCAGAATCAGTTTGGAAGTGTTATCTCTCCTTGATTTTTTGGAATAGATTGAGTAGTATTAGTATTTGTTCTTCTTTAAATGTTGGATAAAATTCAGCAGTGAAACCATTAGGTCCTGAGTTTTTCTTTGTTGGGAGAATTTTTCTTATGGCTTTGATCTTATTACTTGTTACTAGACTGTTCAGGTTTTGGATTTATTCATGGTTCAGTCTTGATAGGGTGTATGTGTCTAGAGATTTATCTTGTTTCTTCCAGGGCTTCCAACTAGTTTGCTCATAGTAGTCTCTAATGATCCTTTTAATTTCTGCAATATCAGCTGTATTGTCTCTTTATTCATCTCTAATTTTATTTGTTTGGGTCTTTTCTCTTTTTTTCTTAGTTCTTCTGGCTAGAGACTTGTCGATTTTGTTTCTCATTGCACAAAACCAACTTTTCATTTCATTGATTTTTTTGTATTGTTTTCTAATTTTAATTTCATTTATTGCAGCTCTGGTTTTTATTATTTATTTCCTTCTATTAATTTTGAGTTTGATTTACTTTTGCCTTTCTAATTCTTTAAAATGTATCATTAGATTGTTTATTTGAAGTTTTTCTATGTATTTGATGTGGAGCTTATTGCTATAAACTTCCCTCTTAGTACTGTTTTCTCTTTATCCCACAGGTTTTGATATGCTATGTTTCCACTATTATTTGTTTCAAGAAAGTATTTAATTTCCTTCTTATTTTTTTCATTGACCCACTGGTAATTAAGATGCACAATGTGCAATTTTTATGTGTTTGCATGGTTTCCAAAATTCCTTTTATTATGAATGTCAAGTTTTATTCCATTGTGGTCAAAGAAAATGCTTGATATTGTTTCTTTTTTTAAAATTTAATACTTATTTTGTGACCTGAAATATAGTCTATACATATATCCATATCCTTATCATGAGAATGATACATGTGCTGAAATATAGTCTATATATATATCCATATCCTTATCATGAGAATGATACATGTGCTATAGAGAAGAATGTAAATTCTGCAGCAATTGGATGAAATGTTTTGTAAATATCTATTAGGTCCCTTTGGTCTACAGTATCAATTAATTCCATTATTTATTTGTTGAATTTCCATCTGGATAATCTGTACAATGTGAAAAGCAGACAGTTGAAGTCTCCAGATATAATTGTATTAGGCCTAGATCTCTCTTTAGCTCTAATAATATTCTCCTTATATATCCGGGTGCTCCAGTGCTGGGTGCATGTATATTTACAATTGTTATATCCTCATGTTGAATTGACTGCTTTATTATTAAATAATGACCTTCTTTGTCTCTTTTTATAGTATTTGTCTTGAAATCTATTTTTTCTCATATAAGTATAGGTATTCACGCTCTTGTTTTGGTTTCCATTTGCATGAAACACTTTTTTATTCTTTTATTTTCAGACTACTTCTGTCTTCATAGGTGAAATGTGTTTCTTGTAGGTAACAGGTCATTGGTGTGTGTGTTTTAAATCCATTCAATCACCCTGTCTTTTTATTGGAGAATGTAGTTCTTTTGCATTTAAGGTTTTTATTGATAAGTAAGGACTTACTCCTTCTGTTTTGTTATTTGTTTTCTGGTTTTCTCTTCCTTCTTTCCTGCCTTTTTTTTAGTGAAAGTGATTTTCTCAGGTGGTATGTTTTAATTTATTGCTTTTATTTTTTTCTGTTGTAGGTCTTTTGATTTAATGTTACTATGAAACTTGCAAATATCTTCTAACCCATTATTTTCAACTGATGACAACTTGACACAATTATATAAGCAAACTAACAAATAAGCAAAGAGAAAACTACTAAAATCTCTGTGCTTTATCCTCCTACTTTTTAAGTTTTTATTGTCTTATTTATTTTATTCTACTTTATTTTTGTTGAAAAGTTGTTGTAGTTATTATTTTTGATCCATTCATCTTTTAGTCATTTTACTCATGGTATGAGTACTTTACGTATCGCAATCACAGTGTTATATTCTGTGTTTTTCTTTTTACTTACTATTACCAGTCAGTTTTGTACCTTCAGATAATATTTTATTACTCATTAACATCCTTTTCTTTTTGACTGAAGAACTCCCTTTAACATTTCTTGTAGTTAAAGTCTGATGTTGATGACATTCCTCAGCTTTTATTAGTCTTGGAAGGTCTTTATTTTTCTGTCATGTTTGAATGATATTTTTGCTGCATGTACTATTCTAGGAGAAAAGTTTTTTTCTTTTAGCACTTTAAATATGTCATGCCGCTCTCTCCTGGTCTCTGGGGCTTCCACTGAGAAGTCTGCTGCCAGACAAGTTGGAGCTTCTTTTTATGTTATTGTTTCTCTTTTCTTGCTGCTTTTAGGATTCTTTCTTTGTTCTTAACCTTTGCGAGTTTGATTATTAAATGTCTTGATGTAGTCTTCTTTGGGTTAAATATTCTTGATGTTTGGTAACCTTCTTGTACTTGAATATTGATATCTTTCTCTAGGTTTGGGAAGTTGTCTATTATTATCTCTTTGAATAAACTATCTACCCTGATCTTCCTCTCTACCTTCTGTTAAGGTGAACAAGTCTTAGATTTTCTTTTATTGGAGCTATTTTCTAGATCTTGTAGGCATGCTTCATTCATTTTTACTTTTTTCTCCTCTAATTGTGTATTTTCAAATAGCCAGTCTTCAGGATCACTAATTCTTTTTTCTACTCGATCAATTCTGCTATTAAGAAACTCTGATGCATTTTTCAGTATGTCAATTGCATATTTCAGTTCTAGAATTTCTGCTTGATTCTTTTTAGTTATTTTAATCTCTTTGTTAAATGTGTGTGATAGGATTCTAAATTGCTCCCCTGTATTATCTTGGATTACATTGAGCTTCCTCAAAATAGCTATTTTGAATTGTCTGTCTAACAGGTGGCATATTTCTGACTCTTTGGGATTGGTCAGTGGTACCTCATTTAGTATGTTTGGTGAGCTCGTGTTTTCCTGGGTGTTTCCTATGCTTGTGGATGTTCGTCAGTGGCTTGGCATTAGAGTTAGGCATTTGTTGTAGTCTTTGCAGTCTGTGCTTTTTTGTATCCATCCTTCTTGAGTATTTCCTGGTATTCAAAGGAATGTGGGTGTTTTGATGGAAGTCTTTGGTCATTGTAGCCACATCTGCTTTAGGGGACACCTCAAGCCAAGTAACACTGTGGCTCTTGCAGACTTGTAGAGGTACCATCTTAGTGGTCTTGAGTAAGATCTGGGAGAATATTCTAGATTTCTAGGCAGAGACTCTTGTTCTCTTCTCTTACATTCCCCAAAAGTAATAGAGTGTCTTCCCCTGTGCTGAGCTGCCTGGAGCTGGGGGATAGGTGACACAAGCACCCCTGTGGCCACAACCACCAGGACTGCACTGGGCCAGACCCAAAGCCAGTGCAGCACTGGTTCTCTCCCAAGGCCTGCAGTGAGCTCTGCCTGGCTACCGTGTATGTTTACTAAGGGCCCAATGGCTCTATAATTAACTGGTGGCAAATCCAGTTAGGCTTGTTTCATATTTTTAAGGGAAGTGATTTCCCCTGGCCCTGCATGGGTCTAGACATTCCATCCGGGAGCCAGGGCCTCGAATTGGGTACCTTAGAAATCTACTTGGTGCTCTAGTTTACTGTATATGAGCTGGCACCTAAGCTGCAAGACAAAGTCCTTTCCACTCTTCCTTCCACTTTCCTCAGGCAGAGGAGTCTCTCTCCATGGCCATCCTCACCCCAAGCCCATGACGAGTGCTGCCTGGCTACTGCCAATATTTGCTCAAGTCCCAAGAGCTCCTCAGTCAGTTTGTGGTTAATGCTGCCAGTCCTGAGTCTGTTCCTTCAGGACAGTGGGCTTCCCAAGGTAGGTCCAGAAATGCCATCCAGGAAACAAAGCCCAGAATTGGGGAAACCAGGCTTGTTTGGGGGTGTACCCCACTGTGGCTGAGCTGGTACCCAAGTTGCAAGACAAAGTCCCCTTTGTCTCTTCCCTCTCCATTCCTTAAGCAGAAGGCATCTGTCCTGATAGCCACTAGAGCTGAGAATGTGCTTGGTCATACCTGAAGGTCACTTCGTTCTGGGTGTCCTTTGATTTTGGTATGAGTATAATGCTGGTCTCATAAAATGGATGCGAAACAATTTCTTCTTAAATTTTCTGAAACAGATTGAAAAGAATTGGAATTAGTTCTCCTTTAAAAGTTTGGTAGAATTCAGCAGTGAAGTTGTGTGGTCTTGAACTTTTGTTGTTGTTTTTTTTGATTGAAGACTTTTTATTACTGATTCAATCTTGTAACTTGTTATTGGTCTGTTCAGATTTTCTAATATTGTTGGTTTAATCTTGGTAGATTGTATATATCCAGAAATTTATCCATTTTTTTTCTAGATTTTCCAGTCTGTTGGCATATAGTTGTTGTTCATAATAGCCTCTAAGGCACTTGTATATTTCTGTGGTATCAGTTGTGATGTCTTCTTTTTCATTTCTGATTCTATTTATTTGGATCTTCTCTTTTCTCTTTTTAGTCTAGCAAATAGTTTGTTGAATTTGGTTATGTTTTCAAAAAAACAATTTTTCACCTCAGGAAGTTTTTCATTTTTTAAAGTTTTAATTTAATTTCTTTCTGCTTATTATTTCTTTCCATCTACTAATTTTGTTTTGGTTTGCACTTGTTTTTCTAGTTCCTTGAGGTGCATTATTAGATTGTTTATTTGAAATCTTTCTAAGTTTTTAGTTTATATATTTATTGCTATAAAGTTACCCCTTAACATTGGCTTTACTTTGTCCCATAAATTTTGGTATGTTCTGTATTTATTTTTATTTGTTTCAAGAAGTTTTAAATTTTTCTTAATTTTTCATTGGGTCCTTGGTTGTATAGGAGCATGATGCTTAATTTCTATGTATTTGTATTGTTTTTTGCATTCCTTTTGCTATTGAGTTCTAGTTTTGCTCCATCGTTGCCTGAGAAGATATATTACATGATTTTAACTAACACTTTTTTTGAGGGTTTTGAGAGTTTTTGTGGCCTAACATATGGTCAATCCTAGAGAATGCTCCTTGAGCTAATGAAAAGAATGAGTACTCTGCAGCCGTTTGGTGAAATGTCTGTAGGGTCCTTTTGCTCTATGATGCAGTTGAAATTAGATGCTTCTTTGTTAATTTTACATCCAGATAATCTGTTAATGCTGAGAGAGTGGTGTTGTGGTCCTCAACTATCATTGTATTGGAGTATATCTTTCCCTTGGCTCTAATAATATTTGATTTGTATATCTGGGTGTTGCAGTATTGGATGCATATATATTTACAATTATTATATTCCCTTGCTGAATTGATCCATTTATCATTATATGTCTTTCTTTCCATTTACAGCTTTTTACTTAACATCTGTTTTATTTATTTAACTATAGCTAATCCTGCTTGTTTTTGGATACCATTTGTATGGAATATCTTTTTCTATCCCTTCACTTTCAGTCTATGTGTGTCTTTACAGGTGAAATGAATTTTTTTTTTGTAGGCAACATATAATTGGGATTAGTTTTTTAAAATCCGCTTTATCAGTCTACATCTTTTAATTGATGAATTTAATCTGTTTACATTCTAGTTTATTATTGATAGGTGAGGACTTCTGTCATTTTGTTAATTTCTTTCTGGCTGTTTTATCTTTTGTTACTATCTTCCTCTTTTATTGTTTAACTTTGCAGTTTGATCACTTTCTATTGTGATAAGATTTGATGCCTTTCTTTTTTTAATTCATGTTTCTGCTCTACCAGTGAGTTTTATATCTTCATATGTTTTCATGATGGTAGTTACTGTCTTTTTCCTTCCAGATATAAAACTCCCTTTAGTATTTCTTGTAAGGCTTGTCTAGTGGTGATGTATTCTCTCTAATTTTTGCTTTTTTAGGAAAGACTTTATTTCATCTTCATTTCCAAAGAATAGTTTTGCTGGGTGCAATATTCTGTGCTGACAGTTTCTTTCCTTTACCAGTTTGAATATTTCATCTCATTTTCTCCTGACCTTTAGGGTTTCTGCTAACAAATCTGTTTTTAGTCTCATAGGAACTTACTTGTATGTAACTTGCTGTTTTTAGAATTCTCTGTTTGTTTTCAGTTTTGGATAATTTGACTATAATGGGGACACAAACAGGACTTTTTGGGGTTGAATCTATTTGAAGACTAAGCTTCCTGGAGCTGGATATCCATGTTTCTTTTAAGACTTGGAAAATTTTCAGCTATTATTTTATTATATACAATTTCTTCAACCTTCCCCATCTCTTCTTCTGTAACTCTCATAATGTGAATATTTGTTTTCTTAATAGTGTCCCATAATTTCTGTAGATTTTCTTCATCCTTTTTTCTTGTCTGCCTGTGTTATTTCAAAAAAACTGTCTTTAAGTTCAGGTGTTCTTTCTTCTGCTTGGTCTATTCTGTTATTGAATCTCTCAATTGTATTTTTTTATTTCATTAATTAAATTCCTCAGCTGCAAGATTTCTGTCTGATTCTTTTTCATGATAGCTATCTCTTTGTTGAATTTCTCATTCAGATCATCTATTGTGTTCCTGATTTTATTGAATTATTTGCTTATTTTTTTTTTTGTATCTCACCAGGTTTTCTTAAGATTATTATTTTGAATTCCTTTTTTTGGTATTTTTTATATTTCATTTTCTTAGGAGTCTACTACTAGAGAATTATTGTTTTCTTTCGGAGGTGTCATGTTTCCTCGCTTTTTCATGTTTATTGTGTTTCTACATTAATATCTCCACATTTGGTAGAATAGTTGCCTCATCCAATTTTATGAAGTCACTTCTGTAGGGAAAGGCTTATTTTTATAGATGTGTCCTAGGATCTTGGTTGAGTGGGGTGTGTTGGCTTTGGTTCTGGTAGAACAGAGTAGTGTAGTCCCTGTACCATTTCTTCATCTGTAATCATGTTAGCGATGTTTGAAAGTGCCTCAGTGTCCTATGCTGTGGAAGTGTGTAGTGGTGGTTATGTGGCTTTTTAGGGAGTGGTCTAGGCAAGCTGTTTCTCAAACTGGGGTTGTGCATGTGCATGCTGGAGGCCAGCTGCATTATGAGTGTGTCCATTGGGGGTGATTTTGCCAGGCCGTTTCTCTGCTACATGTGGGCACATGATGTCTTGGCACCTTCAGGGAAGGTCTTCTGGGAACAGGACTACTGGGCTTTTTCTCTAGCTGGAGTTCTTGGAAGATTCACTAAGGGCAGGTGCTGGGGTTCCAACTAGGGGTGCAGATGTGAGGCTGCTTGGCTAATTTAAGTTTGGATACCCTAGGCAGCTCCAGCGAGCTATTTATCTGGCTAGAAACATGGGTGCATAGCAGTTTAGCCAGTCCAGATTTGTGCAGGACCAGAGTCACAGTCATTCCTGGGTTCACGCTCTAAGAATTTGGGATTATGGTATTGCAGCCAGCCATGTAGGCTTCATGGAGTGACCTTGGAGCTCCAAGGGTAGAAAGGCACAGTGGCTACTGGCTCCCAGAGCAGGGTGCACTCTAACAGTGTCTATCATGCTGCAGCATATTTTGCCATGGAAGTGGTGGAGAGTACACAATTTGTACTACTAATTTGGAGCAACGCAGCTGTGGGTGAATTCCAGGAAACTCTCCAACCTGGGCTCAGGACTTAGGATGACAGTGGAATTCTGTTGTAGTAAGGACTACAGGAATCTATGGTGGTAATGGGGTTGGTAGAGGGTCTTCTGCTTACCTTTTCCCCACAAGGGGAAGCCCTACCCAGTTCTGAACCAATTCTGTTGTGGAAGTTGGTTGTCAGAGGCAGGGTGCCTCACTCCTCTCTTTGTGCTGCCATCCTGGTCCTTTGTATTCTGCAGGGACCTTGCCACTCCCTTGCTCTACTCTAGCACTCTCCCTCAGACACTTCTGTTGAATTTTAGTTGTTTATTTATTGCCTTTTGTTTTGTGAGAGAGACAAATGCCAGGTGCCTGTAGTCAGCCGTCTTTTCAGTTCTTTTTATAGTCATGATTCTAACCTTGTGTTGCTCTCCTTCTGCTCACTCTCATCCCATTTCCAGATCCCTGGGGTTAGCCAATGATGAATACTCTTGAAGGATCTCTGGGAAGGCATTCTGGCTCTGTCTACAATTCCCTTTCCCTGGCACTCTGTGTAAATAATCAGGGATGCACCTGTCTCATTACAGAAAAGAGTATAGAGAATAAGTGTATGGGTTTTGAATTTTAAGAGCAAAATCTATTTTGCAGGTTGGTCCTGCTAAGGACAGACCACAGAGAGCTCAAGGTAACATATTAATAAGTTTGCTGCAAGAAATGACATGTGGCAGTAATTTGCCTGAGTGAGTCTTCTTATGCTTTTCCAAGATTTGAAATTTGAATAGAAATTTCCAAGAATTTCTATTATCCCACAAAAGTCAAAAGTCTAATTCACTTTGAGTCTATTATAGAAATCCAAATATGTACGAAGGATGTAATAATTGTTTGGTTTCCTAGATCAATTCTTGATTCTAAAAATAGCATACATTTTTATATTTTTGTGAGCTTGCCTTATATTAATCTGACCTCATTGATCAAAGGGAGTTAAAGAGTAAACATTATGCAGTTGAAAAATACAGAATGATCACTTGGGCCCAGGAATTCAAAATCAGCCTGGGTAACATAGTGAGTCCCCGTCTCTACAAATAAAAGTAAAAAAAATTAGTTGGGTGTGGTGGCACACACATACCTGTAGTCCCAGTTACTTGGAAGGCTGAGGTGGGAGAATTGCTTGAGCCCAGGAGGTAGAGGCTACAGTGAGCTATGATCATACCACTGCAATCTAACACTCCAGCCTGGGTGACAGAGCAAGACCTTATCTCACACACAAATACACACAGACACGCACACACACACACACACACACACAAAAAAAAGGAAAGGAAAAAGAAATTTGAATGATTATACTCTGTCGCCAAATTTGTTGCACTAACAGTTTTGGTAGTGGATTTACAAGTATTAAAATTGCCAATACTATAAGTGGAGGTATTAGTGAAGGAAGTCCCAACTTCAATTCTGTTGGTTTAGCTTTTCCATGGTGAACTTTAGCAGGAGCTACTTTAGGCACTAAGCCTTTATACCATTTGGACCAGTCTCGTTCTTTACCGACTATGACCCAACGTTTCTTATTATTGTACTTAGTGTGAGGTGTTTAAGTCTGTTTTCACTGAGTCAGAAAGAGTGTTCCTAAAGTGGTATAGCATAACTTTGCTTCAGCCTGAGTTAAGTTTTCTTCTCTACCATCAAAAAAAAAAAAAAAAAAAAAAATCACAAAATTTTGAGGAGCATTGTGAAAACTTTTTATTAAGACAAAATTATTATTAAGATATGAATCATAGATGATAAAATTCTTCAGATCACTTTGATTGGTATTGGACATTCTAATGGAGGTAAGTGGGGAAGGTAAGAAAAATTGGATAGTGGCTGGGAGCCGTGGCTCACTCTAGTAATCCTAAAACTTTGGGAGGCTGAGGAGGGTGGATTACTTGAGTCTAAGAGTTTGAGACCAGCCTGGGCAACATGGTGAAACCCCATCTCTATAAAAAGTACAAAAAATTTAGCTAGGTGTGGTGGCACACACCTGTAGTCATAGCTACTCAGGAGGCTGAGGTGGGAGGATCGTGTGAGTCTGGTAGTTGGAGGTTGCAGTGAGCCAAGATCATGCCAGTGCACTCCAGCCTGAGTGACAGAGGCAGATCTTGTTTCAAAAAAAAATTGGATGATACATGCAAGGAATAAATGATGCTGAAAACATAATCTAGTTTGTGTATTTAAAAATTATATTTCCTTTGAAATAGTGTCCAAGTGTTTTGAAGATACTTAACATGTAACTATTTGATGTAAAGTTATTTCAAGTCAGCTACTCATACTTCTATTATACATTGTTATATGGCTATCTCCAAAATTAGTCAAGTTCCTTATATTTAAGATTATAGATTTTCTGAAGCCTGTTTTTCTCTTGTTCCTTGTGTTTGTAGAATTGGTATATACTCTCCAGATGAAATAATTCTTTTGGGAACCAAAAAGCAAAAACTAAAAGAAAATTTTACCTTTGAAGGAAAGAGCCCTCCTAATCATCAGGGATACATGTAGCTATACCATTGCTATCATGCTCCTGTGAAACAGCAACATCTTATTTTTACTCTTTCAATGTCTTTATTTAGAAAAGATGTCCCATTGTGACATGGAATGAGCTAACATCAAAAATTCCTGTATTTTTCAAGTAAAGGTAAAAATGTCTATCTTGAAACTTTAGCAACATTTAAACAGTAACTTGAAGCTGTTTCAACCACTTAGTACACAGATCAACCATATCTCACAGCTCTGACTGAAGAAAAAAGGAACAAAAATTTCACCAGCTTAAATACTTTACTACTTGCATAATCTTTTGTGAACCAAAATATAGAAGAAATGCCTGGGCCTCTAAAAAGGTAATATTTCGCTATTATTTTATTTTAATAAACTACATGGTAAAAATCATCCCAAACTGGGTCTTTTAAAACTTAGTTTTCTACTGTTATTTTTAGTTAACTTTAGGATCAGAGATTATTTAAAGCCATTATATTCCAAAAAAATGGCTACTTCAAGTGTCTGGGGCCTTTTGTACAAAGTCTAGATGTTCTTCATATCTAAGTAATCAATCACCCGAGTGGTTCAATCTGACTAGAAGTGTTCTGGTCTGGGGATGCTGCTATGCTTAGTCCCAGGAGATAGTTTTCAGTACTTTTTGGGCCATTTTCCCCACCGTAACAGGTCTCTGTTGAAAATGGTTTCAACTTAATCCACAATATTTGGGGCCAACTTTCATGAGACCCTCTTGAGTTTGTTTTGAACATACTGGATTTGAGCTGACTAGAGCGTATCCAAATGGAAATGTCTAAAAGACTGTATCAGACCAAGTTCTCTGAGAAGCAATCACCAAGACAGAATTTGAAGTATAAGAGAATTATTAAGACAATGCCTGTGAAAGATAAAGGGGGAAGGAGCGAGTCCATAGGGAATCTTACAGATGCAGATGCAATACCTGTAAAAAGAGAAAGGGAAAAGAGGCAGATTGGTAGGAACAGCCTGACCATAGTGCTATCTTGAACAAGTTTTGGAAAGGTCAGTGAAAGCTCCAGAGAAAAAACTGTCCACCAGAGAAGTCCTGCATTGAGCATAAGTGTCCTGGTACTAGTATTCCCATTGTGTTTGGTCACTGGCAGGGAGCAACCAGGAGAGATGTGGCTTCTGCATGAATGCTGTCATGGTGGATCCTAAAGGTGAAGGCCATCAGCTACCTATATTCCTTGTAGTTCGTTCTTACTCGAATTGGAATCTGAGCCATACTCCTCCATGGACCCCACAAAGGCATGTGGAACTTGGTTTAAAGTGGAACTTGGGAAAATTGTTTTCTTAAGAGCTGGCAAAGCATTCATTTTAGGGAGTTGATCTGGAAAACTAATTTAATAAGCCAATTGATGTAAAGAGGATCTCTGCAGAAGCCCAATCACTACAAATGTACAAATGATAGCTAAGATTATCTGTGTGAAAAAACTCCTTTTATGGTTTACTTAACAAATATTTATTGAAAACTTATGGTATTTCAGATATTGTGAAGATAGAGCATAATCAAAACAGACTACAGTTCTTTCCCTCATGAGGTTTACATTCTAGACAGGAGAGAAAGTAAGCAAATATATAAACAAATTTTGTACACTGTCAGAAGGTAAGCTGTAGAGAAATAAAGCAGGGAAAGTGGATAAGTAATTGGGATGTGAAAGTTTGCTATTATAAAAATGGTGTCTAGGCCAATAACAAATTCTGAAATTGAGGCAGTAATTAATAGCCTACCAAACAAAAAAGGCCCAGGACCAGACAGATCCTCAGTTGAATTCCACTGGAGGTACAAAGAGGAGCTGGTACCATTCCTTCTGAAACTATTCCAAAAATTTGAAAAGGAGGGACTCCTCCCTAACTCATTCTATGAGGCCAGCATCATCCTGATACCAAAACCTGGCAGAGACAAAACAAAAAAAAGAAAACTTCGTGCCAATATCTCTGATGCACATCGATGCGAAAATCCTCAATAAAATATTGACAAACCAAATGCAGCAGCACATCAAAAAGCTTATCTACCACGATCAAGTCAGCTTCATCCTTGGGATTCAAGGCTGATTCAACATACACAAATCAATAAAAGTAATCCATCACCACATAAACAGAACCAATGACAAAACCACATGATTATCTCAACAGATGTAGAAAAGGCCTTTGATAAAATTCAACATACCTTCATGTTAAAAACTGTCAATAAACTAGGTATTGATGGAACATATCTCAAAATAATAAGAGCTATTTATGACAAACCCATAGCCAATATCACACTGAATGGACAAAAGCTGAAAGAATTCCCTTTGAAAACTGGCACAAGACAAGGATGCCCTCTCTCATCCTTCCTGTTCAACATAGTATTGGAAGTTCTGGCACAGGCAAACAGGCAAGAGAAATAAATAAAGCATATTTAAATAGGAAAAGAGGAAGTCAAACTGTCTCTATTTGCAGATGACATGATCCTATGTCTAGAAACCCCATCATCTCACCCACAAACTCCTTAAGCTGATAAGCAACTTCAGCAAAGTCTCAGGATAAAAAAATCAATGTGCAAAAATCACAAGCATTCCTATACACCAACAATAGAGAAGCAGAGAGCCAAATCATGAATGAACTCCCATTCATAATTGCTACAAAGAGAATAAAATACCTAGGGATACAGCTTACAAGGGATGTGAAGGACCTCTTCAAGGAGAACTACAAACCATTGCTCAAGGAAATAAGAGAGGACACAAAAAATGGAAAAACATTCCATGCTCATGGATAGGAAGAATTAATGTCATGAAAATGGCCATACTGCCCAAAGTAATTTATAGATTCAGTGCTATTCCCATTAAATTACCATTGATTTCTTCACAGAATTAGATAAAAAATGACTTTAAATTTCGTATGGAACCAAAAATGAGCCTGTATAGCCAAGACTAAACCAAGCAAAAAGAAGAAAGCTAAAGGTCATTCTACCTGACTTCAAACTATACTACAAGGCCACAGTAATCAAAACATAATGGTACTGATACCAAAACAGACATATAGACCAATGGAATAGAACAGAGGCCTCAGAAATAACACCACACATCTACAACCATCTAATCTTCAACAAACCTGACAACAAAAAAGCAACGGGGAAAGGATTCCCTATTTAGTAAATGGTGCTGGGAAAACTGGCTAGCCATATGCAGAAAACTGAAACTGTACCTCTTCTTTACACCTTATACAAGAATTAACTTAAGATGGATTAAAGATCTAAATGTAAAACCCCAAACCATAAAAAACGCCAGAAGAAAACCTAGGCAATACCATTCAGGACATAGGCAGGGGCAAAGACTTCATGATGAAAACACCAAAACCAATTGCAACAAAAGCAAAAAAATTGACAGGTGAGATCTATTTAAAATAAAGAGCTTCTGCACAGCAAAAGAAACTATCATCAGAGTGAACAGGCAACCTACAGAATGGGAGAAAATTTTTGCAATCTACCCATGTGACAAATATCTAATATCCAGAATCTACAAGGACTTTTCAAGAAGAAAACAAACAACCCTATCAAAAAATGGGTGAAGGATATGAACAGACATTTCTCAAAGGAAGACATTTATGCGGCCAACAAACATATGAAAAAAGCTCATCAACACTGATCATTAAATAAATGCAAATCAAAATCACAAAGAGATACCATCTCATATCAGTCAGAATGGTGATTATTTAAAAAGTAAGGAAACAATAGGTGCGGCAAGGCTGTGGAGAAATAGGAACGCTTTTACACTGTTGGTGGGAATGTAAATTAGTTCAGCCATTGTGGAAGACATTGTGGTGCATCCTCAAGGATCTAGAACCAGAAATACCATTTGACCCAGCAATCCCATTATTGAGTGTATACCCAAAGGATTATAAATCATTCTACTATAAAGATACATGCACATGTATGTTTACTGCAGCACTATTTATGAGAGCAAAACATGGAACCAACCCAAATGCCCATCAATAATAGATGGGATAAAGAAAACCTTGTGCATATACACCATGGAATACTATGCGACCATAAAAAAGAATGAGATCATGTCCTTTGCAGGGACATGGATCAAACTGGAAGCCATCATCCTCAGCAAACTTACACAAGAACAGAAAACCAAACACCGCTTGTTCTCACTCACAAGTGGGAGTTGAACAATGATAACACATGGACAAAGGGAGGGGAACAACACACACTGGGGCTGGTTGTGGGGTGGGGGCAAGGGGAGGGAGAGCATTAGGACAAATACCTAATGCATGTGGGCTTAAAACCTGAATGACAGGTTGATAGGTGCGGGAAACCACCATGGCACATGTATACCTATGTAACAAACCTGCACATTCTGCACATGTATCCAAGAACTTAAAGTAAAATAAAAAAAATGGTGTCTAGGAAGGTTTCACTGAGGTGGCAATTGAGCAAAAACCTAAAGAAAGTGTGGGAACTAGGCAGATCGATAACTGAGGGAACACTGTTGTAAGCAGAGGGGAAGGAACGTCTAGGGAGGAATGTCTTTGAGCGAGGAGGCCTTTATGGCTGGAGCTGATGAATAAGGCAGGAATGGTAACTATTATATTAAACCTTTCATTTAATACTTTCTAGGGGACCAGGTTGTGTAGATACTTTGGCATTTACTCGTAGTGTGATGAGATTCTATTAAAGATTCTGAGAGAACAGTGGCATGAATCGATGAGTTTTCAAATGAACCTTTCTGACTACTATGATGGAAGTGGACAGCAGGAGGGCAAAGTGGAAGCAGAGAGACCGGTTAGGAGGCTATCTCAATAATCCAGGTAAAAAATGTGATGAATTCATTTTTCTCCCAAGATGAAGAGGTTAGAGATAGGAGAGGAAAGGGCAGTAGACACAGGAGCTATATGGAAAGGGGCTGTAATGGTGACATGGCTAGTGAAGATTTATCATTGTAGGGTGAATAATGGACATTTTAAGAAGGTGGATGTCAAATATTACCTTTGAAATTGTTGTCATGTTTCTGGTTTTTCTGCAGATTTCTAGTCATGCCGATTTTTGCTAACAAATGCATTACATGAGAAAGTAGGGAGTTAGAGCTATATCAACATCAGTAGATCTATCTATCTATCATCTTTTTTTAAATCAGTAAAGGTTCTGGGTGTTACAACTGGGTTGGAATAGTTCAGAAAAGATGGTACACAGGGTAACAGAAGCCTGAAATCAAACATTATCAGGAAAATAGAAGCTGTGGGAGTTGGCAGAAGTCTTCGATAGGGTTTTGAATCTTGAAATTGGGATTTGGACAAACCGTATCTAGATTGCAAGAGTCTTGAAATCTTCATCTGACTTCTAACTTGAGAGATTTAAATTTTTGAACCCCTCATAGAGATGATGAATACTGGAGGGGTACTTGGAGGAAAAATACAAGGGAGAAAAGGTCTGTACTTCATGAATTATTCCAGATAGAAGAAAGAGATGGTCAATTTAGTAAAGGCAGTGAAAGACTGAATGATAAACGAGAACCAATGTAGCACATTGTGGCAGATTCCGCTTGTTTCCTATCAAATCCACATTTCCACTTCATTTTTACTGTAACTTTTTTAAGGTTTCTTTTTTTTGTGCAGAACTGTAATTTTTATTGGACATCTAAAATACTATATTCTCTACCCTCCCTTTGCAACAGAACTTGATTCAGTTCTGGCCAATGAGATGTAAGCCGATGTTGGATGAAAGTTGTTACAGAATGGGAAAGAGCCTGAAAAGTGAGCAGACATTTGGGATTAGTTCCTTTGTTTTTTCCCCTTTTTTTTCCTGTCTTTAGGAAGTTGAATATACTATGATGGCTGGGGCTTCTGTAGTCATTTTTGACCACTAAATGCCCTTGAAGATGGACTGTAACTGCTAGGATCATGGAACGAAAAACAGAAAGAGCCCTGGGCCTCCTATCTCAGCACTTATTTTATGTGGAAGAAAAATAAGTTTATTTTTTATTTAAGTCACAATGAATTTACGTTTTCTGTCTATGCTAGTATCTGCCATGTGATATCTACAGCCACTATTTGTTGAGCCCTATTACATTTTAGGCATAGTGCTAAGAAATTTATATTATTAGCTCAATTAATAATCACAGCAATCCTATGGCATAGGTGCTATGATTTCCACCAATTTAAAGAGGAGAAAAATGAAACTTAGGAGATGTACATAAATTGTCCCAAATCACACAGTTGGCGTATAGCAGAGATGAGTGTCAAACTTGTTTGCTTGGGTATTACCTGCTACAGCGTGCTGTCAGGTGGGGATAAAACTTCATTGAAGTTCTGAGAGTCTTATTTGAAGCTACTATGTTTCTCTAAGTTTAACAACTTTATCATTGACCAAGTGTACTTCTCAGGCTTTTCTTCACTCACATACTGTTTTGGCAAATCCCAATCCTACCCAAGACCTCATTCTACTATAGTTATGCTACAGTCCAGTAAGACTTTTAAATCTTGTCAAAATCTGTTTCATATAGTTGTCTCTGATAACAATTCCTAGGTAGAGGGAAAGCTATTCTCTCAGAGGTTAGGTCTTTGTTCAAACTCGAAAGGAGGTAGCAGCTGGCCTAAAATTATGACTGGCATCTAGTCTCAGACTCATTATGGTTGACCCGATGCTCTCGCAGATTCTCTGAAATGTTTTTCCTCTGAGAGCAAAGCTTCCAGGAACCTAAAACACCTGTATTAACTGGTGAACTAAAAGGAGCACTTACCTGCTAACTTTCTGGCTAATTTTCAAGTAGTGAAGACAGCCATGTGCATTAGCTTATGTAGATGTTTTTGTTTCAGAATAAATATAAATTACAGAGATAAAAGACTATAAAATCATTTTTTTCATGAGTGTGATTGGGAGTGGATTATGAGAGGGTAGATATGAATGGAAAGGGTTAATTAGTCTATTCAAAATTATGTAGATATTTACCATTTATTGAATGCCTATTAGGTGCCAGATGACACATGATGTACTTTACTTCTCTCGTTTGAGACAATCCTTGTACCAGCCCCTATGAGGCAGAGCATAATTTGTAAATATGATAATGTTCATGACATTGATTGAATTGCCAAAGGTCACACAGTGGGAATTTATGTACAGATCTGTCTCCAAAGTGCAGGCTCTTTCATTTTTATAATTTCATGACAAAGTATTCAGTGCTTTGGAATATTTTGAACAGAAATCTGTTGTATAGAACTTCAGGAATATTAAAGACTACAGTGCTGCTTGTAAACAACTCTGGATCACTAACTGGTTTGTTTTGACGTGTCTGGATACCACATCCTTCTCTTTCTTGCTGCTACCCTTTGACTATTTCATATATGGTAGAAGAAAGAATACAGTTAATTAATTTTTAAATTATTAATTGCTATGGCAAAAGTTTTGATGTGGAAGGAAATGGAAATTACTGATTAAAATGAACTTTGTTTATTATCTTTCAATTTAATTTGATGGTACATTACCATTCTTCATCCCCATGATTTCTTGAATTGACTTAGTTTTAAAAAAAACCCTCGGAATTGCTCTCATTTAAGCAAATGAATACAGTATTGTTTACATAAATAAGAAAACTAAATTATATTTGCTTATAATGGTTTATAATTACCCTAATGGTCACACAAAGAAATAAAGTACAGTCATGTGCTCCAGAATGGCATTTTACTCAATGACGGAACAACTGCACTTACGACAGTGGTCCCATAAGATTATAATATCATATTTTAACTGTACATTTTCTATGTTTAGATATGTTTAGATGCACAAATACTTACCACTGCACACAATTGCCTGCAACATTCCCTACAGTATTTAATTTGCTATACAAATTTATAGCCTAGGAGTAATATATACTATATAGCCTAGGTATGTAGAAGGTTATACCACCTAGGTTTGTATAAGTATACTCCATGATGTTTGCATAATGAAGAAATTGCCTAACAATGCTTTTCTTAGAATGTATCCGCATTGTTAAGTGACACATGACTGTAAATCTTTAAAGCAACCAGCTCTGTTGCTAGTTGAAGAGGGCCAATACCCACAAAGTAGTAGTCTTCGTTCTGAGACTCTGTGGCAGAGTCTCAATGGAAGATCATCTTGGTACACTTGATGGCTGACCTGGCTATGTGTACAGTTGATGCTTAAAATCCTTAGCAGTATTCATAAGATTCTATCGCCATTAACAGTAACACACATACTGCAGTATACTCTAAAGCTTCTACTTAAAAGAAATGTGTCATTTGCTAAATTTTACATAAAGGCAAAGCAACACTGACTATTTTAGTAGCTATAAAAAATGTATGCCCTTATTGGCTTTCCTCTATGGAAACTTTGAATTGACAATTAATATTAATATTTGAATTTCATTGTTACATTTTTCCAGCTAATGCAGTTTGAAGAAAGCAATAATCAAACTCTTGAGTTTTTTTCTCTTTATATTAAAATAAGTTAAGTGTTTTCCAGTTTTCTTTATGGATTGATATTGACTACAGGTTATTACTGACTTATGAAATTATACAATAAATTGATTGTTCATGTGTGTAGAACATTAGTCTCTTTGAAAGTATATAAGGGATAGAGAAAATATCTAAGTATTTACAAAGTATTTGATGAGATCAAATAATCCTATTACCACTAATTTGTTGCTGGTGGAATTTGTGAGCAAATATGTAAGAAAAAGAGGGTTGATCTATAGACTCAGCCTCTTGGGCCTATGGCCTGCCATTTTCACACAATACAAAAGCTTTCCTAGAGCTGAAGGACAAGTGGGAATCATGTACTTCCATTGCAAAAAAAAGAAAAAAATCGTTTGAGGGTATCATTTTGCCTGGATTTTCTTTGATTTATAAAGAATTACTTGCCTTGCTTTGTTTGTTATACAAATATAGGTGACATTTGTAGCCTCTGTTCTAGGATTTGGTTGGGAGGGACTTAAGTGGCTGTTCCCTGAAATACCAGGTGTGAAGAGGGTAATTGCAGGAGAGAAAATAGTTGCTTCAATAATGAGTTTTTCTCATTCTTTCTCCCCAGGATTTGAAATTGGGGAATATTAGGGTAGCTTCAGTCAAAGTTCAGGGGCAAAGGCAGGACATAGGGCTTAAGAAATAAAATGACCTTTGAGAAAGATAGAGTCTGGTTTGACAGGACTAACATAAAGGACCAAAGGTCTGTGAAAGACAACTGGTTTTCTAACAGTTTGTGTGTGGCTGAGACCAGTTACCCTAGTGTGGTGGTTTGCAAACTGGCATGCATAGGACTCTTCCTGGAGGAATTGGTAAACACGGAGGTTTGAACCTCACCCAGGCTTTCCCATAGTTTTCTGCCTAGAGCAACTATAGCTTTATAAAGTGTATTTCTTAAATCATAATATTTGAAAGTCGAAATTACTCCTTTATCCATGGGCTGAAGAATGGATATTGTATTAGCAGGTATGAAAACAACATTAATCTTCTTGTACCCCTCCATCAGAACTCTTGGGTAACAAGGTGTACTGTCAATGAGCAGTAATATTTTGAAAAAAAAAAAATCTGTTTTTTTTTTTTTTTCTAAGCAGTAGATCACCATAGTGGGCTTAAAAAATATTCAGGAGACCATCCTGTAATCAGATGTGTGGTCATCCAGGCTTTGTTTTTCTGTTTACAGAGCACATGCAGAGTAGATTTAGGTTAATTTTTAAGGTCCCTAGGATTTTCAGAATGGTAAATGAGCATTGCATCAACTTCAGGTCCTATGAAGAGAGTTGACCCGTTCTTTGAAGCTTTAAGTCCAGGCATTGACTTCTCTTCTTTAGCTATGAAAGTCCTAGATGACATCTTCTTCTAATCGCAGGCTACTTTGTCTATGTTAAAAATCTGTTGTTTAGTGTAGCCACCTTCATCTATGATCTTAGCTAGATATTTTGGGATAACTTGCTGCAACTTCTGCATCAGCACCTGTTGCTTCACCTTGCACTTATATGATATGAAGATGGCTTCTTTCCTTAATCCTCGAGAACCAACCTGTGCTAGCTTCATACTTTTCTTTTGAACCTTCCTCATCTCTCTCAGCCTTCACAGATTTGAAGAGAGTTAGAGACTTGCACTGGATTGAGTTTTGGCTTAAGGAAATGTGGCTGACTTGATTTTCCATCCAGACCGCTAAAATTTTCTCCATATCAGTAATACGGTTGTTTTGCTTTCTTATTATTTGTGTTCACTGGAGTAGCACTTAGAATTTATTTATTTATTTATTTATTTATTTTTGAAACAGAGTCTCGCTCTGTCATCCAGGCTGGAGGGCAGTTGTGCGATCTCAGCTCACTGCAACCTCTGCCTCCTGGGTTCAAGCAATTCCCTGCCTCAGCTTTCTGAGTAGCTGGGATTACAGATGCTTGCCACCATGCTCGGCTAATTTTTGTATTTTCAGTAGAGACAGGGTTTCACCATCTTGGCCAGGCTGGTCTTGAACTCTTGACCTTGTGATCCACCCGCCTTGGTTTCCCAAAGTGCTGGGATTACGAGTGTGAGTTACCGTGCCTGGCCTGAATTTATTTTAAGAGCTTTTTTTTGCATTCTGAACTTGGGTGTTTGGTGCAAGAGGCCTGGCTTTCTGCCTATCTTGGTTTTCGACATGCCATCCCTATTAAGCTTAATTATTTCTAGCTTTGATTTAAGGTGAGAGATGTGCAACCCTCCCTTTCACTTGAACACTTAGGGGCTATTGTATGGTTATTAAGCGGCCTAATTTCAATACTATTGTGTTCCAGGGAATAGAGAGGCCTGAGGAGAGGCAGACAGATGGGGGAACAGCTGGTAAGTGGAACAGTCAGAACACACGTAACATTTATGAAGTTCCTCATCTTACATGGACATCATTCATGGCTCCCACAAACAATTGTAATAGTATCATCAAAGATCACTGCTCACAGGTCATTATAACAGACATAATAATAATGAAAATGTTGGAATTATTGTGAGAATTACCAAAATGTGACACAGAGACAGGAAGTGTGCACATGTTGAAAAAATGGCACTGATAGGCTTGGCTTAAGGCTGAGTTGCCACAAACCTTCAATTTGTAAAAAACTCAGTATCTGTGAAATGCAATGAAAGGAGGTATGCCTATACATCATGTTGATATGATCTGTTTGGAGTAAATAAATTTATGCATATTGAAATTCTCTTCTCATTTTCTACATTTATCTACATAAAAATGTAGTGTACTAAGTTCATTTAATTGACTACTATTGCATTCTTTTTCAGCCTTTGTCTTCTTTTCTCCTTCTCTATTTGGTGAATCATTTTACTCCTCCCATTATTTTATCTGTTAATTTGACTTTGCTTTATAGTCAGACATTCATTCAGTTAATAATATAAAACCTTTCTGATATATTTTTGGTCATTTTACTATCTATACCTTAGCTAGATAATACAAAGTTGAAGACGTTTCACAGTTTCTGAAGCTTTCATTGCTTCTCTTAATTTTCACATAGTTTAACTTTTACTCTCCTATTATTAGTCTCTGTAGAATTTTTCTCATGAAAGAACAACATCGATGCATTTTTGGCATGCTTTTCTTTATTGGTAGGACATAAAGTGCTCGGTAGTGTAGGCAATAAATTGATTTTGTTTTAGTAACTACCAGCAAAAGTTCTACATAACTACATAATTTAAAAAATTTTTAAGAATTGAAATCTGTGGAAATATGATCTTGTGAGATTACACAACATTTACATGTTAAGGTCTCAGTAAAGATTTTGTTCAAATATGTTTCTAAGCCTCTTTACGGGCTTTAGATTTGCCCATGTTAGTAACGTTCTTTGGAAATAGAATCAGGGATGGAGCTCTTTTAAAGACTCTTTGGGTTAAACTACCTTAAAAGAGAAGCACTCTTGTGGACCTGATAAAGGTGAATTTGCAAGTTTTTGCATTTTATACAAGGCAAGAAATTTAGAAAGAAGAACCATAGGAGAAACACTAAGTTTCTGGGTTAGGCAGAAAATGTGTTCACACTGGCTCTGGTCTTTGTAAATATAGAACAAATTAAAGAATTAGTAGTGTAATTAATTAATAATGCTGTAAGAGAACATTTCTCACTAATTTTTCTGTAACTCAGAAGTTCACACTTAGTTCGAAGCTATGCTGCCCTCCGGAGCCCATTCCTTTTATATTGCCTGCTACTTGTTGGAGTGCTTGTCTCTGCTTGATAAAAAGAGCATCAAACTAAATCTCCAGGAGGAAAACCCCAACAGTGTTTAATTAGATAGGTAAACTTCTACATTTGATCATGCAGCTGGAAAACTTAACAGTGAATTAAATGTTGGACATATACATTGTCATTGCCCATCTGTTTGCAACCAAACATAAACTAGAGAACACTCTACTAGCTCGTTTACTTCACTGATCAAGGTCAGAAAATGTTTGAATGGAAGCACCAGAAAGGCTTTTCTGTGAGAGAAATGATTACACACGAAAGCATAAATTCTGGTTCTGTTCATGCTAGTTTATTTTATAATCTTCAGCTTCCCATAGCAGAATACAATTCACTCAAAGGAAAGAAGTGTAGAGGAGGGGGTGAGGAACTGCACAAGGGCAGAAATCAGCAGGGCAGTGTGGTTGATGCATGTGTGCATGCATGTGTATGCGTGTAGGGAGCAGGAGAGCTGGAAAGGTGGGTCAGAAATGAAATAAGAAAGGTCTTTTTATCTATGCAGAGCAACTTGTACATTGACCTAGGCCTGAGGTTTCAGACAGTGCTCCAAGGGCCCTTTCAGGCCCCTATGTGGTAGTGGGAGGGAACGGGGCTTTGGAATCCTTATTTTCATTTCAGCCAGCGTTAATATACATATTGTATAAATTTTGTTTCTTCCTATCCTCTTTGTTGAACAAAATGCTTTGCAGCTTTCATATTTACCGTTGGTGGTTATATCTTTGTTCTTAGTCTGGGATAATATTTTATTTTTTGTCATGCAGTCATTAAAACCATGTGTTATTGTCTTAGTCTATGACTTGCTGGGACCGCCATGTTTATTTTGGTGCTTCACATTCTTCTCTTCTAATAAAATACTTTGTGACTGTATAATCAGAATGATTCCTGGGGAGGCTCTAGTCCTTTCAGCCTATCTTGCCTTTTAGGATTGCATGCCATAGAATCCTGAATTTCTCTCCGAACTTTTAAATTCTTGACTTACTCTAGTCTGGATTTATATCAAGCCATCTAGTTCAACCTTTACCTTGCTGGTTGTTGTAAGCCTCTGTGGGACAGGGCCCTTGAACCCCTAAAGTCATGTCACTTTTGCTTCACCAACCAATTCATTTTTTGACCTTAAGTCTCTAGTTTCTAGACTTTCTTGGTGCTCAAAATATGAACACTTGTCCCGTGCTTTGTTTGCACTGAATGAGACACAAGAGCTGATTGAGTTCCTTACTACAACTGTGTTTATTTTGTGTCCTGTCTCAGTAGTGCATTCTAGAAAGGGCTCAGGAATGTTAAAATATCATCACAATACTTTTTATTTCCTTCCTCCCACTAATTTCTAGTAAAATATTATTCTTCATTGATTTACACCTATTGCAATTACCTTCTACCTGCCCAGTGAATTTTTTGCTTCCTTATTTTTTTATAGAGTAACTCATTTTATTGTTATATTTGCAACATAGGTATATTCTAGCAATTATCAGTACTACCCATATTGTCATAGTAATTAGCCTATATTACAAATTTAAGCTTGATTACTTCAATTCAGTCTTGATTTTCAGGGCTATATACATAGTTCTGTAGCTATGTTAACTTCAGCAACTACAAGTAGCATCTATGATCTTTAAAGTTGTTTCCTCATGGTAATTGTTAGATACAGTCTCTCCAGTTAGATTTTCTGGTAGGCCAATGGGAGAGATATGTTGGGCAGGATAGAATTTTCAGCATTTCTCAATAGATGTAGAAATGATTTTCTACTCTATGTGCAGAGTTAAACATTCATAATGTAGAAGTTCAGTTGAGAGGCCTCTTTTAAAAAGAGTGGCAGAAAATATGAGAAAAAAGTGGGAAAGTTTGCTAGTCTTGCATGCCCTTGGAGATTTGACATGCTTCACATGTGATAAAACTTCACTAATTTTTCTCCTTTGTGGATCACAGTTGAGGACCCCACCAGACTGAGGTACACAATTATATTCATCCATTGCAAAACAAAACAAAAACTGTAACGAATGTATTTGAAGAGAAATAAATATGAAAGAAATGAAATGTAGTATCACTTGATCATTTTGGTATGGTCTTATGCAATTTGCTTTTGCTTATATAAGTAGGTTCAATTAGAGTGGTTCTGCTACAGATGACCATTAATTACTATTTAATTTATTGGTAGTTTAAAAACCTGATTTATTTGATGAAGTGGAATGATGTAGATTATTCTTGATAAACACTAGTTCAATATTATAATTAATGCTTTTGAGGATCATGACCAGTTTATCTTTAGAAAAAGGCGTTATCTCAATAGATGCTTTTCCTCTCTTCTTTCCTCCTTGTTGAGATGATTTTAACATTAGCGCTCACATGCACAAAATGTTCACTCTCATCATTTCATTGCTCTTGATTTTGTTTTAAGCAGTAATTTTGGCCCTTTTGTTTATTACTGTTTGAGGTTATTTGTTCATTTCTAGTGTTATTGGGGGAACTGAATGAACTAGATTTCTCTAGTTCAGATATGTTATGTTTTCTTATATTTTAACAATACCTTCTCCATCCACCAAGGAAAATGGGTGGAAACCTTCCATAGTAGGTGAGCTCTGTAATGGTTTTCATCAGGTGAAAGCATGACAAAGCCTTCTGCTGGGACTGAAGAGAAATATATAAATAAAAACACAACTGCTGCTTGAGCTCTTCCTGCAGATGGCACTGGTGTTACTTGGATAAAGAACATTTTTGTGTTCAGCAGCTTTTAGTTCATTGTGCACACTGGAAAGGCTCATACATACCAGGAAACTAAGTAGATGTTTTGTAATAAGTACTCACTTATCTGTGCATGATTGAACCTCAGCATGATTCAACCAGTCCTTTCGGAGGTCTGCTTTTCAATGAATGCATTCACATGGACAATAAAATCTGATGCAGTACTCTTTTTGACTAGGGAAGAGACCTACCACTGAAATCACATAAAAAGGTAAAGCTCCAGGACCATTCTCCCAGTTGCATCTGCTTGAAAACCCAGCCTAGTCTGAGAATGCATAAATATCACAGGGGTTTGGAGGGAGATATCATGATTTTTTAAAGTAAAAAATACGTTATTCTGATAAAATCCTGGGGAGATTTATTTTGATAATCTTAAAAGTGAATTTGACAAAGATTTATTGAACACTTATGTGAGGCAATGCATTGTGCCAAATTGCTACACAAGGTTCAAAGATTAAAAACAGAAAACAAACATGATCTGTATCTCCTCAGATCTCTCAAGCTAATAGCCAAAACAGACATATGCACAAAGATGTGAGATGCAATTTAGTTTGGTAAGTGATATAAAAATTACCAGTAAGATGTTATTGGAGTAAGGGAGGGGTATCAAAGAGGATTTGAGATGAGCTGTGAAAGAAGGGAATTTATTCAGTGGAATATGAAGTGGGGAAGAGACAAAGTAAGAATTTTCGATAAGGGAACTATATGAGCAAAGCTGTAGTAGATAACAGTATTGTGTTTGGGTTTAATGATTTATTTAAGGACTGATACACTCAAGGCTCCCTGTAAGTTGCTCTAAAATATGATTGTATACCACTTTCTAATTTTGGGCTCCTGGGCATGTTAGTTAACCTCACTGTGCCTTTGTTTCCTCATTTCTAATGGAGGGTAGTGAGATTATCTCCCTGAAAAGGTTTCTGAGAGGATTAAATGAGCTAACATATATATAGTGCCTGACCATAGTAACAAATATTACTGTTATTATAAAAATAAATATTGGATGGGTGTATTTTATGCCAATCATTCTACAAGGAGAATTCTAATTCTATCAGGAGACTAAGAATTAGATATCATTACAGTTGTAGAAATAAAAACATGTAGGTTTAGGTAGATTAATTAACTTGCTGAATATGATACAGAATAGATTTGTACTCTGGCCATGTCTATCTTTCTTTCTGCTTAATTTTTCACTTTTTATATAATTAAGCTGATTATAATCAGTCTGTGTGGTGAGTGGGTGGAAAGGAGCTTCAGTGACTTAAGGATGGTAGGGGCCCAGAGCAGAAGCCTTCTAAGGCTTGGCCAAGGGTTTAATCTTTATTTGTTATACAATAGAAAATTACTTATGGGTTATCATGAACACCACCTGTCTCCTTTGGCAAAGAGTGAAAGATAGTTGTAACTCATAGAAGACAATTAATAAGCGTGACTGAAGGCTAATTAAAAAAAAATCAAATATTAACTGAGGGGTTTCTTTTAGTATACAGGAGGGAACACAGTAGTAGTTTGAAGAATTATAGTCGGCAAAGGAGGGTAAAAAGAAACAGATGAAGGAAAGGAGAAAGCAATAGGATATTTTGGGATAGGCACAGGCATGATGGCTGAGTGAACTCAAAGGAGTGATTAGCAATGACATGTGCAAAAAAGAAATGGAATAGAATGTGGACCACTGTCAGAAGAGTGTCAGTGGAGGAGTGCGAATAGACACTGTGTGGTAGTAGGTTGAAGAGTGACTATGAGGTGTATTGTGTGAGAGGGAATTTAGACTGTTTCTTTGAGAAGTTGATATTCTTCGTTATAAAGAGAGAGAAGAGAGGCAGCCCCAAAGGTGTCGTTGTAATCATTTTTATTGTGTGTATATGTGTGTGTTTTTCTCTTAGGGATGGGAATGCATTGATAGTTATTGAGGAAGCTGCCCATAGAGCTGAAGCCAGAGAAAGAGAGGTGAGTGATGGTCAGGGAGGTGATAATAGTGAATGTAGTCAGGGGCTAAAAGGGATTAGTCATCCAGTGCAATGAAGATTGGAAAGTAGGAAGATGACGTGAGTATAAGATTGTGGGTGTAGAGTATTGAAGGAGGACTTTTTGGCTTCACAGAAAAAATAGTGTGGCCAGAGGCTATTAAATACTTTCTGAATTCTCATATATGACACATAAATCCCTTAACTAATTCCTCAGTTTTAATGTCCTACTCCTTCAACGTGCTACACCACCATTTTAGAACTGTTACCAAATGCTATTCATATCCTGTATTTTGGCATATGGTATCTTCGATATTAGAAGGTTTTTCTTTCAGATCCTCTATGGTTCAAGTATAGTTTAATATCTCTCTTCTGTGGTCCACTGGGTCTTGAATTCTATAAATTATTTCTGAGTAGACTTCATTAGATTGAGAGCACCTTAATAACAAGGACCACTTTCTGACATAGTTTTGTATTCTTACTACTTAGTACACAGTAGCTGTCCAATAAAATTTGTTGAGTCTAATTTCATTTTCCAAAGTAAGACTTTTTTGTGTTTTTAAGTTTTTGTAGTGATTTGAGATTACTCCAATTTATATGTTTTCCATTTGTAAAGCTGAATTAGAAGCAGACTTGATTTTAAAACTGGTGGAAATGATAATTTACTTGCTAAATCACTCTCTTAAATGCACACTACCTTTGCTTGTTTGATTTAGTGTGTGTCTGTGTATCTGTGTGTGAATTATGGGTCACCAACAAGTGTTGAATATATTAAGGGTAGAATTTTAGTCTTAATTTTTGAATCTACAACAAAGGCTTGCTAGACTTATGATCAATAAATGCCTGACAAGCAACTAGTAAACTTTTATATTTGTACTCTGTTATGTACTATGTATGTGTCCAGAATCTTCTTGGAAGATTCATTTTATATCCCTGTGTCTTAGTTACTTCTCTGTGAAATGACTTCCTCCACTGACTTCTACACAATTGTAGTTCAGAATTAAGGAGGCTCTATTTGATTAGTAATTTCTGCTCTATAGAAGAAAAGCATTATGTAGATGAATATTCAACCAGGGAAATGTTCTTATTCATATGCTGGCCTATTCAGTGGGTGAGTAAAATGAGTACTATAATCTGTCACAACCATGTTTGTATGCAAAGTTTAGTAATAAATCATAGAGGATTTTGCTTTTATTTAAATGAGCATAGGCCTACTGCCTCTGTTCTTTGAAAGTTCAGTTCTCTCTTATTTAGAACACTTTTTATTTGCAACTTTCTTCTTCCATAGTTTGCTATACTTCTCATCTCGGTCCAAGATATTACTCCTTGATTTCTTTCTTTTTCCTTCTTTTAGCCCACAGAGTTTCTCACCACCTGAAGTGCAAACACTGTCAGAGTGAATTGATGGCCTTCATATTATATGTTGACAATGCTACTACTCAGGAGTGGGAATGTGGTCAAAAAGACAGATATGACTGTCCATCCTTTCCAGAGAATATTGCTGTGATAAGACACATTCATAGGGACCTTTTTTGTTTTAGCTCCCAAGGTTACTTTGGTGTATACATCTTACTTTTTATTTTCCAAACATACTGTTGCTAAGTTTCTGAAAGCTTTGTTTGACATCATATCCTAGGGTTTTTGCTTCTCTGAGTTTTGCTTAGCATGCATACAAAGAATTGTGGTGCTGACATTCTCTACCTTATTTAGAATATTTTATCCAGGGCCCATTGTACTGTGTAATTTAATTTTAAATAATAAATTGAATAGAAATGAAAATAGTGTGCTGCCTTCCAAAACATACTTCCTAGAGCTCTTTTCTTGAGATTGCTGAGAGGACACTGTTATAGAAACATTACCTCATTTACTGACCCATGTTTGAATGTGTTTTTGAAGGGTAATGACTCAAGATAGTGGGTAGTTACATTGTATTTTAAGTCTTTCAGAAATTAAAAAATTCAGTGTATCTGGCGTATGATATTATTTTGTCATCCAGGCTGGAGTGCAATGGTGCAAACATGGCTCACTGTAGCCTTGACCTCCCAGGCTCAAGTAATCCTCTTACCTCAGACATGCCACAGCACCTGGCTAATTAAAAAAATTTTTTTTGTAGAGATGGGGTTTTGCCAAGTTGCCCAGATTGGTCTCAAACTCCTGAGCTCAAGAAATTCACCTCCCTTGGCCTCCCAAAGTGCTGGGATTACAGGTGTGAGCTGCTGTGTCTGGCCTGGAATATGATATTCTATAAAATTCATCTTACGGTGTTACATATGAATCAACTTCTTAATTGATAAATATTGATAAAATTACTGTTTCAATGAGACTAGAGACATCAGAATCAAGAAGAATGGATTAAATTGAGTGAAAATGAATAAAACAGAAGCATACAGTTTGAGGGGGATGAAGGATAATCTGTTATTAACCCATGGTAGGAATGGTTATAAGATTAAACACAAAACGTAGGATATTTAGCACAGGAGATTGATAAATGTGATCATACTCAAATTTAAAACTTTTATTTAAATTTGATATGATAATGTCGAGTTAAGCAGTACACTGGAAAATGTTTGCAGTCTCTTTATTTATTTATATGCCTTTTCATTCTTTCAGTGAACATTTATCAAGCACGTACTATGGTACCATGTGCTCTTTTAGACCCTAGGGTCTAGTAGTGAGCAAAACAGATAAAAGAAAAACTCTGCTTTCATAAAGATTACAGTGGATTAGTGTTCAGAAGATATAAAAAACTCCTTCAAATTAAAAAAAAAAAGCAAAAGCCCAATAGGAAAATAAGCAAAGAAAATGAGCAGGTAATTAAAAAACGAGAAAGTACAAATGGCCAATAACTCTTTCAAAACTTCAGTAGTAACTGGAAGACACAAATTAAAACAATGAGATAGCAAATTTTTCTCAAAAATTAGGAAAAAGATAGATTACCATTGCCATATGATAACACAGCGCAAAGGCCCTCACCAGATGACAATGCCTTGATCTTGAACTCTCCAGCCTTCAGAAGTATGAAACAGTAAATTCCCATTCATTATAAATTACCTAATCTTGGGTATTCTGTTATCACGGCACAAAATGGACTAAAACAAGCTGTATTAGCTTGAGCTGACATAACAAAATACCACACAGTGGGTGGCTTAAACAAGAGAAATTTATTTTTCACAGTTCTGGAGGCTGAAAGTCTCAGGTCAGGGTGCCCGTGCTGGTATAGGATAGGTGGTAGCAATGATAGAGGATAATGGGCAGTTTCAAGCACTTAGGTGAGCATGTAAATTGAGACAGTCAGGAGACAATCTGATAGAACTTTCCACTCTGAAACTCATTTTTTAGCCATATATCTACTATAGACTGCATGTGTTTCCCCAAAGTTCATATATTAAAACCCTAATCCCCAATGTGATGGTATTTGGAGATGGTGCCTTTGGGAAATAATTAGGTCATGAGAGTGGGAACCTCATGGTGGAATTAGCTATCTGCAAGCCAGGTGGGGGGCCATTACAAAGAACCCAACAGTGCTGTCACCGTGACCTCAGATTTCCAGTCTTCAGAACTGTGAAAAATAATTTTCTCTTGTTTAAGCCACACAGTTTGTGGTATTTTGTGATGTTAGCTCAAGTTAATACAGCTTCTGTTTTAGTCCATTTTGTGCTGCTGTAACAGAATATCTGAGATTGGGTAATTTATAATGAATGAAAATTTACTGGTTCACAGTTCTGGAGGCCGAGAAGATCAAGGCACAGACATCTGGTGAGGCCCTTTTTGCTATGTCATCACATGACAAAATGTGGAAGGGTGAGAGCACAAGAGAGCAAACCCATTTTGGAGGGCCCTTTTTATAATGGCATCAATCAATTCATGAGGGAAGAGCCTTCATAATCTAAACACCTCCCATTAGGCGCCACCTCCCAGCACTGTTGTATTGGAGATTAAATTTACAACAGATGAATTCTGGGGCACACATTCAAAACACACCATTCTGTCCAGTTACCCAAAATTCATGTTCTTCTTACAAGAAAAATTCATTCATTGCATTCCAACAGCCCTAAACGTCTCAATGTCTTTCAGCAGCAACTTTAAAATGTAAGTCCAGAGTCTCAAATCTAAGCATCATATGACTGAGACACGGTAAGATTCATCCTGATACAAATTATCTTTTAGCTGTAAACCTGTGAAATTAAAACAAGTTACATGCTTTCAAAATACAGTGGTAGGACAGGCATAGGACAGATTTTTCCATTCCAAAAGGAGAAATAGGCAAGAAGAATGGAGTAACAGGTTCCAACCAAGTTCAAAAGCGAATAGGGTAGACAATACTAAATCTTAAGGCTTGAGAATAATCTTTGACTTTGTGTCCTGTCTTCTAAGCACATTAAAACTGGAGTTGGGCCCCCAAGGCCTCAGGCAGCTCTAACCCTGTGGCTTTGCTGAACTCATCTCACTTAGCTGCTCTCATGGGTTGGAGTCTCATGCCTGTACCTCTCCAGGCTGATGTGGCATGCTGGTGGCTCTACAGTTCTAAAGTCTTAGGAGTGGCCCTCATCTCATGGCTCTACAAGGCATTTTCCTGGTCAGGACTCTCTGCAGTAGCTCTGCCCAAGCAGCAGGCCTCTGAAGCATCCTTTGAAATCTAGGTGGAGGCAGCCATGCCTCCACAGGGCCAGAGTTACACCTGGGCCTGCTTGAGCCACAGCTGAGGTGGTTGAAGATAGCAGCACCAGAATGTGGGGGCAGAGGACTGAGACAGCTCTGGGCAATGAACCCCAAATTCTCAAGAGTTTCCTAGGTATTTCCCTCAAAACCTTTCTATCCTCAAGGCCCTTGCACTTTGAGCCTATGATGGGAGTGGAAGCCTTGAAGATCTCTGAAATGCTTTTAGGGTAATTCTCCCATTGTCTTGATGAATGGCATCTGACTTTCTTCACTCCGTGGTAATCTCCTTGCCAAACAGTCACCGCTCACGCCCTTGATTTTCTCTTCTAAACATGCCTTTTCATTGTTTATATGTTCATGCTTGGGATTTTATAAATCTGTGTGTTCTGCCCTTTTAATTGTTAATTCCGTCTTTAAATCATTTCTGTCTTCTCACATTTTACTATATGCAGTTAAGAGAACCACACAGTCCCTTCCATATTTGCTGCTTAGAGATTTCTTCTGCCAGATGTCCTAGTTCAATTCTCTTAAATTCTGCCTTCCATAAAGCCCATGATGTGGACATAATGCAGCCAAGTACTTTGCCACTTTATAACAAGGATGACCTTCCCCCAGTTTTCAATACTTTCTTCCTCATTTCTATCCAAGACTTCATCAGAATGGCCTCTACTGTCCGTATTTCTACCAAAATTCTGTTTATAACCACTTAAGTAATTTTAAGGACATTTTATACTTTCCCTACAGTTCTCCTCTTCTCCTAATCCCTCACCAGAACGGCCACTATTGCTATGTTTGCGGCAATATAAGCATTTTCTAGCCTGCTCCTCTAAATTCTTCCAGCCTTTATCCATTATATGTAGTTGCATAGCTGCTTCCATATTTTCAAGTATTTATTATAGCAATACTCCACTTCTCTGGTACCAGTTCTGTCTTAGTCTGTTTTGTGCTGATGTAACAGGATACCTGAGACTGGGCAAGTTATGATGAAAAGAAACTTATTGGCTCCAATTTTCGAGGCTAGAAGTCTAAATCAAGGCACCAGCATGTATCTGACAACTTTTTTGTTACATCATCACATGGTGGAAGGCAAAAGGCCAAGAGTGCAAGAGAGGGAACCTGTGTGCCGGGCTTAATACTTAGGTGATGGGTTGTTAGGTGCAGCAAACCACCATGGCACACGTTTACCTATGTAACAAACCTGCACATCCTGCACATGTACCCTGGAACTTAAAAATAAAAATAATAAAAAGGAGTGAACCCATTGCCACAAGCCCTTTTTATAATTACATTAATCTATTCATGAAGGCAGAGTCCTCATGAACTAAACACTTCCCTGGGCCTCCCAACACTGTTGCATTGGGGATTAATTTTTAACACATGAATTCTGGGGGACACATTAAAACTATAGCAGTATCTTAGAAAATATAGTGCATAGTCCATCAAAAAGCTTATACACCCTGATCAAGTGGGCTTCATCCCTGGGATGCAAGGCTGGTTCAACATTCGCAAATCAAT